>NC_083839.1:3455533-3755533 GCF_015708825.2 Lethenteron reissneri
TCATGGTAACCATCGTCATCATCAACACCTTCATCGTCGTCGTCATTATCGTCAAGGTAACCATCCTCGTCGTCATCATCACCATCATCGTCGTCTTATCGTCATGGTAACCATCGCCGTCGTCATTATCGTCATGGTAACCATCCTCATCGTCATCATCACCATCATCGTCATGGTAACCATCGTCGTCATGGTAACCATCGTCGTCGTCATGGTAACCATGTCGTTGTGGTGTGTGGACAGACCACAGTTTCTTCGTGGGCGAGTGGCAGAGGCGGTGGTGCGTGCTCAGCTCCAACGCCCTCTACTACTACGGGACCGCAAAGGTAGTACTAATACTGGTATAGTACCACCACTACTACTACTAGTAGTAGTGGTCATGGTAACCATCGCCGTCGTCATTATACTATACTAGTAGTAGTGGTACTACTAATACTACTACCGCTACTACTACTTATACCGCTACTACTACTACTACTTACTACTACAGCTACTACTACTTATACCGCTACTACTACTACTAATACTACTACCGCTACTACTAATTATACCGCTACTACTACTACTAACTACTACCGCTACTACTACTTATACCGCTACTACTACCACTACTACACACTATACTAACTACCGCTAACTACTTATCCGCACTACTACTAAACTACTAACCGCTACTACTACTTATACCGCTACTACTACACTATACTACTACCGCTACTACTACTTATACCGCTACTACTAACACTACTACTACTACTACACTACTACTACTTATACCGCTACTACTACCACTACTACTACTACCGCTACTACTACTTATCCGCTAACTACTACTACTATACTACTACCGCTACTACTACTTATACCGCTACTACTACTACTACTACTACCGCTACTACTACTTATACCGCTACTACTACTACTACTACCGCTACTACTACTTATACCGCTACTACTACCACTACTACTACTACCGCTACTACTACTTATACCGCTACTACTACTACTAATACTACTACCGCTACTACTACTTAACCGCTACTACTACTACTACTACTACGCTACTACTACTTATACCGCTACTACTACTACTACTACTACTACTCCGCTACTACTACTTATACCGCTACTACTACCACTACTACTACTACCCGCTACTACTACTTATACCGCTACTACTACTAATACTACTACCGCTACTACTACTTATAACCGCTACTACTACCACTATACTACTACTACCGCTACTACTACTTATACCCTACGCTACTACTACACACTACTACTACTATGATGATCGACGACGACGACAATGGTGACGACGATGATGGTAAACAATGACTATGACGACGACGATGATGACGTGATATGATGACGACGACGATGACGAGATGACTAATGATGATGACGACAACGATGACGACGATGATGACGATGACGACGATGATGACGAAAACGATGACGACGATGATGATGATGATGATGACGATGACGACGACGATGACGACGATGTGACGACAACGTGACGACGATGATGACGATGACGACGACAACGATGACGATTATAAGACGATGATGATGTGATGACTATGCTGATGACTACGACGACGACGACAACGACGACGATGATGACGACGACGACGACGACGATGAACGACGACGACGATGGTGACGATGATGATGATGACGATGACGACGATGATGACGACGACGACGATGATGACGACGATGATACGATGATGACGACGATGATGACGATGACGACGATGGTGACGATGATGACGACGACGACGCGATGATGACGACGACGATGATGACGATGACGACGATGGTGACGATGATGATGATGACGATGACGACGATGATGACGATGACGACGATGATGACGACGACAATGATGACGACAACGATGACGACGACGACGACGCTGCCCCGCTGCCCCTGCGCCTCACAGACAAGCAGCAGAAGGAGCGGTGCCTCTGGCCGGCTACTCGCTGCGCCCCGCCGAGGCGACCCGCAAGGACAGGAAGCTGCTGCAGCTTTCGAGCTCTCGGCTCCGGACAAGCGCAGCTTCCAGGTGCCACTCAGACCCGTGACACCCTCCCCAGCTGTGCTGAGCTGTGGTGAGCTGTGGTGAGCTGTGATGAGCTCACCAGCTCACCAGCTCACCAACTCACCAGCTCACCAACTCACCAGCTCACCAGCTCACACCAGCTCAGCACCTCACCAGCTCACCACTCCCAACTCACCAGCTCACCCAACTCACCAACTCAACAGCTCACCCGCTCACCAGCTCACCAACTCACCAGCTCACCAGCTCAACAACTCACCAACTCTCCAGCTCACCAGCTCACCATCTCAACAACTCACCAACTCAACAGCTCACCAGCTCACCAACTCACCAACTCACCAGCTCACCAGCTCACCAGCTCACCAGCTCAAACTCACAAACTCACCACTCAACAACTCACCAGCTCACCAGCTCACCAGCTCAGCAGCTCACCAGCTCACCAGCTCACCAGCTCACCCGCTCACCAACTCACCAACTCACCAGCTCACCAGCTCACCAACTCACCAACTCACCACTCACCAGCTCACCAACTCACCACTCACCAGCTCACCAGCTCACCAGCTCAGCACCTCACCAGCTCACCAGCTCACTAACTCACCAACTCACCAACTCACCAACTCACCAGCTCACCAACTCACCAGCTCACTCACCAGCAGCTCACCAGCTCACCAACTCACCAGCTCACCAGCTCAGCACTCACCAGCTCAGCACCTCACCAGCTCACCAGCTCACCAGCTCACCAACTCACCAACTCAACAACTCACCAGCCTCACCAGCTCACCAGCTCACCAACTCACCAGCTCACCAACTCACCAACTCACCAACTCACAACTCACCAGCTCACCAGCTCACCCAGCTCAGCAGCTCACCAGCTCAGCAGCTCACCAGCTCAACAACTCACCAGCTCTCCAGCTCGCAGCTCACCAGCTCACCAGCTCTTCCAGCTCAGCACCCACCGAGCTCACCAGCTCAACAACTCACCGGTTTCAACAACTCACCAGCTCACCAGCTCAGCAGCTCTATCAACTCACCAGCTCACCAGCTCACCAGCTCAGCAGCTTAACAACTCCACCAACTCACCAGCTCACCAGCTCACCAGCTCAACAACTCACCAACTCAGCAGCTCAGCAGCTCACCAGCTCAACAACTCACCAACTCACCAGCTCACCAGCTCAACAGCTCAACAACTCACCAACTCACCAGCTCACCAGCTCATCAGCTCAACAACTCACCAACTCACCAGCTCACCAGATTAACAACTCACCAGCTCACCAGCTCACCAGCTCACCAGCTCAACAACTCACCAACTCACCAGCTCACCAGCTCAACAACTCACCAACTCACCAGCTCACCAGCTCACCAGCTCAACAACTCACCAGCTCACCAGCTCACCAGCTCACCAGCTCACCAGCTCAGCAGCTTAACAACTCACCAACTCACCCAGCTCACCAGCTCACCAGCTCAACAACTCACCAACTCACCAGCTCACCAGCTCAGCAGCTCACCAACTCACCAACTCACCAGCTCACCAGCTCAACAACTCACCAGCTCACCAGCTCAACAACTCACCAACTCACCAGCTCACCAGCTCAGCAGCTCACCAGCTCAGTGTGTGACTCTAGACTAACTGCGTTGTTGTTGCTGTTGTTGGTAACGAAACGTCCACCTCGTTTCAGTTTTCCACCTCCACCGCCGACGATGCCCGCTCGTGGATGAGTTACATCCGGCAAGTCATCCGGGGTACGTGCGGTTTGTTGTTGTTGTTGTTGTGGTGGTTGTGGCTGTTGTTGTTGTTGTGGCTGTTGTTCCTGTGGCTGTTGTTGTGATTGTTGTTGTGGCGGTGGTTGTTGTTGTGGCTAGTGTTGTTGTGATTGTTGTTGTTGTTGTGGCTGTTGTTCTTGTGGCTGTTGTTGTTGTGGTTGCTGTTGTTGTGATTGTTATTGTGGCGGTGGTTGTTGTGGCTAGTGTTGTTTGGCAGTTGTTGTAGCTGTTGTCGTTGATGTAGCTGTTGTTGTGGTTGTTGTTGTTGATGTAGCTGTTGTTGTTGTTGTGGCTTAGACTTGCGCTCCTCTGTGATCGAGGAAGAGGAGGACGAGGATGAGGATGGTGGAGACCTCTACGATGACATCGATCCGATAGAGCAGGTCAAGGCCACGCCGCCAGCAACCGCGGTGCACAAGGAGGTGGCCGTGGATCCAATCGATGAGGACATCTATGAACTCCTGCCAGGTGATGGTAGTGATAGTGGTGGTGATGATGGTGATGATGGTGATGATGGTGGTGGTGGTGATGATGATGGTGATGATGGTGGTGGTGGTGGTGATGATGGTGGTGGTGGTGATGATGGTGATGATAGGGTGATGATGAGAGGGTGATGATGATGATGGTGGTGGTGATGATGGTGATGATAGGGTGATGATGATGAGATGGTGATGATGGTCATGATGATGGTGATGATGATGGTGATGATGATGAGATGGTGATGATGGTCATGATGATAGGGATCATAGATGGTGATGATGGTGATGATAGGGTGGTGATGATGATGATGATGAGAGGGTGATAATGATAGTGATGATGGTGATGATGGTGATGATGATGGTGGTGATGATGGTGGTGATGATGATGGTGATAATGATAATGATGGTAATAATGATGATGATGGTGGTGGTGATGGTGATGATAGTGATGATAGATGGTGATGATGGTGATAATGATAGTGATGATGGTGATGGTGGTGATGATGATGGTGATGGTGAATATGGTGGTGATAATGATGATAGTGATGCTGGTAATGATGATGGTGGTGATGGTGGTGGTGGTGATGATGGTGATTATCGTTAACACCCACCATCAACCATCTCACCACCACTCAACTCACCACCGCCCAACTCACCACCCATCTCACCACCACCCACCACCACCCATCTCACCATCACCCATCTCACCACCCACCACCCATCTCACCACCACCACCCATCTCACCATCACCCATCTCACCACCACCCACCACCCATCTCACCACCCATCTCACCACCACCACCCATCTCACCATCACCCATCTCACCACCACCCACCACCCATCTCACCACCCATCTCACCACCCACCACCCACCACCACCACCCACAACCCACCCACCACCACCCAACTCACCGTTCACCACCCACCACCACCAATTTTTAGCATTCACCACTCACTACCTCCACCCATCCCACCCCCCAGCCCCCAGCCCCCACCCCCAGCCCCCACCCCCCGCTCGCTATCCACAAACTCGACGTGACAGCCGCGAGCCCGAGAGATGATTGCGCAATCGGGACGACGTTCCGGCCTGGTGCCCCCTCGCTCCGCGGGTCGCCCGCGTGGAGATGACGCAGAGTGCCACAGACAGCGGGAGGGGGGGGGGGGGCAGGGGCCCCTCCCTCCATCCATCCCCCAATCTCCCTCCATCCCCCCCCTCCCCCTCCCACCTTCCCCCTCCCTCCCTCCATCCCCCCCTCCCTCCATCCCCCTCTCATCCCCCCCTCTCCCCCCCACTTTCCCCCTCCCTCCATCCCCCCCTCTCCCCCCCACCTTCCCCCTCCCTCCCTCCACCCCCCTCCCTCCATCCCCCCCTCCCTCCATCCCCCCAATCTCCCACCTCCCCCCCTCTCCCTCCATCACCCCCTCCCTCCCCCCTCCCTCCCCCCTCCCTCCCTCCTTCTCTACCAAAGCCCCACCACTCCGCACCGGCCGTGTGGCCACGGCGGCTCCCGCTGAGTGTCAGGAATTCTCTCCCCGGGGCGTCTCTGCGCCATGAAGTTTTTGCAACAATTTTGTTTCTCTCGTGTCCCCGAGTTTAAAGACAACGGCTCCGTCTCGTGCCCCACTGCGTCGTGATTCGGTGGGGGGCAGAGGGCGGAGCTACACGAGAAGTGGGTGGGGCTAGCTGGGTGGTGGGTGGGGCTAGCTGGGTGGTGGGTGGGGCTAGCTGGGCGGTGGGTGGGGCTAGCTGGGCGGTGGGTGGGGCTAGCTGGGCGGTGGGTGGGGCTAGCTGGGTGGTGGGTGGGGCTAGCTGGGTGGTGGGTGGGGCTAGCTGGGTGGTGGGTGGGGCTAGCTGGGCGGTGGGTGGGGCTAGCTGGGCGGTGGGTGGGGCTAGCTGGGTGGTGGGTGGGGCTAGCTGGGTGGTGGGTGGGGCTAGCTGGGCGGTGGGCGGGGCTAGCTGGGTGGTGGGTGGGGCTAGCTGGGCGGTGGGCGGGGCTAGCTGGGTGGTGGGTGGGGCTAGCTGGGCGGTGGGTGGGGCTAGCTGGGCGGTGGGTGGGGCTAGCTGGGTGGTGGGCGGGGCTAGCTGGGTGGTGGGTGGGGCTAGCTGGGTGGTGGGTGGGGCTAGCTGGGTGGTGGGTGGGGCTAGCTGGGCGGTGGGCGGGGCTAGCTGGGTGGTGGGTGGGGCTAGCTGGGCGGTGGGCGGGGCTAGCAGAGGGTGGTGGGCGGAGCTACACGAACAGTGGGCGGGGCTAGCTGGGCGGTGGGCGGGGCTAGCTGGGTGGTGGGTGGGGCTAGCTGGGTGGTGGGTGGGGCTAGCTGGGTGGTGGGTGGGGCTAGCTGGGCGGTGGGCGGGGCTAGCTGGGTGGTGGGTGGGGCTAGCTGGGCGGTGGGCGGGGCTAGCTGGGTGGTGGGTGGGGCTAGCTGGGCGGTGGGCGGGGCTAGCAGAGGGTGGTGGGCGGAGCTACACGAACAGTGGGTGGGGCTAGCTGGGCGGTGGGCGGGGCTAGCTGGGTGGTGGGCGGGGCTAGCAGAGGGTGGTGGGCGGAGCTACACGAACAGTGGGTGGGGCTAGCTGGGCGGTGGGCGGGGCTAGCTGGGTGGTGGGCGGGGCTAGCAGAGGGTGGTGGCGGAGCTACCTGGGCGGTGGGTGGGGCTAGTTGGGCGGTGGGCGGGGCTAGCAGAGGGTGGTGGGCGGGGCTAGCAGAGGGTGGTGGGCGGAGCTACCTGGGCGGTGGGTGGGGCTAGTTGGGCGGTGGGCGGGGCTAGCAGAGGGTGGTGGGCGGGGCTACCTGGATAGTGGGCGGGGCTACCTGAGAAGTGGGCGGTAGCGGAGCAAATGTGAGTGGGGGAAGAACTTGATCCATTCATCGAGCAGCGGATGTACAATGACTGCTGCCGGCTGATGATGTTGATCTGATGGAGTTTTTAAATCCTTTATATTAAGTTCGCTTGCTTGCGTGCTTGCGTGCTTGCTTACGACCGTGCAAATCTTTCGGTCGTTTTTTAACCCACTTCCCGTGATCCAATCGAGCTGACATTTTGCACACAGACTCGTTGTGCGAGACAATTAATTTGCGTGAATTTTTTTTCTCCAAAATTTTACACTGTTTAGGGAAAACAAATTAAATATTTAATTACCAATTGCTTAATACTGGCAGACAATCATCTGACCCATAGGTGGCAGCCATCTCAAGCCAGAGGACGAGAGGACTCTAGCCGCCACGCATATAAAGGATTTATAGTGAAAAACTTTGTTTTTACGGGTTATACTTGTTACTAATTTTCATCTCCGACAGAAGACGACGACGAGGAGCCGGTGGTGGTGACGCGGACTGACGCAGCCAAAGCGGCCCAAGCGCCACCTCCCGTTGCCTCCAAGCCCGAGTTGAACTCGGCCACTGAAGGTAGCGGAGCGCTTGGCGCTGCGACTCCCACGATGACGGGCGGGACACAACACCCGAGTTCCACTCCCGCTCACGGCCACAAACACCAGTGACGAGTATCCCGTAGACTCACACGGAGACCCATAGACTCACACAGAGACTCATAGACTCACACAGAGACTCATAGACTCACACAGAGACCCAGAGACTCACACAGAGACCCAGAGACTCACACAGAGACCCATAGACTCACACAGAGACCCATAGACTCACACAGAGACCCATAGACTCACACAGAGACCCAGAGACTCACACAGAGACCCACACTCACACAGAGACCCGTAGACTCACACAGAGACTCATAGACTCACACGAAGACCCATATACTCACACAGAGACTCATAGACTCACACAGAGACTTATAGACTCACACAGAGACCCTCAGACTCAAACAGAGACCCATAGACTTACACAGAGACCCACAGACTCAAACAGAGACCCATAGACTCACACAGAGACCTAGAGACTCACACAGAGACCCATAGACTCACACAGAGACCCATAGACTCACACAGAGACCCATAGACTCACACAGAGACTCATAGACTCACACAGAGACCGATAGACTCACACAGAGAGCCATAGACTCACACGGAGACCCATAGACTCACACAGAGACTCATAGACTCACACAGAGACCCAGAGACTCACACAGAGACCCGTAGACTCACACAGAGACTCATAGACTCACACAGAGACCCATATACTCACACAGAGACCCATATACTCACACAGAGACCCACACTCACACAGAGACCCACACTCACACAGAGACCCGTAGACTCACACAGAGACTCATAGACTCACACGGAGACCCATATACTCACACAGATACTCATAGACTCACACAGAGACTCATAGACTCACACAGAGACCCGTAGACTCACACAGTGACTCATAGACTCACACGGAGACCCATAGACTCACACAGAGACCCATAGACTCACACAGAGACACGTAGACTCACACAGAGACCCATAGACTCACACAGAGACCCATAGACTCACACAGATACCCATAGACTCACACAGAGGCCCATAGACTCAAACAGAGACCCAGAGACTCACACAGAGACCCATAGACTCACACAGAGACCCATAGACTCACACAGAGACCCATAGACTCACACAGACACCCAGAGACTCACACAGAGACCCATAGACTCAAACAGAGATCCATAGACTCACACAGAGACCCGTAGACTCACACAGACACACAGAGACTCACACGGAGACCCAGAGACTCACACAGAGACCCATAGACTCACACAGAGACCCATAGACTCACACAGAGACCCACGATTCACATGGAAACCCAGACTCCATTTGTCTCTCTCTCCATCCCCCCATCCCATCCATCGCACCCGCTTCTCCCTCTGTCTCTCCACGCATCCCCTCCCTCCGTCCGTCCGTCCGTCTGTCCGTCTGTCTGTCCGCGTGCCCCCCCCCCACCCCCCCCCCCCCCCCCAGCGTGGGACGCGACGCAGCAGTACGACAGCTTCTACCAGGGCCTGTGGGACTGCTCGGCCGACTGCGTGGACGAGCTGTCCTTCAAGCGCGGAGACCTCGTCCACGTGCTCAGCAAGGTGCAGCGCCAGAGGTCGCAAACGGGATTTGATTCCTTACCCGTAGCCGGCCGCACCAGGGTCGCAAACGGGTACCCGTACCCTACCCGATACCCGGCTACCCGTCACCGGCCGGGTACGGGTAGGGTACGGGTATCGGGTACCTGATTGCGACCTCTGGGATGAAGCCATGTTGCAGGCGCGGGTGGGTTGATTCTAGGAACTTGAATTGTGAGAAGAGACAAGACGTTGGGAAATGAGTGACAGGCGGTGACTCACCAGTGACTCACGGCCTACCCGTAGCCGTACCCGGCCGCACCAGGGTCGCAAACGGGTACCCGTACCGTACCCGATACCCGGCTATCTGTACCCTACCTGATACCCGGGTCTCTGTGCGTCTGTGGGTATATGTGTGAGTCTATGGGTCTCTGTGTGAGTCTATGGGTCTCTGTGTGAGTCTACGGGTCTCTGTGTGAGTCTATGGGTCTCTGTGTGAGTCTCTGGGTCTCTGTGTGAGTCTACGGGTCTCTGTGTTAGTCTATGGGTCTCTGTGTGAGTCTATGGGTCTCTGTGTGGGTCTATGGGTCTCTGTGTGAGTCTATGGGTCTCTGTGTGGGTCTATGGGTCTCTGTGTTAGTCTATGGGTCTCTGTGCGAGTCTATGGGTCTTTGTGTGAGTCTATGGGTCTCTGTGTGAGTCTACGGGTCTCTGTGCGAGTCTATGGGTCTCTGTGTGAGTCTATGGGGGTCTGTGTGAGTCTACGGGTCTCTGTGCGAGTCTACGGGTCTCTGTGTGAGTCTATGGGTCTCTGTGCGTGAGTCTATGGGTCTCTGTGTGAGTCTATGGGTCTCTGTGTGTGAGTCTACGGGTCTCTGTGTGAGTCTACGGGTCTCTGTGTGAGTCTATGGGTCTCTGTGTGAGTCTGTGGGTCTCTGTGTGTGAGTCTACGGGTCTCTGTGTGAGTCTATGGGTCTCTGTGTGAGTCTACGGGTTTCTATGTGAGTCTACGGGTCTCTGTGTGAGTCTATGGGTCTCTGTGTGAGTCTATAGGTCTCTTTGTGTGAGTCTATGGGTCTCTGTGTGAGTATATGGGTTTCTGTGTGAGTCTATGGGTCTCTGTGTGAATCTATGGGTCTCTGTGTGAGTCTATGGGTCTCTGTGTGAGTCTATGGGTCTCCATGTGAGTTTATGGGTCTCCGTGTGAGTCTATGGGTCTCTGTGTGTGAGTCTATGGGTCTCTGTGTGAGTCTATGGGTCTCTGTGTGAGTCTATGGGTCTCTGTGTGTGAGTCTATGGGTCTCTGTGTGAGTCTATGGGTCTCTGTGTGAGTTTATGGGTCTCTGTGTGAGTCTATGGGTCTCTGTGTGAGTCTATGGGTATGTGTGTGAGTCTACGGGTCTCTGTGTGAGTCTATGTGTGAGTCTATGGGTCTCTGTGTGAGTCTATGGGTCTCTGTGTGAGTCTATGGGTCTCTGTGTTCGTCTATGGGTCTCTGTGTTCGTCTATGGGTCTCTGTGTGAGTCTATGGGTCTCTGTGTGAGTCTATGGGTCTCTGTGTGAGTCTACGGGTCTCTGTGTGAGTCTATGTGTCTCTGTGTGAGTCTACGGGTCTCTGTGTGAGTCTACGGGTCTCTGTGTGAGTCTATGGGTCTCTGTGTGAGTCTATGGGTCTCTGTGGGTCTCTGTGTGAGTCTATGGGTCTCTGTGTGAGTCTACGGGTCTCTGTGTGAGTCTATGTGTCTCTGTGTGAGTCTACGGGTCTCTGTGTGAGTCTACGGGTCTCTGTGTGAGTCTATGGGTCTCTGTGTGAGTCTATGGGTCTCTGTGGGTCTCTGTGTGAGTCTATGTGTCTCTGTGTGAGTCTACGGGTCTCTGTGTGAGTCTACGGGTCTCTGTGTGAGTCTACGGGTCTCTGTGTGAGTCTATGGGTCTCTGTGGGTCTCTGTGTGAGTCTATGTACGTGTGTTGAACTTCTTTCGCATCGTACGTAGCCAACCGTGCTCAACGAAGGTGCACGGGGGAAGGACAACAGACGGAGCAGTTCTCAAGTAATGAGTTGACGGTCGTCTCAGCCTGGCCACCGACGCACGGAAAAGCCACCGTGACATTTTTGAGTGGTTTGCAATTCCATTGAGCGAACTCGAGCCGTGAGAAATGAGAGGCGTAGTGTTCCGACTGCGACGCGACACACACACACAGCCCCGTGTCCGAGGGACAGGACCCACCACTCACTCTCAGTCTCTCTCTCTTTCTCTGAGGTCAGCCCAAGCATTATCCTTCACTCGTCATCTTCCCACAGACTGTGTCCCTACAGCGATGAGACTCATTCGTCAACGTTCGATCCGAATCACGCAACGCCTACCCTCCCTCCCTCCCCTCCCCTCCATCCCTCCTTCACCTCCCCTCCTTCCCTCCCCTCCTTCCCGACCTCCTGTATACCAGGCGAGGTAGTTAACATCTCCTAGCCACCGTGATGATGATGAGAGAGAGAGACACGAAAACTCCAAATATACAGCAGCAGGCGTCAGGGTCGGGATCGAACCCACGACCCCCTGTAGACCAGGCGAGGTAGTTAACATCTCCTAGTCCTAGCCACCGCGACCCTTGACGAAGCGTACCTAACCCACCCCCCACCACGTGCCCCCCCCCCCACCCCCTCTGCCCCCCCCCCCATACAAGGAGTACGATGCGTTCCGCTGGTGGGTGGGAGAGGCCAATGGATCCGTGGGCCTGGTCCCCAAGGACTACCTGATGGCGGCCTACGACACCTAGAGCACCGCACGTGGATTTTCCCGCACGCGGATTCTCCGCGGCCATACCCGTACCCTACCCGATACCCGTACCCTACCCGATACCCGTACCCTACCCGATACCCGTACCCTACCCGATACCCGGCTACCCGATACCCGTACCCTACCAGATACCCGTACCCTACCCGATACCCGTACCCTACCCGATACCCGTACACTAACCGATACCCGTACCCTACCCGATACCCGGCTACCAGATACCCGTAACCTACCCGATACCCGTACCCTACCCGATACCCTGCTACCCTACCCGATACCCGTACCCTACCCGATACCCGGCTACCCATACCCGATACTCGTACCCTACCCGATACCCGAACCCTACCCGATACTCGTACCCTACCTGAGACCCGTACCCTACCCGAGACCCGTACCCTACCCGAGACCCGTACCCTACCCGAGACCCGTACCCTACCCGATACCCGGCTACCCATACCCGATACCCGTACCCTACCCGATACCCGAACCCTACCCGATACCCGTACCTACCCGATACCCGTACCCTAGCCGATACCCGTACCCGACCCGATACCCGTACCCTACCCGATACCCGGCTACCCGATACCCGTACCCTACCCGATACCCGTACCCTACCCGAGACCCGTACCCTACCCGAGACCCGTACCCTACCCGAGACCCGTACCCTACCCGATACCCGGCTACCCGTACCCGATACCCGGCTACCCTACCCGATACCCGTACCCTACCCGATACTCGGCCGGGTAGGGTATGGGTACCCGTTTGCGACCCTGGTGCGGCCGGGTACGGCTACGGGTAGGCCGTGAGTCACTGGTGAGTCACCGTTTGTCACTCATTTCCCAACGTCTTGTCTCTTCTCACAATTCAAGTTCCTAGAATCAACCCACCCGCGCCTGCAACATGGCTTCACCCCAGAGGTTGCAATCGGGTACCCGATACCCGTACCCTACCCGATACCCGGCCGGGTACGGGTAGCCAGGTATCGGGTAGGGTACGGATACAGGTACCCGATTGCGACCCTGGTGCGGCCGGGTACGGGTACGGGTAAGGAATCAAAACCCGTTGCGACCTCTCCCCCAGAGCCCAAATAGTGACAACACCACCCCCATCCTCGTCGTGCTGATGCTGCTGATGCTGATGCTGCTGCTGATGCTGCTGCTGATGATGCTGCTGCTGATGCTGCTGCTGCTGATGCTGCTGCTGATGCTGCTGCTGCTGATGCTGCTGCTGATGCTGCTGCTGCTGATGATGCTGCTGCTGCTGATGCTGCTGCTGCTGATGCTGCTGCTGATGCTGCTGATGATGATGTTGCTGATGCTGATGCTGCTGATGCTGCTGATGATGCTGATGCTGCTGATGCCGATGTCACAAACCCCGCAGCGGCTTCAGACGGCGTGGGAGGCCCGTCGTCCAGCCCACGCCGACCGATGTCTTGTCGACGCAGAGAGTGGCCCACGCCATGCCGGATTATCGCAGTCGCAAGAGTAGCTACATATGTAGTAGTAGCTACTACACGTGTAGTAGCTGCATAAGTAGTAGCTAGCTACTACACGTGTAGTAGCTACTACTTGTGTAGTAGTAGCTACTACTACATGTGTAGTAGCTACTACTACACATGTAGTACATATGTAGTAGCTACTACACGTGTAGTAGCTACTACTACATATGTAGCTACTATCGTATCTACTACACGTGTAGTAGCTACATATGTAGTAGCTACTACACGTGTAGTAGCTACTACTTGTGTAGTAGCTACTGCATGTAGTAGTAGCTACTACACATGTAGTAGCTACTACTACATGTATTAGTAGCTACTACATGTGTAGTAGCTACTACTACATATGTAGTAGCTACTACATATGTAGTAGTAGCTACATATGTAGTAGCTACTACATGTGTTAGACTCATACAGAGACCCATAGCTACTACTACATAAGTAGTAGTAGCTACTACTACTTATGTAGTAGTAGCTACTATATATGTAGTAGTAGCTACTACTACTTATGTATATATGTAGTAGTAGCTACTACTATATATGTAGAAGCCACGGACTCCGCACTTTCAAGAGCCCCGCGCTGAATGCTTTCAAGCTATCAATTACGGTTCAGTGATTCTGCACTTGCTATATCACTATAGTACTATACCGCCTTCAACTTTTATGAACGACTGGGTGTTTAAGGTTAGCGATTTGTCGTATTTGGCTGTATAGCGAATAAAAAATGCAATGACTTTACTCTGCAAACAAAAAATTTGTGTTTTAATATTTGTGTGTTTATTTATTTGTTTAGGGCCCCTTTATAACATCATAACCTACAGGCCCCGCACTCAGCTTCATCCTGCACTGGGCCTGCGCCTCTGAAACTGAGTCAAGAAAGTCAAACCGTGACCCTGACCCTCCAACATTGACCCTGATCCCGGTGCTGACCCACAACCCCCCCCACCACCCACCCCACCAGCCACCCCACTACTACCACCACCCACCACCCACCACCACCACCTCCCCCACCACCACCCCCCCCACAACACCCCCACCACCAAACTCCACCGCCTCCCCCCCCCCTACCACCCACTCCACCAGCCACCCCACTACTACCACCACCACCATCCACCACCCCCACCACCACAACCACCCCCCCACGACACCCCCACCACCAACTCCACCACCCCCCCCCCCACCACCACTCCCAGCACCTCCCCCACCACCAAACCCCACCACCCCCACCACCTCCTCACCACCCCCCACCATCAAACCCCACCACCCCCCCACCACCACCCCCCCACCACCATCACCACCCCCACCACCCCCCCCCACCACCATCCACCCCGACCACCCCCCCACCACCACCCCCACCACCCCCACCACTTCCCCCACCACCCCCCACCACCCCCCCCACCACCTCCCCCACCACCACCCACCACCTCCCTCACCACCTCCCCCACTACCCACCACCCCCCCACCACCCCACCACCACCCCCCCCCACCACCACACCACCCCCACCAAACCCCACCACCCCCCCACCACCAAACCCATCACCTCCCCCACCACCACCCCCACCACCCCCCCACCACCACCAAACCTCACCACCACCCCCACCACCCCCCCCCCCCCACCACCACCACCACCACCCCATCATCCTCGCAACAGCAGCGGCAGCAGCGGCGTCTTTTGCTCAGCCACGTGACAAAGACGACGCTCGCGCGCTCCTGCGGCCGTCTGGAACGTTCTGCCTTCCGCCAACAAACGGCAGCATTGGGACCCGACATGGAGCGGGGTGGGGGTTGAGGGGGAGGGGAGGGGAGACCCTTTAATGGCATCATTAGTGTGCCGCCTTGACCTGCCCACAGGGCTTCGAGCCGAGGTTGGGCTCTGGCAGGATAACTTAATTGAGAGATTAATTAGGGCAGAGAATTAAGTTAGGCGAGAGCTAATTGCCCTCGGGGCGAGTTGTGGGGTTGCGTTTGCTGCAGGGATGAGGGGGTGTTTGGAGGAGGAGGGGGGAGGGGGGGGGTCGACAAATTGTGAACAATCGTCAACTCATCTTTTTGGTTCTTTCGGTAAAGTCACGTAGAAGGGAAGTAATACGTTATGTGGAATCCCTCCCCGTAGAGGCGGTTAAATTTCGATTTAAAGCGTTCGTGACTGCAGGGATTGCACGTAACTTATTACTTCCTTTCTACGTGACTTTACCGAAAGAACCAAGAAGATGAATCCCTGCAGTCACGAAAGCTTTAAATCGAAATCGTCAACTCGCTTTTTGCGGTTTTTGCTCTCCACGTGGGTTTGTGTTTGCTGGGAGCTGCGTTGAGCTCAGTTGTGTCTCGACTTGGACGAGGACTGTGCGTGTTGTGCTGCGTAGCCAATGGTCACATCGAGAAGGCGTCCTCGCTACACAGACTCGCACAGAGACCCACAGACTCGCACAGAGACCCATAGACTCACACAGAGACCCATAGACTCACACAGAGACCCACAGACTCGCACAGAGACCCATAGACTCACACAGAGACCCATAGACTCACACAGAGACCCACAGACTCACACAGAGACCCACACTCACTCAGAGACCCATAGACTCACACAGAGACCCACATTCACACAGAGACCCATAGACTCACGCAGAGACCCATAGGCCCACACCGAGACCCATAGACTCACACAGGGACCCACAGACTCACACAAAGACCCACACTCACACAGAGACCCGCAGACTCACACAAAGACCCATAGACTCACACAGAGACCCATAGACTCACACAGAGACCACACTCACACAGAGACCCGCAGACTCACACAGAGACCCATAGACTCACACAGAGACCCACATACACAGAGACCCACAGACTCACACAGAGACCCACAGACTCACACAGAGACCCACAGACTCACACAGAGAGTCACAGACTCACACAAAGACCCATAGACTCACACAGAGACCCACAGACTCACACAGAGACCCACAGTCTCACACAGAGACCCACACTCACACAGAGACCTACAGACTCACACAGAGACCCATAGACTCACACAGAGACCCACAGACTCACACAGAGACCCGCACACTCACACAGAGACCAACAGACTCACACAGAGACCCACATTCACACAGAGACCCATAGACTCACACAGAGACCCACAGACTCACACAGAGACCCGCACACTCACACAGAGACCTACAGACTCACACAGAGACCCACATTCACACAGAGACCCATAGACTCACACAGAGACCCACAGACTCACACAGAGACCCACAGACTCACACAGAGACCCGCACACTCACACAGAGACCAACAGACTCACACAGAGACCCACAGACTCACACAGAGACCCGCAGTTTCATGTGCCGTGTCGGCCTTCATAGGTGGTGCTACTCACGAACAGCACTTGACCCCAAGGGTCTGTTACAGGCTATACGGGGCACCTTTTTCTGTGTCGCTAAAATAAAGAAAATGATCCCCCATAAAGCCTTAACAGACTCCATACTCGTTGGTTCTTTCGGTAAAGTCACGTGGGTAGAAAAATAATACATCACGACGTTTCGATCGCAAAACAAGCAAATCGTCATCAGAGTGGCACAACCACAGCAAGAAAAAACTGCTGAACCTTAGACAGATTTTAAATTTCGATTTAAAGCTTTCGTGACTGCAGGGATTCATCTTCTTGGTTCTTTCGGTAAAGTCACGTAGAAGGGAAGTAATAAAATAATAAAACTAAAACATAATAAAAAAAAGCATAATAAAATTGTATTATGTTTCATTTTTATTATTTTATTACTTCCCTTCTACGTGACTTTACCGAAAGAACCAAGAAGACTTAGACAGACAGTAGGGGCAAGTGCTGTTAGCGAGCGCCTATGAAGACCGGCACGGCAAACGAGGGAGTGGGTGGCCAGCACCCACGCCCGGCCGCCTTTGTCTCCCCCAGTGGCGATGTTTACTACACACCGCACCAGGTACTCATTTGAGGCCGAGTCGACTTAGGGGGGGGCCAGGATCAGTTCAGATAATCGTCACCGGTGTTGGTGGCCGTGAGCGGGAATCGAACTCGGGTGGCCGGGGTTCGTAGCGCTAACCGCTGCACCACCGCTCCCCCCACACACACAAACCACGCATCCACTCGGCTCCCCATCCATCCCCAGAATTAAACGAGGAAACTTCTCCGGCCTTTCTTTTCCTCTCTCTCTCTTCCGTGTCCCTTTTACTTACCCGGCACGCCAAGGTTAATTTGATTTCCGTGACTTTGAGAGGGTGGGGTGGGGTGGTGGTGGTGGTGGTGGAGGAGGAATCGCACTAATTGAACCCCCTTAATGAAGCCGCTTTGAGAAATTAAGGAGGCAGCAATTTTATCGCACGCATCCACACGCCGCGTGTTTTACGAACACCTTTTTCTGCCACCGCTGCTGCTTCTGTTGAAGAGGAGGTGGGATGATGATAATGATGGTGGGGGAGTGTGGAGGGTGGTGGGGGGAGAGCAGCCCCTCCCCTCCACCCCCCACGACTTCTTTAAATAATAATACTTTTTTTATGCGCCGAGCGAGAGATAAATTAGGATAATTAATGCGACAGGAATTGAGACCGCACCGGCATTTGTGGGTCAAGGGGCAGGATGAGACGGATCGGTTGGAGGCACCGACTCTGAGCCGAGCGGAGTGCCGGAAAGCGTCGCTTTCTTACACGCGGAAAGTGTCACCTTGTTACACGCGGAAAGTGTCACCTTGTTACACACGGAAAGTGTCACCTTGTTACACACGGAAAGTGTCACCTTGTTACACACGGAAAGTGTCACCTTGTTACACACGGAAAGTGTCACCTTGTTACACGCGGAAAGTGTCACCTTGTTACACACGGAAAGTGTCACCTTGTTACACACGGAAAGTGTCACCTTGTTACACACGGAAAGTGTCACCTTGTTACACACGGAAAGTGTCACCTTGTTACACGCGGAAAGTGTCACCTTGTTACACACGGAAAGTGTCACCTTGTTACACACGGAAAGTGTCACCTTGTTACACGCGGAAAGTGTCACCTTGTTACACACGAAAAGTGTCACCTTGTTACACACGGAAAGTGTCACCTTGTTACACGCGGAAAGTGTCACCTTGTTACACACGGAAAGTGTCACCTTGTTACACACGGAAAGTGTCACCTTGTTACACACGAAAAGTGTCACCTTGTACACACGAAAAGTGTCACCTTGTTACACACGGAAGTGTCACCTTGTTACACACGGAAAGTGTCACCTTGTTACACGCGGAAAGTGTCACCTTGTTACACACGGAAAGTGTCACCTTGTTACACGCGGAAAGTGTCACCTTGTTACACACGAAAAGTGTCACCTTGTTACACACGGAAAGTGTCACCTTGTTACACGCGGAAAGTGTCACCTTGTTACACACGAAAAGTGTCACCTTGTTACACACGGAAAGTGTCACCTTGTTTACACGCGGAAAGTGTCACCTTGTTACACGCGGAAAGTGTCACCTTGTTACACGCGGAAAGTGTCACCTTGTTACACACGGAAGTGTCACCTTGTTTCACGCGGGAAAGTGTCACCTTGTTACACGCTGAAAGTGTCACCTTGTTACACGCGGAAAGTGTCACCTTGTTACACACGGAAAGTGTCACCTTGTTACACGCGGAAAGTGTCACCTTGTTACACACGGAAAGTGTCACCTTGTTACACACGGAAAGTGTCACCTTGTTACACGCGGAAAGTGTCACCTTGTTACACACGGAAAGTGTCACCTTGTTACACGCGGAAAGTGTCACCTTGTTACACACGGAAAAGTGTCACCTTGTTACACACGGAAAGTGTCACCTTGTTACACGCGGAAAGTGTCACCTGTTACACACGAAAGTGTCACCTTGTTACACACGAAAGTGTCACCTTGTTACACGCGGAAAGTGTCACCTTGTTACACACGGAAAGTGTCACCTTGTTACACACGGAAAGTGTCACCTTGTTACACGCGGAAAGTGTCACCTTGTTACACCGAAAAGTATCACCTTGTTACACACGGAAAGTGTCACCTTGTTACACGCGGAAAGTGTCACCTTGTTACACGCGGAAAGTGTCACCTTGTTACACACGGAAAGTGTCACCTTGTTACACACGGAAAGTGTCACCTTGTTACACACGGAAAGTGTCACCTTGTTACACACGGAAAGTGTCACCTTGTTACACACGGAAAGTGTCACCTTGTTACACGCGGAAAGTGTCACCTTGTTAAACGCGGAAAGTGTCACCTTGTTACACACGGAAAGTGTCACCTTGTTACACACGGAAAGTGTCACCTTGTTACACGCGGAAAGTGTCACCTTGTTACACGCGGAAAGTGTCACCTTGTTACACACGGAAAGTGTCACCTTGTTACACACGGAAAGTGTCACCTTGTTACACACGGAAAGTGTCACCTTGTTACACACGGAAAGTGTCACCTTGTTACACACGGAAAGTGTCACCTTGTTTCACGCGGAAAGTGTCACCTTGTTACACACGGAAAGTGTCACCTTGTTACACACGGAAAGTGTCACCTTGTTACACGCGGAAAGTGTCACCTTGTTACACACGAAAGTATCACCTTGTTACACACGGAAAGTGTCACCTTGTTACACGCGGAAAGTGTCACCTTGTTACACACGGAAAGTGTCACCTTGTTACACGCGGAAAGTGTCACCTTGTTACACACGGAAAGTGTCACCTTGTTACACACGGAAAGTGTCACCTTGTTACACGCGGAAAGTGTCACCTTGTTACACACGAAAAGTATCACCTTGTTACACACGGAAAGTGTCACCTTGTTACACGCGGAAAGTGTCACCTTGTTACACGCGGAAAGTGTCACCTTGTTACACACGGAAAGTGTCACCTTGTTACACACGGAAAGTGTCACCTTGTTACACACGGAAAGTGTCACCTTGTTACACACGGAAAGTGTCACCTTGTTACACGCGGAAAGTGTCACCTTGTTACACACGAAAAGTATCACCTTGTTACACACGGAAAGTGTCACCTTGTTACACGCGGAAAGTGTCACCTTGTTACACGCGGAAAGTGTCACCTTGTTACACACGGAAAGTGTCACCTTGTTACACACGGAAAGTGTCACCTTGTTACACACGGAAAGTGTCACCTTGTTACACGCGGAAAGTGTCACGTCACCTTGTTACACGCGATTCACTCGGGGGAAGGCGAGGTCCACAGACCCTGCTGAGCCGCGAGACATTAACTACCTCGCCTGGTGTGCAGGAGGTCGTGGGTTCGATCCCGACCCTGACGCCTGCTGCTGTATATTTGTAGTTTGCGTGTCTCTCTCTCTCTCTCTCATCATCATCACGGTGGCTATGAGATGTTAACTACATTGCCTGGTACACAGGAGGTCGTGGGTTCGATCCCGACCCTGACGCCTGCTGCTGTATATTTGGAGTTTGCGTGTCTCTCTCTCTCTCTCATCATCATCACGGTGGCTAGGAGATGTTAACTACCTTGAGAAGCGTGACTCGGTGTGAGAATGAGTCGAGGAGACTTGTGACTTTTAAACAACTTTTATTGCCGCCAGCAGCAACAGCACTGGAGGCGATTTCGATATGAAACGCACAAAGTCACCAGCAACACAAATACACGCTACAAATCCACGCGCCGTGGCGCTAAAAGCACCGCGCACAACACGAAAGAAAAGTCACGTGGTTGTGGTGGTGGTGGTGGTTGTGGTGGTGGTTATGGTGGTGGTGGTGGTTGTGGTGATGGTGGTGGTTGTGGTGGTGGTGGTGGTGGTCATCGCACACGCCACGGTGACGAGCGAGCGCTTCAGAAGGTGAACACCACGAGGGTGCCGTCCACGCTGGTACAGAGAGGGGCTTGTCCGGCTCCCCAGCGTTCGAAGAAGACGTGCACATCACCGACATGTGTGTGAGTAGAGGAGAGAGCGGGTGGGTGAGCGAGTGTTTGATAGAGAGTGTTTTTAGTAGGTGGGTGGGGGAGTGAGTGAGAGAGTGAGTGGGTGAACGAGCAGGTGAGTGCGTGGGTGGGTGCGTGGGCGAGCGAGGGAGTGAGTGAGTCAGTGAACGAGTAGGTGAGTGAGTGGGTGGGTGCGTGGGCGAGCGAGTGAGTGAGTGGGTAAACGAGCAGGTGAGTGCGTGGGTGGGTGCGTGGGCGAGCGAGGGAGTGAGTGAGTCAGTGAACGAGTAGGTGAGTGAGTGGGTGGGTGCATGGGCGAGGGAGTGAGTGAGTGAACGAGTAGGTGAGTGAGTGGATGGGTGCGTGGGCGAGTGAGTGAGTGGGTGGGTGAACGAGCAGGTGAGTGAGTGGGTGGGTGCGTGGGCGAGCGAGTGAGTGAGTGAGTGGGTGGGTGAACGAGCAGGTGAGTGAGTGGGTGGGTGCGTGGGTGAGTGAGTGAGTGGGTGGGTGAACGAGCAGGTGAGTGAGTGGGTGGGTGCGTGGGCGAGCGAGTGAGTGGGTAGACGAGTAGGTGAGTGAGTGGGTGAGTGGGTGCGTGGGCGAGCGAGTGAGTGGGTGGACGAGTAGGTGAGTGAGTGGGTGAGTGGTCGACTGAGTGAGTTAGCGAGTGAGTCCATGGTTTCGGAGTGGGCGGGCGGACGGGCGCGTGGATGCGTTGATAGGTGAGCGACTTAATGTCTTGACCGAGTGGGTAAAACGAGCGATCGTTTTGACAAAGTGGGTGATTAGGTGAGTGAGCGAGCGGGTGAGTGAACAAGTCAGTGATGTATGGCGAGTGAGTTGGGTGCGTGCGTTAGCGAGTGTGACATGCAGCAGCACTTGCCCCAACCAGTCTGCGTGAGCTACCCTGGGCATCTTTGACTTTGTACACGTGTCTGTCTGCTGCCTTCAGGAAGTTTCGTGGGGAGCGGTGGTGCAGCGGTTAGCGCTACGCTTCGCTACGAACCCGGCGACCCGAGTTCGTTCCCCGCTCACGGCCAACACCACCGGTGACGTTCATCTGAACCGGTTCTGGGCCTCCCCTAGGTCGACTGGGCCTCAAACGAGTACCCGATGCGGTGTGTAGTAAATATCGCCAGTGGGGAGACAAAGGCGGCCGGGCGTGGTCGCTGGCCACCCCCTCCCCCTCGTGTGCCGTGCCGGCCTTCATAGGTGGCGCTGCTACTCGCGAACAGCACTTGCCCCCGCAGCCTGCGTGAGCTTCCCTGGGCATCTTTGACTCTGTACACGTGTGTGGCTGCTGCCTTCCCCCAAGCTATGTGATTGAGGGCGGGGAGGGGTGGGGGGGAGGGGGGGCAGGCGGGGGGGGAGGGGTGGGGGGGAGGGGCAAGCGGGGGGTGGAGGGAGGGGTGGGGGGAGGGGGCGCAGGTGGGGGGTGGGGGGGAATGCGGGGGGGAGGGGAGGGTGAGGGGTGGGGAGGACGGGGGACAGGTGGGGGGTGGAGGGGTGGGGGGGAGGGGGGGCAGGCTGGTGGGGAGGGGTGGGGGGGAGGGGGCTGCAGGCGGGGGGAGGGGTGGGGGGAGGGTGAGGGGAGGGGGGGGATGGAGGTGAGGGGGGGACGGGGGAAAGGTGGGGGGGTGGGGGCTGTTCCCCCCCTAATTAATTGACCGTTCGCCCCAACTCATCTGGCTGTCAATCACGGCCTCTCATTTACCCCTCCCCCCACCCCTAATTAATGGGATCCATTAATTAGCCTCGAGGGTTCATTAACGCAACTGACGGGCGCGAAGGGGTGAGACGCAGAGACACGGGGGAGTGAGCGAGAGAGAGAGAGAAAGTGATGTCTGTGCTCTGCGCAAGTTGTTGAACTTCTTTGTGCCGAACACTCAAAATGCTAAAGAACCGACGAGTAACTCAAAGGGCACTCCTAAAGAAATTAGTGTTTCAATCTCGACGTCCGAATATCGGATGGAAGAGCGTTCCAGACGGCCCCAGAAGAGCATCTGAGAGCGCGCGTCTTTGTTCGATGGCCAATCAAGAGAAAGAGACACACACAGAGAGAGACGCACAGGGAAAGAGAGACACAAAGATCCCCCGTATAGCCTTAACAGACTATAGGGGCAAGTGCTGTTAGCAAGCACCTATGAAGGACGGAACGGTACACGAGGGGGTGGGTGGCCAGCACCACGCCCGACCGCCTTTGTCTCCCTAGCGGCGATGTTTACACACCGCATCAAGTACTCATTTGAGGCTGAATCGACCTAGGGGAGGCCCAGGACCGGTTCAGATAATCGTCACTGGTGTTGGCCGTGAGCGGGAATCGAACCCGGGTCGCCAGGTTCGTAGCGCAGTGCGCTAACCACTACAACTACCGCTCCCCCACGAACACACAGACACACACAGGGAGAGAGACACACACACAGGATAGACAGAGAGAGACACACATATAGACACAGAGGGAGACACAGGAAGAGAGACACACACAGGGAGAAAGACACACAGACACACACACACACAGGATAGACAGAGAGAGACAGAGAGAGACACACACACACGAACACACGCAGGGAGAGAGACACGCAAAGAGAGAGACACACAATCACACAGGGAGAGAGACACGGGAAGAGAGAGACACACACGAACACACAGACACAGAGAGGGAGAGAGTGACAGAGCGAGACGCATAGGGAAAGGCGCATAGGGAGAGACACGCAAATTTCTAATATACAGCAGCAGGCGTCAGGGTCGGTATCGAACCTACGACCTCCTGTATACCAGGCGAGGTAGTTAACATCTCACCACTGCGGCGCCCCTGCTCTACAGTTGTGAGTGGAGTTTCTGTGTGCTGCAGTGTGAGTTTCTGTGCGTGAGTGACTGCAGTGAATGGATGGGTGAGTTAGTGGGTGAGAGGTTGAGTGGGTGGGTTAGTGGGTGAGTGAATGAGTGGGTGGGTTCGTGGGTGAGTGATTGGGGGTGGGTGAATGAGTTGGTGAGTGGGTGAGTGAATGGACGGGTAAGTTAGTGGGCGAGTGATTGAGTTGGTGGGTTAGTGAGTTGGTGAGTGGGTGAGTGAATGGGCGAGTGATTGAGTGGGTGGGTTAGTGGGTGAGTAAATGAGTGGGTGGGTGAGTGATTGGGTGGGTGGGTGAATGAGTTGGTGAGTGGGTGAGTGAATGGATGGGTGAGTTATTGGGCGAGTGATTGAGTTGGTGGGTTAGTGAGTTGGTGAGTGGGTGAGTGAATGGGCGAGTGATTGAGTGGGTGGGTTAGTGGGTGAGTAAATGAGTGGGTGGGTGAGTGATTGGGTGGGTGGGTGAATGAGTTGGTGAGTGGGTGAGTGAATGGATGGGTGAGTTATTGGGCGAGTGATTGAGTTGGTGGGTTAGTGAGTTGGTGAGTGGGTGAGTGAATGGGCGAGTGATTGAGTGGGTGGGTTAGTGGGTGAGTGAATGAGTGGGTGGGTGAGTGATTGGGTGGGTGAATGAGTTGGTGAGTGGGTGAGTGAATCGATGGGTGAGTTAGTGGGCGAGTGATTGAGTGGATGGGTGAGTGAGTTGGTGAGTGGGTGAGTGAATGGGTGAGTGGGTGAGTGATTGGGTGGGTGGGTGAATGAGTTGGTGAGTGGGTGAGTGAATGGACGGGTAAGTTAGTGGGCGAGTGATTGAGTGGATGGGTTAGTAAGTTGGTGAGTGGGTGAGTGAATGGGCGAGTGATTGAGTGGGTGGGTTAGTGGGTGAGTGAATGAGTGGGTGGGTGAGTGATTGGGTGGGTGGGTGAATGAGTTGGTGAGTGGGTGAGTGAATGGATGGGTGAGTTATTGGGCGAGTGATTGAGTTGGTGGGTTAGTGCGTTGGTGAGTGGGTGAGTGAATGGGTGAGTGATTGAGTGGGTGGGTTAGTGGGTGAGTGAATGAGTTGGTGGGTTCGTGGGTGAGTGATTGAGTGGATGGGTTAGTGGGTAGGTGATTGAGTGGGTGGGTGAGTGAGTTGGTGAGTGGGTGAGTGAATGGGTGAGTGGGTGAGTGATTGGGTGGGTGGGTGAATGAGTTGGTGAGTGGGTGAGTGAATGGATGGGTGAGTTATTGAGCGAGTGATTGAGTTGGTGGGTTAGTGCGTTGGTGAGTGGGTGAGTGAATGGGTGAGTGATTGAGTGGGTGGGTTAGTGGGTGAGTGAATGAGTTGGTGGGTTCGTGGGTGAGTGATTGAGTGGATGGGTTAGTGGGTAGGTGATTGAGTGGGTGGATGAGTGAGTTGGTGAGTGGGTGAGTGAATGGGTGAGTGGGTGAGTGATTGGGTGGGTGGGTGAATGAGTTGGTGATTGGGTGAGTGAATGGATGGGTGAGTTATTGGGCGAGTGATTGAGTTGGTGGGTTAGTGCGTTGGTGAGTGGGTGAGTGAATGGGTGAGTGATTGAGTGGGTGGGTTAGTGGGTGAGTGAATGAGTTGGTGGGTTCGTGGGTGAGTGATTGAGTGGGTGGGTTCGTGAGTTGGTCAGTGGGTGAGTGAATGGGTGGGTGGGTGAGTGATTGGGTGGGTGGGTGAATGAGTTGGTGAGTGGGTGAGTGAATGGATGGGTGAGTTATTGGGCGAGTGATTGAGTTGGTGGGTTAGTGCGTTGGTGAGTGGGTGAGTGAATTGGTGAGTGATTGAGTGGGTGGGTTAGTGGGTGAGTGAATGAGTTGGTGGGTTCGTGGGTGAGTGATTGAGTGGGTGGGTTCGTGAGTTGGTCAGTGGGTGAGTGAATGGGTGGGTGGGTGAGTGATTGGGTGGGTGGGTGAATGAGTTGGTGATTGGGTGAGTGAATGGATGGGTGAGTTATTGGGCGAGTGATTGAGTTGGTGGGTTAGTGCGTTGGTGAGTGGGTGAGTGAATGGGTGAGTGATTGAGTGGGTGGGTTAGTGGGTGAGTGAATGAGTTGGTGGGTTCGTGGGTGAGTGATTGAGTGGGTGGGTTCGTGAGTTGGTGAGTGGGTGAGTGAATGGGTGGGTGGGTGAGTGATTGGGTGGGTGGGTGAATGAGTTGGTGAGTGGGTGAGTGAATGGATGGGTGAGTTAGTGGGCGAGTGGTTGAGTGGGTGAGTCAGTGGGCGAGTGATTGAGTGGGTGGGTTAGTGAGTGGGTGAGTGAATGGGTGAAGTGGGAAATCAATGAGACACATGTTCTATCGGAAACGTGCTGCCCTCTTGCGTCAAACACAAACATACGGAAAGCAGTCGGCGATGCTGCTGCGTTAGCAGTGACAACACTGTGACCTTACAAGCAATGTGTATATATAATCGGCGACGTTTCGGGCAATGGCCCTTCTTCATGAAGAGACACAGAGCGGATGATAAGAGTTGGAGACTGAATTTGTTCGCATCGTGAGGTCGATGAGAATTTACTTTTTTCAAATATTTTCTGATGACCGTTTTTTTTTTATCGGCGCACGGATAGTTAGACTACTACTCGTAGTCATAGCGATTGAGTAGCAAGACAAACCCCATTCCACAATCACACAATTATTCATACTCAATGGTAAACTCCCCGGCTTGGGTAGGCCTCCATCCAGCAGTCGATTGACCCTGGCTGCTGATGATGGTGATGATGATGGGGGTGCCTTGGATAGGCATTCATCCAACAGTGAATTGACCCTGGCTCAAGATGACGACGACGACGACGACGATGATGCCTTCAATGGGATCGGTCGCTCATATTTGGAATGTGGAACAAGCGTGCTCACGGTGTGAGTCTGCCAAAGCGGACAATTCAGTCATCCTGCCAAACCCATCACCATCCCCCCACCCCTCCCCTCCCCCACCCCCTCCCCTCCCCCTCCTTCGCCCCCACCCCCCCATAACCCCCACCGTTTGCACGGCCCAGTGCTCTGTAGGGGTTAAGGTTGGTACTCCTCCATTGAAGGGCAAAATGATTTCATTTCAACTTGTATCTGCCAAGGACGCCCCAGGCCATTCCTATCAAGCCTGTGGGGCAGGGTTGGGGGTGTGGGGGGTTTTAGAAATGCGCGGAAGTTCCTCAAGCTGTAAGTGGAACGATGTCTCGCGCGGTGCAGCGATGGCCAGAGGTCGCAAACGGGTTTTGATTCCTTACCCGTACCCGGCCGCACCAGGGTCGCAAACGAGTACCCGTACCCGTACCCGGCCGTACCCGTACCTTACCCGTACTCGGTCGGGTACGGGTAAGGTACGGGTATCGGGTACCTGGGATGAAGCCATGTTGCAGGCGCGGGTGGGTTGATTCTAGGAACTTGAATTGTGAGAAGAGACGAGATGTTGGGAAATGAGTGACAAACGGTGACTCATCAGTGACTCACGGCCTACCCGTACCCGTACCCGGCCGCACCAGGGTATCGGGTAGGGTACGGGTATCGGGTACCCGGTTGCGACGTCTGGTGATGGCCAACGCACCGAGGGGCTGGCTGTTGATGATGATCCATCCCACCGGACATCTGTTGAGAAAAATAACAAAAAGAGCTTCATGGCTCATCGGATTCGTCCGAGTAATGAATACAGATTCTGGTGTTCCTCGATCAGCTACCAGAAGCTCAGGCCAACAGTTAGCCGGATTGATTTAATCCTGCTATTTATACTGTGTGTACATATACTGTGTGTTATTTTAATATTGGATATACAATACATACACGGCAAGTGCTCCATTAACGCGTGGAATTCACACGATAAGGGAGTTCACACGATAAGGGAGTTCACACGATGACGCGTTTTTGCCATCAAACGATTTTTTTTTTTACATTCGGGAACACTTTTCGCACTAAGCGGAATGCGCTCCCATTATAACGCAGAACGCAACCCCGCTATAACGTGGAACGCTTCTCCGTTATAACGTGGAACACAACCCCGCTATAACGTAGAACACAACCTCGCTATAACGCAGAACGCAACCCCGCTATAACGTGGAACGCTTCCCCGTTATAACGTAGAACACAACCCCGCTATAACGTAGAACGCTTCCCCGTTATAACGTAGAACACAACCCCGCTATAACGTAGAATGCTTCCCCGTTATAACGCAGAACACAACCCCGTTATAACGTGGAACGCTTCCCCGTTATAACGTGGAACGCTTCCCCGTTATAACGTGGAACGCTTCCCCGTTATAACGTGGAACGCTTCCCCGTTATAACGTGGAACGCTTCCCCGTTATAACGTGGAACACTTCCCCGTTATAACGTGGAATGCACCCCCGTTATAACGCAAAACACAACCCCGCTATAACGTGGAACGCTTCCCCGTTATAACGTGGAACGCTTCCCCGTTATAACGCAAAACGCTTCCCCGTTATAACGCGGAACGCTTCCCCACTATAACGTGGAACGCATCCCCGTTATAACGTGGAACGCATCCCCGTTATAACGCGAAACGCGCTCCTGTTATAACGCAGAACGCGAGCACCGTTATAAACGCGGTTTCTGAGCGGTGCCCTCGTGTGCCACGTTGCTGAGCTATCTTGTGCGGCCAGGTAGTTCCTGACAACAACACAAGGAAGCTACATGACTCAGTCGGTGCCTTACCTGGTCAAATAAAATCGGTGAATAGCGGTGACACGGGAGGAGGCACCCGGGAGTACGAACACGCTGAACCCAACCGATGCGTGGATGACTGCGAGACATTGTGGGTTTGTGGTGAAGCGAGGGTTAAATGATGTGAGTGGTGGTGGGGGGGGGGGGGGTGATAGTGGTTAGGGAGGGTGGCTCTATTTGGCAAGAGCTTTTTACCCCAAACCCACCCCACCCGCCACATGTGGAGTGGTGGGGTGGGTGGGGTGGGGGACTTTATTTTGCATGAAACACACACGGGGTCACGGGCTCTAGGCCATGCGATGAATGAATTCCATCGAAGACCTAACGCGTCTCCTCCATCATCATCAGCGGCACCGTCAGCTTGCGCAGAATTACGACGTTGGGAAGCAACCATCGACACCGTGATAACAGAACAAAGCCAGCAGTGAATAGCAATGATTCATCTTCTTGGTTCTTTCGGTGAAGTCACGTAGAATGGAAATAATAAAAGAATAAAAATAAAACACAATAAAATAATTCTCACGACGTTTCGGCCACAACGCAAGCAGCCGTCCTCAGGTGAAGAACAGGTCTGTCTGAAGAACAGGTCTGTCGGAAAAGACAGAGTCTGAATGAGACAGACCTGTTCTTCACCTGAGAACGGCTGCTTGTGTTGTTGTGGCCGAAACGTCGTGAGAAATATTTTATCATCTTTTATTTTTATTATTTTAATATTTCTATTCTACGTGACTTTACCGAAAGAACCAAGAAGATGAATCCCTGCAGTCACGAAAGCTTTAAATCGAAATTTAACAATGATTCTTCTTATTATTCCGAGTATCGTTATCGTCATCATTTTAGTGATTCATCCTGCCACGCCGCGTCGTGTGACTCATTTTCAAGAGGGTCCTGCCGCCGTGTTGCTGGGATTATATTTTGTCGAAGACAGGGTTGTCGGAAACCAATATAATAAGGAGAGCCATGTCATTATTTTAGTTCGAATTCGGTTTAACAACAACAACAACAACAAATTCTCAACTCAAGTCGAGAATTGAAACAATGCGATTAGGAAATCGCAAAGGCTGCGATTTTTTTGCGATTTGAAAAGACCTATTACTTTCTAATTGGTATTGTTTTACTATTTTATTATTATTATTATGACTTTATTTATTTAACTTAACACTTGTTCTATGTTTGTTTGTTCTATTTAAATTAAAACATTTTAATAAATACATGTTTGAAGCAATTAATATATTTTAAGTTATCATTCTTGCATTAGAATATATAGAGCAGTTCATATTTTTATTGTATCACGTGGTAATGCTCCATCACGTGCTTTAAATCTACTACACACTGAATATTGAACTGGAGCTCGACTTTTATATTCTTGGTTCTTTCGATAAAGTCACGTGGCTTTCACACCTGATGATGATTGCTTGTGTTGCAATCGAAACGTCGTGAGGATTTTTTTTTTTTTTATTTTATTATTTCCCTTCTACGTGACTTTACCGACAGAACCAATAATATGAATCCCTGCGTTTACGAAAGCTTTAAATTAAATCAAAATGTTTTCCCCAAAATCTTCGTGCGTCTCCACAACGCCACGTGATCGCGCCCTCTGGCGACGAACACGTGGGTACTACGTCATCTCGGCCACGTGCGGGCGGGGGTCACTTCAAGTTTCGTTTATTTCATTTAAATTTCATTTGGAAGGGCACTTCAAGTTTCATTTATTTCATTCAAGTTTCATGTATTAGGTGTTGCCCTGTGAGCCATGCGGCTCTTGAGTCGGGTGCAACCGCAACAAACTAAATATAAACGGAGAACATCTTAAATCAACATAATAAAATAAGTTATTTGTTTTGTTCACGATTTGTTTACCTGACCTAGACTTTGCCACCCTACCGTGCTTATAGTATTGTTTGTTGTTAAATCCTTTATATTAAGCTCGCTTGCTTGCTTGCTTGCGTGCTTGCTTGCTTGCTTACGACCGTGCAAATCTTTTGGTCGTTTTTTAACCCACTTCCCGTGATCCAATCGAGCTGACATTTTGCACACAGACTCGTTGTGCGTGACAATAAATTTTCGTGAAAATTTTTTTCCCAAAATTTTACACTGTTTAGGGAATAAAAAAAAAATGTAATTACCAATTGCTTAATGCTGGTAGACAATCATCTGACCCATAGGTGGCAGCCATCTCAAGCCAGAGGACGAGAGGCCACGCATATAAAGGATTTATAATGAAAAACTTTGTTTTTACGGGTTAATGTATGGTAACTGTCTGACTCGGCCCTGCTGGGCATCTGTGTAGAAAAACTTTGCAGCTCAGGGGCCGTCCATAAATGACGTCACGCACCTAAGGGGGGGGGGGTGGGTCAGACATTTGTGACGATGTGTGACGAGGGGGTTGAGAAATGTGACGTCACATCAAAATGCGCAACTTTAAAAAAATATAGACAACACGTTCTACTTAATTAAATAGACTTTTTAATAAATATTCTTGGTTCTTTCGGTAAAGTCACATAGAAGGGAAATAATAAAATAATAATTAAACTATATGAAACAGTAATGTTTTATATATTTGTATTTTATTATTATTAGAAATATAAAACAATATTGTTTTATATTTATTATAATTTTATTATTATGAAAAATATAAAACAATATTGTTTTTTCTTTTATTATTTCCCTTCTACGTGACTTTACCGAAATAACCAAGAATATGAATTCCTACGGTCACGAAAGCTTTAAACCAGCATTTTAAATAAATGTTTTCTCCTACAACATCAGAGTGCAGCGCCACATTAAATTCGCACTACAATGTCAATAGTTTAAAGCGATTTGAAGCAAGTTTAATTTTTTTGATTGGGGGGGGCAGAGCTTTGTGACGTCATATTTGAGGGGGGGGGTCTGTGACGACGGGGGGGGGTCAAAAATCGTTCAAAATCGCGTGACGTCATTTATGGCCGACCCCTCATCAGATTCCTCCATCTGCACAGCATTAATACCGTCCTCCATTCTAAACTAGGAAATCTAATTGTGACGTCATCGCGCAGCGTGGCCTGGTCACGTGCACCTGAAAATAACGTTGCGTCGACGTCACGCGTAGGACGTGGTGACGTCAGCGCGCTGTTCGAGTTTGGCGCGCCTTGATTGGTTGCTTGGTCACGTGCTTTAATGCGGGGTCTGGGGGGGCTGAGGGGAGGGGCTCGCGCTCGCCCACTCCAAAGACAAAGATCCCCCGTGTAGCCTTAGCGGACTGCTGGGGCAAGTGCTGTTAGCGAGCACCTATGAAGGCTGGCACGGCACACGAGGGGGGGTGGGTGGCCAGCATCCACGCCCGGCCGCCTTTGTCTCCCCAGTGGCGATGTTTACTACACACCCCACCGGGTACTCATTTGAGGCTGAGTCGACCTAGGGGCAGACCACCAGGACCGGCTCCAAGATAATCGCCACCGGTCTTGGTGACCTCGAGCGGGGAATCGAACTCGGTCCGCAAGGGTTATCGGTCGCGCAGCAGCGCGCTAACCGCTGCACCACCGCTCCTTCACCCCCCCCCTCTCCAAACCGTCAAATATCGTTACCACGTGACCCAAACATTCCAGCGCGAGACGTCACGACTGTGGGGTGATGGAAAGGGGCGGGGCATATGGGGGATGGAGAGGGGCGGGGTTGGAAGATGAAAGGGGCGGGGTTAAATAGGGGGCGTGGTTTGATGAGAAGGGGCGGAGTCAGAAGCGGCCCGGGATTGGAGGATGAGGGGGTCTTGAAATAGAGGGGCGTGGTTTTGCTGTAAAGGGGGCGTGGTTTGAGAGTGAGGGGGCGGGGTCTTGAGATAAAGAAGGCGGGGTTAAATAGGGGGCGTGGTTTTGAGGCGAAGGGGGCGTGGTTTGCAAAGCAAGGGGCGTGGCGATGGGCGGGGCGAGTGGCGAGGGGCGGGGCCAGCTTCATCAGCCCACGTCACTCGCTGCGTGCCACACAAACTGAGTCCGTGTCGGGTTGAGCTCTGTGCGTCTTCTCCCAACATCGTGTGGATCCGACGGAAAGATTCAAGTGCTTTAAACAATTACAGGTGACAATAAAGCGAACAACATTCTATCCCGAGCGCATTAAAAGCGTCGTTATGTTGCCTTTGTTTCGTTTCGTTTAAAAGAAGATTGTTAATTGCGTCATAGATGGGGGGGGGGGGGGGCCTACTGTGTTCAGGCGACATCCGCGCTCTGTTTGAGGCCTTGTGGCCCGTTTGTTAAATTATCGATTCGCATTTAGAACGCCGAATCGCATTGACAGAGGGAGCAAAGCGTCGCGTTAAACGATCGTTAAAGGTACAAATTGTTTAATGCGCGGTGTTTGAAAGGTTTTTATGTTTTTATTAAAAAAATATTTTAAAAAGACGGTGTTTGGGCAATGATCGCCCCTCCGTCGGCGGCCATTGCCAGCGAGTGGCTAATGGAGGTCTCTTGTTGTTGTTGTTGTTGTTGATTTTAATGGTGGTGGTTTGTTGTTGTTGTTTTGCCTCAGGACAAACACGCCATGGATACCTTGTTGGGAGATCGTCGCTTCAACGCGCGCACCCTGTTCGACTTCAGCTGCCTGTGAGGCGTTTCCCCGGGACCGTCTTTGTCTTCCCTCGTTTTCTTTTGGGGGGGGGTTGGGCATTGACACCTCACAACCATCATCAACATCATCATCGTCGTCGTCATATCATTACACTCCTTTCACACACCGACTTCTGAGCATATTAGGAATTGTAGACGCTTAACCCCCCTCCCTCCACGCTCGCACATCTTTCACTTCTGCTGTGCAGTGTCTGATTAGCAATCCCAAAACTGTCAACCCCTTATCAGTGCCCTACCTTATTACAGACCCATTCACGACCTAATTGGTCACCCCGAGCCCCTCACAAATCTCAACGTTCATCCTACAAACTCCCATCACAAGGGAGAAACGTAAATAGGCAAAAAAAAACATTTTTGTTGCAGGAATTGAAACGGCTGTAAAAACCGCATGGACCTGAAAACTCAATTTCCATGTACAGTAGAACCTTGGAACCTTGGATTGCGAGCATAATTCGTTCCGGAAACGTGTTTGTAATCCAAAGCACTCGTATATCAAAGCACTCGTATATCAAAGCACTCGTATATCAGTTGTGATCACGTGACGCTCGGCAGACAAAGCGTATACACGTACTACTCGTGTTGCAAGACCTCGCTCGTTTATCAAAATAATATTTATTTAAAAAATTTGCTCGTCTTGCAAAGCACTCGCAGGCCAAGTTACTCGCAATCCAAGGTTTTACTGTACACGAATACGGAGTAAACCGTATGGGTTGACAGGTATGTAGTAGTGTAGTGTATAGTAGTGTAGTGTATAGTGTAGTGTAAAGTAGTTTAGTGTATAGTAGTGTATAGTGTAGTGTTTAGTAGCAGACCTGTTAACCCCTTATCAGTACCCTACCTTATTACTGACCAATTCAGACCTTATTGATCACCCCGTGCCCTTACAAATCTCAACATTCATCCTACAAAGTCCCGTATTTAAACGGTTGTACACGTCGTATGGACCTGAAAACTCAATTTCCCTGTACAAGAATACGGGGTAAACCGTGATGGCTTGACACGGTATGCAATCCACACACCAGTTTGGCTACGTACGGTGCGAAAGAAGTTCGACATACAACCAACCACGACCATCTCTCACCATCGCCACCACTTAATCGCCACGCATCCTTCTATAGCCTTGGGATAACCACATTTGCAAACCCACATAATAATACATTTCTATCTCATTCACGACTTTTACCATAATCGCCACATTGCAATACTGCCTTCAACTCGGTTATCTGCATTTGTAATGATAATTGTTTTTTTACCCTTCTATCTGGCAACAAAACTGACACCTTTTTACAAGGAGTCATGTTTGCATAGACCGCAATACCTGCAGTCATAATACAAACAAAAGACATAACTCTGATAATGTGCACTGTCCTTGAAGTTGATTGGTCCACACCCGAGACAGCTTTCCTTAGAGCCTAGTCTCACATGGGTTGGACCAAATGACGCCAAAAGGTCCAACCCATGTGAGACTAGGCTCTAAGGAAAGCTGTCTCGGGTGTGGACCAATCAACTTCAAGGACAGTGCATACATTATCAGAGTTATGTCTTTTGTTTGTATTATGACTGCAGGTATTGCGGTCTATGCAAACATGACTCCTTGTAAAAAGGTGTCAGTTTTGTTGCCAGATAGAAGGGTAAAAAAACAATTATATTTTTAATGGCAAATGAGGTTCCCATAGTGCATTTGTAATGTTTAGAACTGCTTTTTGTGTGTTTTAGTTTGTTGTCCTTCCCCTTCACCTCCGATTAGCATGTTTGGCTACGTACGGTGCGAAATAACTTGAACATACTACATCTATTTTTATTTTACCAGGTAAGGCCCACTGGGCTGCTATATAATGTAGCTCTTATAGTAGTAGGTTTTTACCCTTTTAAACTGGTACAAAACTGACACCTTTATTCAAGGCATCATGTTTGCAATAACCACAACACACCTTCTGGTGTCATCTGGTCCAACACCAATGGGGACTAGGCTCTAAAGAAAGCCGTCTCGGGTGTGGACCAATCAACTTCAAGGACAGTGCATATTATTATCATCATCAGAGTTGTTTCTTTTTGTTTGCATTTTGACTGCATGTGTTGTGGTTATTGCAAACATGATGCCTTGTATAAAGGTGTCAGTTTTTGTACCAGTTGAAAGGGTAAAAACCTACTACTATATTTTGCCACTGGTAAAAGAGACCTCATAGTGTAAATGTAGCTCTTTTTCAGACGCGACCTGAATAACCTGCGATAGCTCAACGAATTGGCTTAACATGTGGAAATGTAAAGCAGCCAAAAACTCTTCAACACGTGCTGTTGATTCTAAATGTGGTGGGGGTGGAAAACCGAAAGAACCCGAAGAAAAATCAACACGAACTCAGGAAGAGAGAGACACGCAAACTCAAAATATACAGCAGGTGTCGGGTTCACGACCTCCTGTATACCAGTTGACATATCGCCTCGTGGCGCCCCCGGATGTAGCATAGAAGTCATGTACAACACTTACGGTAACACCAATCTACCATTGAGCCTGGAAAACGATATTCGTCGGTGGAAAGTGAAACTCAGCTCCCGTGTACCTCCTTGATTTCCTTAAACTCGCCCGTCTGTTTCAACCGCAGCTGCTCTCACTTCCACATTTATTTCCTTCAACCCACCCACCACCAACCCTCAGCTTTCACATCCCTCTTGAGCTCAACACTCTGAAATGCATTTTTTTTTACCTCGCCTCTCTCGGCGCCTTTACCATACCATTGGAACCTCATTTGCCAGAAGAAAAAAATATGATAATTGGTTTTTTACCCCTTTTATCTGGCAACAAAACTGACACCTTTTTTTTACAAGGAGTCATGTTTGCTTAGACCACAATACCTGCAGTCATAATGCAAACAAAAAACATAACTCTGATAATGTATGCACTGTCCTTGAAGTTGATTGGTCCACACCCAAGACAGCTTTTCTTAGAGCCTAGTCTCACATGGTGTTGGACCAGATGGCGCCAAAAGGCGCACAACTCAAAGACAATGCACCATCAGAGTATGAGAGCTCGGGGTAAGCATTTACACCATTGGAACCTCATTTGCTAGAAGAGAAAAAAAATATGATAATTGTTTTTTTACCCTTTTATCTGGCAACAAAGCTGACACCTTTTTTACAAGGAGTCATGTTTGCATCGACCACAATACCATACTTACCATACTTAACCTTTCGCCCTCCCACCATTCTTAACCTTTCGCCCTCCCACCACCTTGATGTCACCAAACCTTGCTTCCACTGCCATTCTACCCTCATCGACCTCAATTTCGCCACCTGTACCGGCTGTCAAGCTCCCACTCGACTCCTCACCACCTTCACCACTCGCCACCCTCACCACGGTGGCTAGGAAGATGCGTTATCTACATTGTCTGGCATGCAGGAGGTCCTGGGTTCGATTCCGACCCTGACGCTAGCTGTATATTTGGAGTTTGCGTGTCTCTCTCCCCGGGGTTGCGTGTATTTTTCTCCAGGTCCTCCGGTTTTCCCCTCCACATTTAGAATCAACAACACGTGTTTAGGGTATTTGGATGCTATACATTTCCACGTGAAAAGCCGTTTTATTGAGCTATCATTTGTGGCCAGGTCGCTTCTGAAAAATAAGTTAGCACCTCTGTGCTTTATCTGGTAAGATACAAATAGTTAATTTTGTATTTTTTAGTGATTTGTTTACCTTTCCTATACTTAGCACTCCTATCGTGTTTTGTTATTGTTTTTGTAACGTCATGAACCCATTGCCCCTACTGGACATTTGTGAAAAAGAGCTTAATAGCTCATCGGATTCCTCCTCCAGTATAAAGAAAGATTCCGTACCCAAGCCAGAGTGATTTCCTGCTAAAATGAACATTTGAGGTGGTGCGCATCTCTTTACAACCCCACCAAAAGCCAGTGGTGGAAATTCCACATTGCAAACCACTTTTGGCTTCTCCCATAATGCAGTACAGCAAATCCCTTTTATAGAACCTAACCCTGCAGAGATATATGATGGGCTTGAGTCAACCCCACACCAGGATTATGAACTTCAATTTGCCCGCTCTGCCACTGAAACCAACCTGGCCAAGTTTTTAATGGATAAAAACGACACCGCTTGAACGGCACTACCGTTATCATCACTTCTGTTTAGTGTTCCCCTCCCCTGTATGCAAAGCTGAGCCATTGAGCCCATTCACGCCGCGATTAAGTACAAGTAATAAGCGATTTCACCTTTTAAGTAAACATCCCCTCGGAGAGTTTGTGAACGCGCCAACGCTGACGAACCACCATTAACGTGGCTCCGTTTGCCACGAAGCTTGATGTTGGGGCCAGTTTCAGTTTGAAAGGGTTTACTTCTGCAAATAAGTTCATGGCAGCTGGAATGTCATGTAATGGACACTGCAGTGTGCCAGGTTTTTTTTATATTTGGACGTGGTGCGAAATGGGAATGGGGAGTGTGTATTTATACTGGAGGAATCCGATGAGCTATGAAGCTTTTTTTTAATCACGGATGTCCAGGAGGTTTTGGTCTAGATGGAACCGTGGTGGCTTGCAATCGGTTCAAGTTCATTTATTAGGTATAGCCCTGTGAGCCATTCGGCTCTTGAATCGGGTGCAACCGGTTAGGGGGGTTGACTCGGAGATATAGTGGATGTTCAGGATCACCCGACATCACTTTCCAGAGGTAGTGCCAGTGTCAAGAGTGCAACTTAACGCATATTTGTAGGTTTTCGCGACCAATATCCATAGAAATGCTTTTTTTTGGGTTAGATCGCATAAATATAAATGTGTCGTCAAACCCGCCACCACCCAACAGAAAATTGGTAAGGTTTTTCAGGTAAACAAAACGTGCCAAACACATTCCTGCGGAGGGAGCTGGTAGGAACGTTGGGTTGCTCGGTCAATAGCCAGGGTCAACGGCGGCGTGGTGTATTCCGCAAATATGGCCGACTGTGAGGGCGGGCACAAGCCGGCGTGAGTAGGTTAAACGTTGAGTTTTATAAGGGCACCACGGGGTGACCAGCCCCTCCCCACCCAGCCCCTCCCCACCCTCCCCTCCCCACTCAGCCCCTCCCTCCCCACCCAGCCCCTCCCTGCACGACGGACGGACACAATAATCCCCTGTGGGCTGGTCGAACCAGTAGGTTCCTACCAGTATTTGTTACTACAGTACTTCACCACACCGCTGAATTGGACAGTAAACTCGCAACATTTAGAAATGGAGTACCATGTTTTGCTGGTGATTACAACCAGCTTAACCAGGCAAAATGCCCTGTTGAAGCTGGTTGTTATTGCCGACGATTGGTTACCAGTAGTAACTAATTGTCAATTTTTGTTTACGAGGCAAACCTTTTACTAATTGACCGGGTTTAACGACACATTTATATTTGAGAGCTCTAACCCAAAAAAACTAATATGGAGTGCAATGTTGCCAGCTTTGAAAATGTTTACCCCCCCTTACCCAATTGGAATATGGACGGCGAAAGTTGCAGGAGCCTCCTGAAAAGAGTCCTGAGACTTGGTGAGCCTCTGTCTCCTGGGCAAATGAGCGTGATGATATCAATCTTTAACATCCATCAGAAGTCTTATTCGATGGGTTCACCTCTGTATGTAAAAGGAACAGTGTGTTGGACTGTGTATGGACCTGCCGCCCATCATAGGAATGTGCAAATTCTACAGCTTAGGGCTGTAAACAAGAGATGAGCAAAGCGTAAATGCTCATTTGAACGGGAGAGCACTTCGACTTTATAGTTACTACTATGCCTATGACTTCTAAATCTTCTTTCCTAGGCCAATAACGAAATCGGCCATCACCCAGAATGCAGCTGTTGGCGGCTGAGGGATGCCAATTGGCCGATCGCAATGACAACAAAAATGTAATTTAGTGATGGGCGTCCACGATTTGTTTGAATCGAAGCTCCAAAATAAGCCCCGTCGGGTTAGTTTGGATTGATGCCATCTCAAAACATTTTTGACCTCGTTTTCTAAAACACAAAAAAATTGGCATTTGTACGGGCGCCAGGCCTCGTGTTGCTCGTGCTTTGTAAAGGGCTCTTGTTCAATAACAAAAAAGCACAAAGACAATGGGAATTTGTCCTTCTAAATGTGACAAAACACCCATCAACTTTCGAACGTTTTGATTTTGTTGGTACTGTGGACGGACCCTGGACGTCCTTTTTCAGACCTTGAGGTCTTGCTGCGGTACAGTGCCGTGATAAGATCAAGGTTTTTCGCAAACACAGCTCTGGCCGCCAGTGTGCGTGCGCGCGACATTGTCTAAATAGTTCCATTAGAGCCGCCCCCCCTCACCCACAGTGCAAAATAACCTCACCACATTCGTTAAATAACACAGAAACAATTGTACGATATGTGACATTTCAGGCATGGGTTCCTCATGATAAAATACGAATAGGTTTTACCCTTTCTGGCAACAAAACAGGTAGGCAAAAAATAAGTAAAATACCAGTAAATTAAAATAAGACAGAGACTTGTGTTGCCTCCGAAACGGCGTGATTTAATTTAGTTATTTTCATTTACAGTGATACCTCGGTTCACGAACTTAATTCGTGAACTGACTCTGGTCGTGAACCGAGGCACATTTTCCCACAGGGTTCAATGTAAATCCGGTTAATCCGTTCTGACCTTTTTTTTTGGTTTTTGAAGCACAAAAATATGAAACAAATTACAATACACATTAGCACTGTACAGTATAGTAATGTATAAAGAGAGAACACTAACCTTGCTTAAGATGACTTCAGTAAGCACTCAAACGGGTGAACTGTACAATACAGTAAGTACAGTATTGTACAGTACAGTAGTACAGTACTGTATGTGCTAAAAAGCACACCAAAAAGCAAAAAGTCACTGAAAGTGTCTTCACAGTACTCACAGTACTTCTTTCTGTGTCTCTTCTTCTCTCCACGATCTTCCTACAGGAAGTCACGACCATGTGACAGCCTGGAAATAGCATTAAAATGGCCGCGACTCCTGTTCGTGAACTTTTCTGTTCGTTAACCGAGTTGTTCGTGAACAGAAGCGTTCGTGAACCGAGGTATCACTGTATTAGTATTTTATTATTATTTTTTACCTACGTGACTTTACCGAAAACCTAAGAATATGAATCCTTGCAGTCACGAAAGCTTCAAATCTAGAACAGAATGGGTGTTCAAACACCGCACAGAAACCTGTTTTTGCAAAGAATCATGTCTGCATTAACCACGTACTTGTGATGAACATGCAAAACCAACATGCTCTGATAACACTGGTCAACAAAAGAAAAATGTTTTTTTCTGGCCTGGACTTTTGCAGCTGTTTTAGACTAATTTCAGGGTGCTGATTCCAAATCTGATCTCAGATTTGCTCTATCACATCTCATTTTTATGCTATCGGCATACCCCATTTTCATTGATTTTACCCGAAATTAACTCTGTCACTTATGATTGCAAGTTGTTGCGAGTCAGTGACTGCTTTAGTGTTAAAATATGGTGCTGTATTTTTAGGATAGTGTGTTTATAACATCATTTTATGTAGATATCCACATTTATTTAATATTTTTCTTCTGCAGTTTTTATTGAAAATGCAATATTTAATATCTCAAAAACCTGATGTGATGCCAGATTTGGAATCAGCACCCCAAAATTACCCTAAAACCGTTGGAATACCTTGTGCCAGAAAAAGTGTGTTGACCAGTGTAATATATGGGCATTGTCCTTGAAACTGATTGGCCTACACCAAAAGACGGCCTTCTTTAGGGCCTAGTCTCAACCAGCGTTAGACCAGAGAACGCCGAAATGCAAACAGCATGGTTCCTCATTCGTGAGCAAGAGGATGACCACCGTGGAATTGTCACCGGTGGTGGCCGTGACCGGGAATCGAACTCGCGTCGCCGGGTTTGTAGCGAAGCGTGCCAACCACGACACTACAATGCGTGACGCTTCCACATGTGTGGGTCACGTGACAGATGTGACGTCACAGCTCACTTGCCGTGCAAAAAAAATATGAATTATTGAGCTCCCCCCCCCCCCCCCCCCCAAAAAAATACCAAAGTCTATTTTTATAATTTTTGTGTGATGTACAGTTTGGAAAGTACCCACATGGCAAATTTCAAGTTTGTTGCATGTCGGGAAGTACGCTAAACATTTTGAACAGACACACATAATCACAAATTTCCTTTATATATATGGAGATACACTACTATACTCTACTATACACTACTATATACTATATGAGTGTATATACACAATGTAAGAGTGTATTTAACATGTATATAAATGTACATAAATATTACATAAAGTACAATAATGTACAGTAAATGATTCACTAATCATCTGCAGCATCCAGGTCCGATAGAACACTAAATTATTAGTGACACTATATATGATTAACACAAGATTAGTAGTGACACTATATATGATTAACACTATATATAATTAACACAAGATTAATATTAACACTATATATGATTAACACTAAATTAGAGAACACTAGATATTTCTCTTCTTGGTTCTTTCGGTAAAGTCACGTAGAAGGGAAATAATAAAATAATAAAAATAAAACAATAAAATAAAATTCTCACGACGTTTCGGCCACAACTGTCTGTCCGACAGCCCTGTTCTTCACCTGAGGACAGCTGCTTGCGTTGTGGCCGAAACGTGAGAATTGTATTATGTTGAATTTGTATTATTTTATTATTTCCCTTCTACGTGACTTTACCGAAAGAACCAAGAAGATGAATCCCTGCAGTCACGAAAGCTTTAAATCGAAATTTAAACACTAGATATTGTTTTGGACTTGTTCCTTGCACGGACGATACCATTACAAGCCCTCAAATCCACGTTCGCGTGATGGCTTCCTGCCCCTTACCTGTAGCGAAAGTACGAGTCACAAGTGTAAGTATGAATCGGGGTCGGTCGCTTATGAGCGGATCCGCTTACTCTTGAGCCCCCTCGTACTCTTGAAACCTTACTCTATTGCTTGCTATGACATCGGTGGAAAAAATAAATCTCTTTACTCATGTGGAGTATTGAAGAATGGAACAATGATGCATGCTTGGACTTGGAGATAGCTTGTGAACCAGGCGAATCGGTCGGTACCACGTAGGGTGGCAAATGACACCGTGTCCACTATGGGCAGTATCAACTGTGGCGGTGTTAAAAGACGCACAACTCAAAGACAAGGCACCATCAGAGTATGAGAGCTCGGGGTAAGCATTTACACCATTGAAACCTCATTTGCCAGTAAAAAATATGATAATTGGTTTTTTACCCTTCTATCTGGCAACAAAACGGACACCTTTTTTACAAGGAGTCATGTTTGCATAGACCACAATACCTGCAGTCATAATGCAAACAAAAAACATAACTCTGATAATCTATGCACTGTCCTTGAAGTTGATTGGTCCACACCCGAGACAGCTTTCCTTAGAGCCTAGTCTCACATGGGTTGGACCTGATGACGCCAAAAGGCGCACAACTCAAAGACAATGCACCATCAGGGTATGAGAGCTCGGGGTAAGCATTTACACCATTGGAACCTCATTTGCCAGTAAAAAATATGATAATTGTTTTTTTACCCTTCTATCTGGCAACAAAACTTGTCAGAAAGGAAAGCTGTCTCGGGTGTGGACCAATCAACTTCAAGTACAGTGCACACATCAGAGTTATGTTTTTTGTTTGCATTATGACTGCAGGTATTGTGGTCTATGCAAACATGACTCCTTGTAAAAAAGGTGTCAGTTTTGTTGCCAGATAGAAGGGTAAAAAACCAATTATATCATATTTTTTATATTTTTTACTGGCAAATGATGTTCCAATGGTGTGGCGGTGTTCTTCATTCATTTTCACGGGGACCACTTTCACCGATAAGACATCGGTGTGTGGCACGGCCATAGAATTTGAAGACATTGGTTAGTCATTTTAACGCGTATGGTTTCCGCTTTCAATGTGATCCAGTGGTAAATGTTGTGGGTTTACTCTTCAACACGCAGGTGCGCTGAAGTAGTAGCTAAGTGCCACGTTTTGTTTACGTGACAAACTTTACTAATTGGCTGTGTCGGGGGTGGTGACTGGTTGAACGACACATTTATATTTACGAGATGTAACCCCCAAAAAAACCTCTGATGAACCTTGGGGCAAAAACTTAGTGTAAATGCTGTCTAAATTTCGATTTAAAGCTTTCGTGACTGCAGGGATTCATCTTCTTGGTTCTTTCGGTAAAGTCACGTAGAAGGTAAATAATAAAATAAAAATATTTTATTTAATAATGTTTTATTTTTATTATTTTTTTATTTCCCTTCTACGTGACTTTACCGAAAGAACCAAGAAAAGGAATGGGGATATTTATTTATACTGGAGGAATCCGATGAGCTATGAAGCACTTTTCTTTCACGGATGCCCAGCAGCTATGTCAATGGCACTCATTCTCTTGCCTCTGACCCCTCATTGCCCCCTTTCCCCCACCCCCTGGCAGGGAGCCTGACACACGCCAACATCTCAAGAATGTCTACGCCACCCTGGCCATCTGCATGCTGGTGGCGTCCGCAGGGGCCTATGTCCACCTCTACACGGCCATCCTGCAGGTAGGGACACCAGCAGCAGGGAGAGTGGGGTTACCTGTTACGTGATGTCGTGATATAGAAGAATGGCATCACTGCCGTGTCGTGCTGTTGATGTCGTTTGAAAGGATGAAAACATTTCACACCGTCGTATTGTTTGGTGTTTTGTGGACGAGTGATGTCGTCAAATCTGATGGGGGAGGTGCTCTGGTTGTTGCCGGACCTGCATGATGTCACTGACGCCGCTGTAGCTGCTGATGCCGGTGGGAGAGTCGTTCACCACCAAACTTTTGACGATGTCATCCTGTTGATCTCGTTTGGAGGAATTAGCACCACCTGTTGCAGCACAAAGTTATGTTTTTACATCCAACCATTTCCTTGCTTGGCGGAAGCCGTCGCGAGATTTCTCCGCCGTTGAGCGTGCTCCGTTAATTTGTGTTACTTTTTGCGCGCAAACGAGGGACGTTGCTCCAGGCTTGCCCGAAAAGCTCGCAAGCGGGGCTTCGATCGCAAGAAGTTTCGGAAGATGCGCGAACTTGTCTTTTTTTCCGGGTTGATGCAAAAGTATGGCGTCGTGGAAAATGACGTTGGTTGTAAATTCGGCACGGACGTGGCGGGTTTTTTTTTTCCACCATAAGCTGCATCCGGTGTATCTTTTATCTTCTCGTACATTTGGTTGAGATTAGTGGATGGATGATGGGTGACCACGGGGAGTTGGGGAAGGTCACAGGTGTGATTCTGCCTGGGTTGTGGTTGTGTGTGGGTGGAACTAATCCCACCGTATTCATCCATTCCCTCAACATTACTGCAAGGCGATTACATTTTTTCCCTTCCCCATCCCCAGCACCTCGGCCGTGGATTTTTTTCCCGCAAAATATTTCTGCCAAAATTAGCAGGTTGTGACTCATGCCATACAAAAATGGTTGATGATCAAAATGATCAGGTGCCCCTAACCCCCCCTTCCCCCCCCCCCCCCCCGCACACACATGCTCTCATCTAATTCTGAATTCTGCTATTTAAATGTGAAGGTTGTATCGGTGCTACCAGCGGCGAGTTTTATTGTTAACTGTGAAGACCTTGAACCCTGCTGTTGCTGTTTACTCTGAAGTACAGCGAGTTTTATTATTAACTGGATGTTGAATTATGCTATGACTTGTTGTTGACAGTGAAGACATTGCATTGTACTATTAGCTAAAAAATACATTGAATTGTCGCCGTTTACGATGAAGACATTGAATTGTGCCATGACCGTGTCTACATTGAATTGGCTCGGCACACAGTGCAAACGCTTATAATAATCATTAACTGGGGCGATGTGAGATGTTAACTCCATCGCCTGGTACGCTGGAGGTCGTCGGCTCGATCCAGACCCTGACACCTGCTGCTGTATATTCGGAGTTTGCGTGTCTCTCCCCGCGGTCGCGTGGATTTTTCGCCGGGTCCTCGAGGTTTTTCTCCTCCACGTTTAAGAGTCAACATCACGCATTTAACGGTGTTTGGCCGCTATAAGTGTCCACATGAGGATAAGCCGCTTTGTTGAGCTATAATTTGTTCTGGTAAAAAAAAATTGCTAGAATTAAAACTTTAATTCTAGATTTGAAGCTTTCGTGACTGCAAGGATTCATACTATTAGTTCTTTCGGTAAAGTCACGTAGGTAAAAAATGAAATTAATAAAAATAAAACAATAAAATCACGACGTTTCGGAAGCAACACAAGTCTCCGTCATCAGGTGGGACTGTCACAGCCAGATTTGCTGCATCAAGTGAGGCAAGTTGGGGGGGTAGGAGAGGGGAGGGGGCTTATCAGAATGTCGTAGCCAATGAATGGAACGTATCGGGAGGGGGCGGTGCTAAAAGAAGGCACAAAGTGCTACGAATTAAAACTGTACAGGAATTTAATTTGTCCCGTTCACTTGTGTGCAACTGACCTCTGCAGGGGAACTTCTTGATGACCCTGGTGAGCATGGGCCTGCTCATGTGGCTGATGTTTACGCCTCGCAATGGGCAGAACGACGCCAAGCGACTGGGCATCCTGTGCGGCTTTGCCTTCACCGTTGGTGAGCGGGAACACGGGCACCGCGGGCGGCGATGAATGATCGATTCTAAAGGCCGACGGCGATCATTTGAAGGGTGCTGCCGTTGACGTGTGATGGTCCTTCTCCCCCCGCACCTCCGATTAGCGCGGTTGGCTACGTATGGTGTGAAAGAAGTTCTATATAATACGTATATAGACTCACACAGACAATAGACTCGCCCAGAGACCCATAGACTCACGCAGAGACCCACACTCATCCAGAGAACCATAGACTCACACAGAGACCCATAGACTCACAAGAGAACCATAGACTCACACAGACAATAGACTCACCCAGAGACCCATAGACTCACGCAGAGACCCACACTCATCCAGAGAACCATAGACTCACCCAGAGACCCATAGACTCAAACAGAGAACCATAGACTCACACAGAGAACCATAGACTCACACAGAGACCCACAGACTCACACAGAGACGCACAGACTCACCCAGAGAACCATAGACTCACACAGAGACCCACAGACTCACACAGAGACCCACAGACTCACACAGAGACCCACAGACTCACACAGAGACCCACAGACTCACACAGAGACCCACAGACTCACACAGAGACCCACAGACTCACACAGAGACCCACAGACTCACACAGAGACCCACAGATTCACACAGAGACCCACAGACTCACACAGAGACCCACAGACTCACACAGAGACCCACAGACTCACACAGAGACGCACAGACTCCCGCAGAGACCCACTGACTCGCGCAGAGACCCACAGACTCACACAGAGACCCACAGACTCAAACAGAGACCCACAGACTCACACAGAGACCCACAGACTCACACAGAGACTCACAGACTCACACAGAGACCCACAGACTCGCACAGAGACCCACAGACTCGCACAGAGACCCACAGACTCGCACAGAGACCCACATACTCACACAGAGACCCACAGACTCACACAGAGACCCACAGACTCACACAGAGACCCACAGACTCACACAGAGACCCACAGACTCGCACAGAGACCCACAGACTCACACAGAGACCCATAGTTTGTTGTCTTTTCCCCGCACCTCCGATGAACGAGGTTGACCACGTACGGTGCGAAAGACGTTCATTACACATGCACACATACGTGTGTATTTCGGCAATTCTAGAAGAACTCGGGTGGCTCGCTGAAAGGCACGGAGGCTGATCAGCCTCCGGAGTAATATAATAAAATCCCCTTGTCGCTTGTTAAACAGTTGGCTTACAACACATGTGGCATTGGGGTAGGGTGGGGGGGAAATCCCCACAAGTGGAAACTGAGGAGGCTGTATTTCACACAATACAGTTGTTGCAGTGTGATGACAGAATCGTGTGGAATGTGCCCGAGCTTGTTAGAAGCCGGGAAGCACAGCAGGTTTGAGCCTGGCTCATGCTTGCTTTGGGGGGGGGGGGTGACCACAATACGCGCGCCTAGGCTGACGTGGAGCTACACCGTCGCTACGTGAGAGCGGTTCGAGTTGACCTTGTTTAACCGTGGTGGTGAGAAAATGACGAAAGCAAATTGCGTAATAATATTAAGTGGAACAAGTAAAGCAAATAGAAATGAAATTTAAAAAACAGCTGCGTTAGAAGACATTGATAACGGTGCACTTTGGTAAACAATATGAATTAACAATAAATGTCCCGCAACATATGTTCGCTCAGACTAATTATTCATAACGTTTTTGGGTTCGATCGCGTTATTCATAAATGTGACGTAACCCTCCACCGCCCAACACGGCCAATCAGCCAAAAGTATCACGTTGACAAAAGACAAATAGTTCACTGCTTTATCCCACCGGTGTGTTGAAGCGTGAAACCACAACATTTACAGTTTGAGTAGCACTGTGACGTTTCACTGGTAATTGCATTCAGAATCATCGGGCAATTCGCCAGAATGGTGAGGCTCTGCGATTGCTCCCGGTCTTAAATAGAGCAGCAGCAGCAGCAGCAGCAGCAGCAGGGTGACGTCATCAGACTAATTAATTTAAAGGAAAAAAACTCATTGTTGAGTTACAGAAACGTCAAAAAAATCGTAGTGTGGTGCAAGCCACTGTTATACAGTATATACTGTGTTATGCTCGCACTCCTACGCTTAGTGCCTTCACGCACCGACACAGACCAGCACGGCGAGATTGCGGTCACATTGACCCCGACGATGTGGAAAATTGTGAGAGCAAACGCCAGAGGTCGCAACCAGGTACCTGATACCCGTACCCTACCCGATACCCGGCTACCCGTACCCGGCCAGGTACGGTTAGCCGTTTGCGACCCTGGTGCGGCCGGGTACGAGTACGGGTAGGCCGTGAGTCACTGGTGAGTCACCGTTTGTCACTCATTTCCCAACGTCTTGTCTCTTCTCACAATTCAAGTGCCTAGAATCAACCCACCCGCGCCTGCAACATGGCTTCATCCCAGAGGTCGCAATCAGGTACCCGATACCCGTACCCGGCCGGGTACGGGTAGGGTACGGGTACGGCCGGGTACGGGTACCCGTTTGCGACCCTGGTGCGGCCGGTTACGGGTAAGGAATCAAAACCCGTTTGCAGGTAGAGCCGCCGCGCGTGCTCCAACGTGAACTGCCGGTGGTAACCCGAGTCGAGGCGTGTTGGCTGGCGGCTCGGGGTTCGACCGATGTGACCGATGTGCTCCACCCACCTCCCCGTGCGTGCACGTACGCACGCACGCACGCCCCCAGCCCCGTGGCTTTGTCGGTCAATGACTGCGCGATTAACATCGCAACCCCCCCCCCACCGCCCTTTCTCCTGTTTCGCTGCACCGCTCGACGATTGCATCAACTTTTTCAACGCCAAACGCGCCCCCCCTGCTGTTTGCGAAGGGGGAGGGGGGTGGGGTGATCTCCCGCCCGAGAATGTTCTTCCTTCCGTGTACCGCGCCCTCGCTGTCTTGCCGCGGCCACTGCAACGCGATCCATAGACTCCCCCACATACTTGTGGATCCATGGATGTCCCCATCGAGTTGCATGTAGACACACGCATACGTAGACATGCACGAGAAACCACCCCTGATACACTCGCAACGAGAGACACAGATGCGCACTCACACACACCGAAGCCGCCGTGGTATTAACTTTGGCACACTCCCCTTACGATCCAGAGGTTGCCGGTTTAAGTCCATCTCTTGGGGTGGGTTGTGGGTTTGCCCACCTCCCTTGCAAGAGGTCTTGGTCAGCGTGGAAGAGTAGGCCAAATATCTTCTAGAGCTCTCTCTCTCGTAGAGGCCTGTCCACCAGCATTGGCGGGGACAAGCGATTAATTTCTTTCTTGAAGTCTCCGACCTGGGGTTCCACTAAAGCAGTGGTTCCTAACTTTTACTGCAGCCTTGCATCCGTTTGATTCTCGATCGTTAAAACAATTACAATGTTAATAACTACGTAGGCTTTGATGAAACTAAGTAAGTTGTAACTTACGTACCCGTGCGTAATTTGTATTTCAATTATTTACCTTCTAAGAAAATCTGCACATCTCTCGCACCCCCCAGAAAGGGCATCTCACATCCCTCAGGGAATGCAGCGTGCACCACAAGTTAACCACTCCACTAAAGAAATGAGTTGAACTACAAAGCGTATCTGTTTTGATTGGGGTGTTTATAAATGGCGATCACCCTTTACGTTTAATTTCAATGCACGATTGTCAAAAGTTAAACAACCTCTCCCTGTTAACATTTGAGCTAAAGGGTGCCTGCCGGTCCTGTCTATTGGTGACCGCTGTGATAGGATGCCTTTACGTTCTCGGCTTGCATATTGTGTTAGTAGATTTGTGCTTCGTGGTGAACGTTTTGTGACAATAGCTTGGGGGAGGGGAGGGGGGGGACAGTGCATTACCCATGGCTAACGATGGCGATATTGTGACTCTCCAACGTAAACGTACGTCCACTCTTTAGCCGGCATTATGCGGCCGTTAACTCTGCGTTCCTGCAATGTGTAATGGGACTGCGTTGCCCCTCCTCCCCCCTCCTCCTCCCCCGTGCAGGACTCGGACTTGGCCCTCTGCTCGACTTCGTCATCGCAATCAACCCGAGGTAAGAGTAAGCACGCTGCCAACCCGCAGTGCCACGTACGGGAATCTTATCGCCGTCAACAGAGTGTTCAGTTTGGCTGTCACGCCTCCCCACCCCCGGACCTCCAGTTAGCAAGGCTGGTGTTACGTACGGCGTGCGAAAGGAGTTCACACGTCGTACATGCTGATGTAGTGGTGTTAACTACTCGCTGTTCGCAAACTGTGAGAACAGATCGTTAACAACGTTTTCCCGCTCAATCGAACGGTCAGCGTCAAATGGGGTGAGGTAGGATCCAAACCCAGATTGGGAAGGACCAATCGGAGGGTCCCACAAGGTGGCCGGGGATTGGACAACCCGGCCACGAACAGGTATAAAAGCCAGAGCGCTGAGAGCTCTGAAGGAGTTCTGCTACACGAAGACCCAAGTCGGCCGAAGACGTCTAGGACCCTGGACCAAGCCCTCCAGCCCTTGTCAGGGCTCGGGCTCAGAGTAACCAGTGGTCGGGGAGAGATCCCCTAGGTCCAGCCGGAGGACGCTGGGAGAGCAGGGAGATTAGACGGCCTGGAAGGTCTGGAGGCTTGTACCTTCTGAGGGTAACGGGTGAGGGGACCGTATACCCCTGAGTGTGATAGGGACTGTGTGTCAAGATACTAAACAGTGTGTGCCATAAAGAAGTATAGAAGTCCGTCCTTACTACACTACACTTGCAACGTCAGGCATCGTCATTCGACCTCTTGGGCGAAGGCGTCCGAGAGTTGCCTCCGTATCTTGCGATCGTGTGATGCAGTAACAAACGGCAACGAAACAAAGATGTGTCTTGTATAGCCTCCACCAACTTCTTGGGACAAGTGTTGTTAGTGAGCACCTGTGAAGGCCGGCAAGACACACGAGGGGGTGGGTGGCCACCACCAACAACCCTTTTGTCTCCCAGGTGGTGATGTTTACCACACCGTACTCCCGGTACTCGTTTTGAGACCGAGGCGACCTAGGCGGAGGCCCAGGACCGGTTCCGACAACCATCGCCGGTCTTGGTCGTGAGTGCGAATCGAAATCGGATCGCCGGGTTCATAGGGCAGCGCGCTAACCGCTGCACCACCACTCTCCGCCTGACGCCTGCACATGAACAGATTTCATACCGCGCATCTCTGTGCGCGTACACTCAAGACGGGCGCTTATTACCTGCCTGCCACTCTTGGCCATCGGTCACCGTCCCAACACACCAGTTGTGTGTTGGAGAGTAAACCCACTACAACATTTACAATTCCAGTAACACACAACTGGTGTGTTGGAGAGTAAACCCACTAGTGGAATTGTAAATGCTGTCGTGGGTTTACTCTCCAACACCCAACTGGTGTGTTGGAGAGTGTGACGTTTCGCCAGTAATTACAACCAGCATCATCAGGTGACAAGACATCATCGTTGAACGACACATTTATTTTTACGCGATCTATATGCTGTGCGTGAACGTGAAAAGTATTCCGCTAACTTGCACGCTCCCTGATCCGTGTGTTCCTCCTCCTGGCTCTCGGTGTCATTCCCAATTGTGTACATTTCCATTTTTGAAAGAGAAAAACATCTCGACAATTGTTTACTTTAATTGTTGTGCTCTTGTTACTTGATAAATATTTTTTCGGGCCAATAAATTATTCATGAAATGTGAAATTAGTCGCGACAGTCGGGATATATTTTTCGCTGGGGTGATCGTGGATCTTACGTCTTGCGATAATTTTCAGCATCGCCACTCGGCAGCTACTCCACTCAACCCTTATGACTTCTCAAAATTGATCTTCCTACTACGGTCAACTTTAAGTTAATCCGGGGTAATGGGAGGGAGTCATAATGTGGATAAAACACAATGAGAATGATGCAAAATGTACACAAATTAAGCTATAAAAAAACATAACCTCTGTACAATGTGTGCTCGAAAGTGTTGTCCGTTTTTCTTGCAATTTACAGCAATCCGGTTAATTCCCGACCATGTTTAGGGGCCCGTCTAAAATTAAATGTGTGCGTGCGCGCGCGCGTTCCCTTGCAGCATCATTGCCACCGCCTTCATGGGCACCAGCCTCATCTTCGGCTGCTTCACCCTCAGCGCCCTCTACGCCCGACGCCGCTCCTACCTCTACCTGGGCGGTGAGGCTGGCGTAGAGTTTTGGTGACCGGTGTTTAACCTGCAGAACGGACGATAGACCTTTACACCATTGGAACCTCATTTGCCAGTAAAAAATATGATAATTGTTTTTTTTTTTACCCTTCTACCTGGCAACAAAACTGACACCTTTTTTACAAGGAGTCATGTTTGCATAGACCACAATACCTGCAGTCATAATGCAAACAAAAAACATAACTCTGATAATGTATGCACTGTCCTTGAAGTTGATTGGTCCACACCCGAGACAGCTTTCCATAGAGCCTAGTCTCACACGGTGTTGGACCTTTTGTGTGCGATGTGTTTTGTGCAGGAACTCTGATGTCCGGACTCTCCTTCCTGCTGATGATGTCTCTCTTTAACATGTTCTACGGCTCCGCCCTCCTCTTCAAGGTAGGTCATGTGACCTGTGTGTGTACCGCCCTGCAAGTTTCTCTTGAGACGCAAGGCGCTGTGTTTTTTAGATGTGTATTTATATTGCTATATATTGTAATACAGGTTATCGAGAATATATATTGTAATACAGATATATTGTAATACGGGTAAATGTATCGATTGTGCGTTAACACATTCCTGCGGAGGGAGCTGGTAGGAACGTTGGGTTGCTCGGTCAATGGCCAGGGTCAACGGCGGCGTGGTGTATTCCGCAAATATGGCCGACTGTGAGGGCGGGCACAAGCCGGCGTGAGTAGGTTAAACGTTGAGTTTTATAAGGGCACCACGGGGTAACCAGCCCCTCCCCACCCTCCCCTCTCCACCCCGCCCCACCCCTCCCATTTTTGGATGCACAACGGACGGACGGACACAATAATCCCCTGTGGGCTGGTGGAACCAGGTGGTTCCTACCAGTATTAACTCGATTGTAATTTTACTGCAGTTTAAACTGCGCGGCTAAAATGCTGGCAACTTGTATACCAGCAAGAGAATCTTAAAATCAGCACCGGTTCGGGCGAGGAGCCGGTGAAGGGACAGGAGCACAGGTTCGTGATGCGATGGTGAAAGTGGTGTGCCAGTGAAACACCCTGGCGGTGGCCGCATTTTGAAGCTGCTGCGGCCTGATTTCGATTTAAAGCTATCGTGATTGCAGGGATTCATCTTCTTGGTTCTTTCGGTAAAGTCACGTAGAAGGGAAATAAAATAATGAAAATGAAACATAATAAAATATAATTAAATTTCGATTTAAAGTTTTCGTGACTGCAGGGATTCATCTTCTTGGTTCTTTCGGTAAAGTCATGTAGAATGGAAATAATAAAATACAACGTAATAAAATATAATTAAATTTCGATTTAAAGTTTTCGTGACTGCAGGGATTCATCTTCTTGGTTCTTTCGGTAAAGTCACATAGAAGGGAAGTAATAAAATAATAAAAATAAAACATAATAAAATAATTCTCACGACGTTTCGGCCACAACGCAAGCAGCCGTCCTCAGGTGAAGACCAGGTCTGTCGGGGAGACAGCATCATTCAGACCTGGTCTTCACCTGAGGACGGCTGCTTGAGTTGTGGCCGAAACGTCGTGAGAATGTTTTTATTATGTTTTATTTTTATTATTTTATTACTTCCCTTCTACGTGATTTTACCGAAAGAACCAAGAAGATGATGACATCATCTTGCACTATTTAAGACCAAAAGCAGGTGGATTGCTTCACTGTTCTGGCAAATTGCCCGATGATGCTGGTTGATGTCATTACCGGCGAAACGTCACGGTGATCGCGTTGTAAACGTCGTGGATTTACTCTCCAACACACCAGTGGGCTGCAGTAGTGAACTACACTAATACACTACACTATACACTACACTATACACTACACTACACACTACACTACACACTACACTACACACTACACTATACACTACACTATACACTACTATACACTACTCTACTATACACTACACTACTATACACTACACTACTATACACTACACGACTACACTACACCACTGTACACTACACCACTATACACTACTATACACTACACTACTATACACTACACGACTACACTACACCACTATACACTACACTATACACTGCACTATTCACTACACTATACACTACACTATACACTACACTGCACACCGCACTAGTAAACTATTTGGCGCTTTCTTTAGGTGACAAACCTTACCGGCTGTGTCGGGTGGTGGACGGTTACGACACATTTCTACTGACGCGATCAAACCCAAAAACCTTCGTTGTGAAAATAATTTTGTTTCCGTTTACATTTTGGCAGAAAGCACGGTTAATCGGAAAAATGCGGATAATTATCCCAGCAATAGCCGAGAGTTGAGCTGCGCGGGTCGCTGGGCGACATCAACCCATTGGGACGGCTTGGAAGGTGCCTCCTTCGCTGCTGTGACGAGCCGAACGTGGGGAAAAAAACGTGACGGAATCCATTCGCATGTGCACGACTGCTGTGTTGGGGCGTGCGCGCGCTGGTAGCCAAAACGCCGTTTAACACGCTCGCCGATGTCGCACGACAGAGCCATTTCCCGGAAGGTCGCCTTTTCTAAATGTTTTTAGAGTTTTTTTTTCTCTTTTTCTGAGGAAGCGAAATTGACGAGTTTCCGCTAAAGCTGAACTGTTGTCGCCAGCGATAGCGCGGGGTTTTTTGCGTGTGTTTTTCCCCACCACGCATCTGAAATGTGCGCGCGTGCACGCTGCAGATACAGTTGACCGGAGCTCGTGAATTATTAACGTGCCTTCGTGCAAACCGCATGCCGTGTTCCTGCCGTGTCAGCACCCATGGGGGGGGGTGTGGAGGGCGATGTTACGTGTGTAGCATTGGCTCTCAGTGGCTCGTGCCAGTGTCTTAAGTGTGGTGCTTTTCCTCGTCCTCTCTTGCCATCATCGTTATCCTCCCATCAATGGGGCGCCACGGAGGCTAGGAGATATTAACTACCTCGCCTGGTACGCAGGAGGTCATGCGTTCGATCCCGAACCCTGTGACGCCTGCTGCTGTATATTTGGAGTTTGCGTGTCTCTCATCATCATCACGGTGGTTAGGAGATGTTAACGACCTCGCCTGGTATGCAGGTCGTGGGTTCGATCCCGAACCCTGAAACCTGTTGTATATTTGGAGTTTGCGTGTCTCTCTCTCATCATCATCACGGTGGTTAGGAGATGTTAACTACCTCGCCTGGAAAGCAGGAGGTCGTGGGTTCGATCCCGAACCCTGACGCCTGCTGTATATTTGGAGTTTGCGTGTGTCTCTCATCATCATCACGGTGGCTAGGAGATGTTAACAACCTCGCCTGGTATACAGGAGGTCGTAGGTTCGATCCCGAACTCTGACACCTGCTGCTGCTGTATATTTGGAGTCTGCGGTGTCTCTCTCCCCGTGGCCCCGCTGATTTTTCTCCGGATCCTCCGGTTTTTCCTTCCATGCTGTAAATTTCCACGTGACGATAAGCCACTTCGTTGAGCTATCATTTCTTATGGCCAGGTTCGCTTCTGAAAAAAATAGCTTTGTAGCAACTCAGTCAGGCCCTTACCTGGTAAAATATATTTTTTAAAAATTGGTTTGTTTGAATTACCCACAATCGTTGTGGGGAGCACAATGTGATGCCTGATGGGCCCCTCACCTTTTCCGGCCGTTTTTTCGAAGCCTTTTGTTACACGCTTTTATTGAACTCGCTCCGTCTGTTGTTGTCGTATCAAATATTGTAACTCAATTTTAACCCACTTCCCAATGTGGTATCGACTGCAAACTTGGTATACTTATGTCTTACTGGTGACAATGCCACATTCTATCATTAAAAATAAAAATTATATTGTTAAACAATCTTTGTACACACTTTCTATTAACTCACTCTGTTGTTGTAGCCTCAAATCTTGTAACTCAATTTTAACCCACTTCCCAATGTGGTATCGACTGCAAACTTGGTATACTTATGCCTTACTGATGACAATACTATATTCTATCATTAAAAATAAATTAAACCATCTTTTTTAAATGTTATGTTTCGGCTTGGGTCTAATTGTCCACGCTCAACTGACGTTGGCTGTAAATCACCACGGCCCCTCACGTTGTGCCAAGCTTTGCGGCCACTTCCTGGAGTCGTGGAGTTCTGCCATTACTTGTACGGTACATTTCATTAAAGCGTGTTTTTATAAAAGTATTTTAAAATATTACTTATCTTCTCCACTCGGTCACCCACCCACCCACGGGGGGTCCACGTTGTCAAGATTTTTGCTGTCCAGTCCACCTTCTGGGCTGCTTCTGCCATGCCCTCTTGAGATAATGCCGGATGGTGTACTGTTTTGTCGATACCCCGTTTTTGTTTTGGCGTTTCCTTAGCCAGTGCATTTAGTTATTTTCCACGCTGGGCTTGAAGTCCTGGAGCAGGCCGGGCACGCGCTTAGCACCAGAAGAAATGTCAAAACCATCACCTGGACTTTGAGACAACCAAAACGTTATTGCGCGCGCAACGAGTTCATTGGTTTTTGCTCAATGTTAACGCCGGCCTCAATACTTACATTGCTATGTTTTGTTTTCCCCATGCCCCCCCCCTCTCCCAACATCCCCCCCCCCATCACACCCCCCCCTCACCCAGGCCCAGATGTACCTGGGGCTGCTGGTCATGTGCGGCTTCGTGCTCTTCGACACGCAGCTCATCGTGGAGAAGTGCCGCGCCGGCGACAAGGACTTCATCTGGTGAGCGCCAACAGAGACAAAGATCCCCCGTGTAGCCTTAACAGACTGTTGGGGCAAGTGCTGTTAGCGAGCACCTATGAAGGCCGGAACGGTACACGAGGGGGTGGGTGGCCAGCACCACGCCCGACCGCACACACCCTCTTTCACCAGTTGTGTGTTGGAGAGTAAACCCACTACGACATTTACAATTCCAGTAGTGGGTTTACTCCCCAACACACCAGTTGTGTGTTGGGGAGTAAACCCACTACAACATTTACAATTCCAGTAGTGGGTCTACTCCCCAACACACACCAGTTGTGTGTTGGAGAGTAAAACCACTACAGCATTTACAATTCCAGTAGTGGGTTGACTCCCCAACACACACCAGTTGTGTGTTGGGGAGTAAACCCACTACAACATTTACATTTCGAGTACCGTGACGGTTCGCCAGTAATTACAACCAGCATCATCATGTGGCAAGACATCGTCGTTTAACGACACATATTTTTACGCGATCTGAAAAAACCCTCAATTGTGGAGAATATTGGTTGCGAAAGCCCTACTGCTACCTGTAAAATTCATGAAATTTTCCAAAATTTAACCACGAACGCCCCACAAACCGTTCCATCGTCACGTGTGACCGCGACTGCAGGCACAGCGTGGACCTCTTCCTGGACTTCATCCACATCTTCCGCAAGCTCATGATCATCCTCACCATGAACGAGAAGGTGAGGAGGGCAGACTGCGGCCTGCACGCCCCTCGTAGGCACGATGGACGCGAGATTTCAAACGTTAATTCTCGTCGTCGTCGCCCCAACGGTCCACGGTGAAGCGGGCACGGCAGGTGCTCTCAACGTCTCTGGGTTCATGTCGCGATCCACGATGGGCAGACGTCACGTAGTCTGCATCCGCGTCACATCTCGTCATTTGTTTCCACTTGTCCCTCTCTTGTCTTGCGGTGCCGTGGCCACATCTTTCCGGCACCGATCTCTTTAATGTCGTCGTCGAGGAATTCCTTTTTGCTGAACAGCAACACTTTAAATTTTTCCGTTGTCCAGCCACAACGTATGTGTTGGGGGGGGGGGTCGGTGAAGGAAGACTACAATGGATTGTCACGTTAATGACAAAAGAGTTTTCAATGCAATCGGTGCGTGTGGAGCCCCCGTAGGCATTGTTCGTGTACGTTGAATTTCTTTAGCGCCGTACGTAGCCAACGGCGCTGGGCAGAGGTGCGGGGGGGGGGGGTGGGGGAGGACGACGAACTGAAACGCGCACAAAAGCAGTTGTGAAGAAATGATTTTTTCTAAAAAGAAACGAGTTTTCAAAGCAGCTCACGCGCGAGTCTCTTGCGCTCGTTTGTTTGTTGTGTGTGTCTAGGACAAGAGAAAAGAGAAGAAGTGAAGAGAGGGACGCAGGCGAAGTAACAACGGAACTTCACACAGAATCTTATTTTTGTGTATTAATCATCAACTTCGTTGTGTGTGCGTGTGCGTGTACCTTTCTGTGTATTTTTGGTAATTATTTCCGACTTAAAAGTTGACCTGTGAAAAATGCATCTTTACCCCCATCCCCCCCCCATCTAAACAAATTGACTCACCGAGTTGAAGACGGGAGAAAAACGTGGTTTGCGTATTCGATTCGACGATTGGATAGGAAGTGTCACACGCAGAGCTGGAGACGCTTTTAAACCGGACGTCGAACGCGCCGTTAACGTCACCGCCTCAAGCGGGTGGGGGGTAACTCGACGCATCGTCAAAGATGCACAGGTAATCGATACGTCTTAAACGGTGTACGGGATGACAATTTTCTCTTTAATATTTATGCATGGTGCACTTGTGTTAACACTTAGGCCAATGCATACGATGTCGTTAAGGGTTAGGTCGAGGGGGGGGGGGGCGGCCGGGGGGGGTGGGGTGACTTTGTTCGCTTAGGCACTCACTGCTACACACACGCGCGGCGGCTTGCTTTGCATAGACAGGGTTTGACGAGACATTTCCTAACCGGCAGCGGGCAAACAAAATAATCATAATTGGCGCAGCGTTCGTGACTGCAGGGATTCATCCTGTTGGTTCTTTAGGTAAAGTCACGTAGAAGGGAAATAATAAAATAATAGAAATAAGGCATAATAAAATAATTCTCACGACGTTTCGGCCACAACGCAAGCAGCCGTCCTCAGGTGAAGAACAGGTCTGTCGAGCAAACATTCAGACTGTCTTCTCGACAGACCTGTTCTCCACCTGTGGACGGCTGCTTGCGTTGTGGCCGAAACGTCGTGAGAATTATTTTATTGTTTTATTTTTATTATTTCCCTTCTACGTTACTTTACCGAAAGAACCAAGGAGAAGATGGTGCAGCGTTGTTGACGATACAATTTCGTGAGGTCCTCGGGTTTGGAAAATCCACTTAAGAGGCACGCCTTTGCTATCGCTGTTGACGAGAGGGCGCCGAACGCGTTGTTGGGAGTTGCAGGAAGAACACACGCTCTGGGGATCGAGTGGTAAATGCACACCTGGCCACTTTATTTTATTAACGATAATTTGCTATGAAGGGGTTTCTTAATAACAACTCGCATATCGAGCACTGAGGAGTACACCGGGAAAAAAAAACTTAGCATCCAATTAACCACTTAACCAGGTTAGAAGGTTTAATAATTAACGTTTGAACTAAATGACTTTGAACTGTTAATAAACCATTTAGATGTGCCAAAATTAAACAATGTGATGTCTATTATTGTCAGCGTTTCATTTGTGCGACGATCGTGATTGCGGCTTAAACCCCCCCTCCCGCCGCCTCGTGTTAAGAGGACAGCCCTCGTAAGTGGATCTAGCGGAGCTACTTCCGAGTGACCTTGGGTCTGCACAATAGACGGCACCACTTTCTCCCGCTCCGCTGCGTACGAGCGTGACGTCGTGTCACGCGAAGGCCAGACACCGACGTTGAAATCTCCAAAGAGCTGCGATTGAGGCAAACGAAGCTCCGAGGCAAAGTGTAAGGTCCACGTGGGTTTTTTGTTTTTGGTGTGTTCTTGATCGCCGGGGGGGTTGAGACCCCATCGGCTCCACTGCACCGAAGAATCCGCTTGTACCACTACAGGAGGCTGTCCCGAATTCAAAGCCAGGATGTCCATAGCGCCAGCTCTGTTCTCTGAACTTTAAAAAAAAAAAACTACAAACGAAACAATCTTCTTGGTTCTTTCGGTAAAGTCACGTAGAAGGGAAATAATGAAATAATAAAAATAAAACAATAAAATAATTCTCACGACGTTTCGGCCACAACGCAAGCAGCCGTCCTCAGGTGAAGAACAGAGTTGTCGGGAAGACGGCGTCCGTTTTCCTTCTACGTGACTTTACCGAAAGAACCAAGAAGATGAATCCCTGCAGTCACGAAAGCTTTAAATCGAAAACTAAACAATGTTTTTATTTTACCAGGTAAGGCCCCCAACTGAGGTATGATGTGTGGCTCTTTTTCAGAAGCGACCTGGCTACCAACAAATGATAGCTCAACAAAGTCGCGTGGAAATTAATAGCTGCCAAATGCTCTAAATGCACATTCTAAATGTGGAGGGAAAAACCGGAGAAAAATCCACACGACGACGGGGAGAGAGACACGCAAACTCCAAATGTACAACACGTCGAGATCGAATCCACAACCTGTATACCAGGCGAGGTAGTTAACATCTTGCCACTGAGGTGCCCCTTTCTCTACATGTGCGTATGTTGAACTCTCTGGGTCTCTGTGTGAGTCTGGGTCTCTGTGTGAGTCTATGGGTCTCTGTGTAAATCTATGGGTTTCTGTGTGAGTCTATGGGTCTCTGTGTGAGTCTATGGGTTTCTGTGTGAGTATATGGGTCTCTGTGTGAGTCTATGGGTCTCTGTTAGTCTGTACGTCTCTGTGTGAGTGTCTGGGTCTCTGCGAGTCTGAGTCTCTGTGGAAGTGTATGGGTCTCTGCGAGTCTATGGGTCTCTGTGTGAGTGTATGGGTATCTGTGCGAGTCTATGGGTCTCTGTGCGAGTCTATGGGTCTCTGTGCGAGTCTATGGGTCTCTGTGCGAGTCTGTGGGTCTCTGTGTGAGTCCATGGGTCTCTGTGTGAGTCTATGGGTCTCTGTGCGAGTCTATGGGTCTCTGTGCGAGTCTGGGTCTCTGTGTGAGTCTATGGGTCTCTGTGTCTCTGCGAGTCTATGGGTCTCTGTGTGAGTCTATGGGTCTCTGTGTAAGTGTATGTGTCTCTGTGTGAGTCTGTCTCTGTGAGTCTATGGGTCTCTGTGTGAGTCTGTGGGTATCTGTGCGAGTCTATGGGTCTCTGTGTAAGTGTATGTGTCTCTGAGTCTATGGGTCTCTGTGAGTGTATGGGTCTGTGTGAGTATGGGTCTCTGTGTGAGTCTGTGTCTCTGTGAGTCTATGGGTCTCTGTGTGAGTCTATGGGTCTCTGTGTGAGTCTATGGGTCTCTGTGTAAGTCTATGGGTCTCTGTGTGAGTCTATGGGTCTCTGTGTGAGTCTATGGGTCTCTGTGTGAGTCTATGGGTCTCTGTGTGAGTCTATGGGCCTGTGAGTCTGGGGCTCTGTGTAAGTATATGGGTCTCTGTGTGAGTGTATGGGTGTGTGAGTCTATGGGTCTCTGTGTGAGTCTGTGGGTCTCTGACTGTATGGGTCTCTGTGTGAGTATGGGGCTCTGTGTGAGTGTATGGGTCCCTGTGTGAGTCTATGGGTCTCTGTGTGAGTCTGTGGGTCTCTGTGTGAGTCTGTGGGTCTCTGTGTGAGTCTGTGGGTCTCTGTGTGAGTCTGTGGGTCTCTGTGCGAGTCTATGGGTCTCTGTGTGAGTCTGTGGGTCTCTGTGTGAGTGTATTGGTCTGAGTTTGTGTGTTGAACTTTCACACCGTACGTAGCCAACCGCGCTCATCAGGTGTGTGGCCTTCATAGGGTGCTACTCCCATGTTGATTCTAAATGTGGAGGGAAACCGCTGGGGGGGGAAAATCCTCACGACCACAGGGAGAGACGCAAACTCCAAATATACAACAGGCGTCGGGATCGAACCCACAACCTCCTGTACACCAGGCGATGCAGTTAACATCTCCGCACCCTCTGTAGGTGCACCAGGGGCTATGATGAATTGATTTTCGCTCGCACCAGACATGTTGAACACGTGGGTTTGATAACAAAATGAATTGTCTTATTTGATGACATTGTAAAGACCTGCTGGACACTTGCGATATGGAATTGCCATTGGCACAGCAGCATTGCATTTTATTCGCATTCGTGTAAGTTGGCGAATTTATAAACACAGCAAATATTTGAAAAGTAAAAGATACAAAACGAAGATTGCACTTGAAACCATTGAGACCACTAGCAAAAAATGCCTTTTTTGATATGTAACAAGTTAAGTGGAGTTTTGTATCTTTGTAGTTGTATACTCTTTACGATTTATCAAGGGCATGATAAACACAACCCATTTCGATTTAAAGCTTTCGTGACTGCATGGATTCATCTTCTTGGTTCTTTCGGTAAAGTCACGTAGAAGGGAAATAATAAAATAATAAAAATAAAACATAATAAAATACAATTCTCACGACGTTTCGGCTGTCGGAAAGACAGCGTCTCATTCAGACGCTGTCTTTCCGACAGACCTGTTCTTCACCTGAGGACGGCTGCTTGCGTTGTGGCCGAAACGTGCGAATTATTTTATTATGTTTTATTTTTATTATTTTATTATTTCCCTTCTACGTGACTTTACCGAAAGAACCAAGAAGACGAAACACAACCCAGTCCGTTCTTTATTCCTTAAGTGAGCGTAGAGGCGCTGCTCCATCTGTTCAGCCCTGCCAGTGGTGGAAATTCCACATTCCCTATGGCAGGGGCAAGTCCAATATCCACAGGAAAAGCACTCGACTTCCCCCCCCACATGTTAAATGAACAGTGCAGAGTAAGCAACAGAGGGGTGCTGCTTTTAAGTTGCTACGTTCAACTTTCACTTCGTGTCCCCAATTGTTTTCATAAAAGCAATACTCTGGACTACGTTAACAATGTGTTCACGATTTTCAGATTAATACCAACATTTTCATAATCTGGAAATCCCCCAAAAAATTAGGTTTGCATTTGTTTTGTATAACAGAACATCATCACAGAAGTATGACATCACGTATGGCATCACAAGTAGGACATCATAGACTTATGACATCGCAGCCGAACATCACAAGTATGACATCACAGGTATGGCATCACAAGTAGGACATCATCATAGACCTATGACATCACAAGTATGGCATCACAAGTAGGACATCATCATAGACGTATGACATCACAGCAGGACATCACAAGTATGACATCACAGAAGTATGACATCACAAGTAGGACATCATAGACTTATGACATCACAGCAGGACATCAGAAGTATGACATCACAGTAGGGCATCACACAAGTATGACATCCCAAATATGGCATCACAGAAATATGACATCATCATAGACTTATGACATCACAGAAGTAGGACATCCCACGTGTGATTTTCCCACCAAAGTGGTGTGACGTCACATCTTCGCACAACGAGATAAATTTACTGCGCAAAGTAAACGCATCTGAGAATCTTTATAGGTCCGAACATGTCTGGACAATGCAGACATTGATAAAACACCACGATTCGAAACTATTCCTTTCTGTATATCTCATAATCCTTAAAATTATGGATGTGAAAATCTTTATAGGTCGGAATATGCTTGACAATCCCATAGATGTCAACCCATCACGGTTTACCCCGTATTCTTGTACAGGGCAAATTGAGTTTTCAGGTCCATACGGCCTGTACAGCCGTTTCAATACGGGCAAACACATTTTTTCTTGTTCATTTGCGTTTCTCCCTTGTGATGGAACGTTGTAGGATGAACGTTGAGATTTATAAGGGCACGGGGTGACCAATAAGATCTGAATTGGTCTGTGATAAGGGGTTGACAGGTATGCGATCCAGACATTGTAAAAAACACCATCATCTGAAACTCTTCCCTTTTGTACGTCTGATAATCCTTAACATTATGGAAATGGTGCACCACGCAGCACTGCGGTTATAAGTGTGGCTACGCATACAGATTATATATATTCATATCCGCATCTTGCATCCATTGATCTACGTTGGTTGCTTGCGATTTCAATAAGCGCATGCTATACGTTAGACACTTGGCAAGATGTTGATTCAGGCCCACCGAGCGATGGAGCTTTTTTTCAGAAACAACCTGTCTATCGAAAATGATTGCTCAACGCAAGTGGGCTCTCATCACGTGGACATTTCGATTTAAAGCTTTCGTGACTGCAGGGATTCATCTTCTTGGTTCTTTCGGTAAAGTCACGTAGAAGGGAAGTAATAAAATAATACATTATATATATTATTTTATTATGTTTTATTTTTATTATTTTATTACTTCCCTTCTACATGACTTTACCGAAAAAACCAAGAAAACACGGGGACATTATATCATCGCAGCCAAATACTCTGAAGCGCACGACGTTGATGCTAAATGTGGAGGAGGAGGAGGGGGGGAGGAAAGACCGGAGGACCTGGAAAAAAATCCACGCGACCACGGGGAGAGAGACGCTCAAAATCCAAACTTACAATCGAGGTCGGGTTCAAACCCACGACCTCCCGCATACCCCAGACATTGGGGCCCACGAGAATGCCAAAATATGCTGCGCCACCGATACCACAGTGGCCACCGCAGGAGATCAGATTTTTATTCCTAGGTTTTTTCGGTAAAGTCACGTAGGTGAAAACATTAAAAAGTAAAATAAAATAATATAATGAAATAAAATATTATTAAGTAAAATAAAATAATATAAAATAAAATTTTCTTTTATTATATTATTTTATTTTACTTTTTAATGTTTTTACCTACGTAAAGTCACGTAGGTAAAAACATTAAAAAGTAAAATAAAATAATAAAATAATATTTATTATATTAAAGTAAAATAAAAGAACATAATAAAATAATATTTTACTTTATTATATTATTTTATTTTACTTTTTAATGTTTTTATCTACGTGACTTTACCGAAAAAACCTAAGAATATGAATCATTGCAGTCACGAAAGCTTCAAATCTAGATCAGATTTTAACAAATAGATTGTTCTAATCCTGGCTGGGCTGTGCCCGTGCGTGTGATTCGGGTTGCCACTGCGTACCACAAAACCGGGACGTATTTCCCACCACTGGGCCTTATCCACGATGCGCAGTTGCGCCGCAGTGAAGTTGAACTCGAGAACGGTACTGTCTGGATCTGGGTTACAAATCAATTCAGCTATTGTGGTCTATGCAAGCAGGACTCCTTGTAAAAAAAGGTGTCAGTTTTGTTGCCAGATAGAAGGGTAAAAAACCATTTCGATTTAAAGCTTTCGTGACTGCAGGGATTCATCTTCTTGGTTTTTTCGGTAAAGTCACGTAGAAGGGAAATAATAAAATAATAAAAATAAAACTTAATAAAATAATTCTCACGACGTTTCGGCTACAAGCTCCTGCACAAGCCGCAGCAATACTCGCGATCCTCATCACTAACCACTGCCTCTTAGCGTAAAAATAAAGCTAGAAACGCAATAACACATTCACATACGATAATTGGTTTTTTTACCCTTCTATCTGGCAACAAAACTGACACCTTTTTTTCAAGGAGTCATGCTTGCATAGACCACAATACCTGCAGTCATAATGCAAACAAAAAACATAACTCTGATGATGTATGCACTGTCCTTGAAGTTGATTGGTCCACACCCGAGACAGCTTTCCTTAGAGCCTAGTCTCACATGGTGTAGGACCAGATGACGCCAAAAGGCGCACAACTCAAAGACAAAGCACCATCAGAGTATGAGAGCTCGGGGTAAAGCATTTACACCATTGGTACCTCATTTGCCAGTAGAAAATATAATTGTTTTTTTACCCTTCTTGGTTTTTTCGGTAAAGTCACGTAGAAGGGAAGTAATAAAATAATAAAAATAAAACATAATAAAATAATTCTCACGACGTTTCGGCTACAACGCAAGCAGCCGTTGTAGCCGAAACGTCGTGAGAATTATTTTATTGTGTTTTATTTTTATTATTTTATTACTTCCCTTCTACGTGACTTTACCGAAAGAACCAAGAAGATGAATCCCTGCAGCCACGAAAGCTTTAAATCGAAAAGAGTAAACCCACTACAGCATTTACAATTGGAGTAGTGTGACGTTTGCGCCGGTGTTTACAACAGCAGCAGCAGCAACCAGCATGGTCAAGCAATCGCCAGAATTGTGAAGAAGTCTTGCCGCTTCACCGTCTTAGACAGACGGAGTTAGAGGTGATGTCACCGCATCTATAGGTGAATGTGGTCACGTAACGAACCACGCTCGTCTGCGAACGAGTCAACGCCAGCGCCGCCGTTCGTAGCGATGGTACAGCAACGGGCGCGGATGTCGTAGAAGCGAGTTGTCGAAACGAGATGCTTTAAATTTCGATTTAAAGCTTTCGTGACTGCAGGGATTCATCTTCTTGGTTCTTTCTGTAAAGTCACGTAGAAGGGAAGTAATAAAATAATAAAAATAAAACACAATAAAACGTGAGAATTATTTTATTGTGTTTTATTTTTATTATTTTATTACTTCCCTTCTACGTGACTTTACCGAAAGAACCAAGAAGACGAGATGCTTTGTACGAATTCCGCTACGTCGGTGCAAGTTTAGTATACGCAAGTAACAAAAAAAACACACGCAGAGTGAAATGTCTCATTTCCCTCGCCACCAAAATACCTCTCATTCCTTTTCATTCATTCATCTATCACCTACATCCCTCTCATTCCTCCTCATTCATTCCTTTATCACAGGGGTCGGGAACCTTTTTGACTGGGAGAGCCATAAAAGCCAAATATTTCTAAATATATTCATTGAGAGCCATATAGTAATTTTAACGTATAATAAATTAAATACGTCTTACTTTTAATGCGACTTCTGGTGCTGCATGGTTTTGCTGATGGCCTTGTAGTCTGGTTCGTACGTGGTGAGGTTGAGCTTCATGCAGGCGTGACCCGTGACATTTATCTTCAAAACTAATTTCTGTTTACTTTAAAATGACACAGTATTATTAAGCAATATCACCAGTATTTTAAAATCAGTTCCAAACTGATTTTTTATTTTTTGATTATTTTTTTTTCAACTCAAAATTGTCTGGGAGCCATATGCCGTCACTGAAAGAGCCATATATGGCTCGCGAGCCATAGGTTCCCGACCGCTGCTTTATCACCTACATCCCTCTCATTCATTCTTCTATCACCTACATCTCTCTCATTCATTCTCATTCATTGCCCCAGTAAATTCCCCCCCAAGCCTCCGATCCATAACTGGGCTACGGAGAGGAGCTGCATTGTAATCGGCGCTGCATCTGCAAAGCAGTGAGGAGGAAGGTAATAGGGTGGCAGCTCTTGATCATATTAATTTGTGCCACATTCGGTATGCGCGCTATCGATCCTATAGCGCCGTGCTCTACGGAGGGTCTGCATCAGTCTGGCAGGGCGAGGGCCCGATGCTGCTGTGGGTGTAATCACAATATCGGTGTCAACATACGCGCGTCTGTGTGTGTATACGCGTGTGTGTGTTTGTATACGTGTGTGTGTGTGTGTACACGTGTGTGTATACGCGTGTGTGTGTTTGTATACGCGTGTGTTTGTATATGTGTGTTTGTATACGCGTGTGTGTGTTTAGATACGCGTGTGTTTGTATACGTGTGTGTGTACACATGTGTGTGTATACGCGTGTGTATACGCGTGTGTGTGTGTATACGCGTGTGTGTGTATGCGCGTGTGTGTGTGTATACGCGTGTGTGTGTGTATGCGCGTGTGTGTGTGTATTCGCGTGTGTGTATATGCGCGTGTGTACAGCAGGAGTGTGTATATACAGCAGTAGTGTAGCGGTCAGCGTTGCGCTACGCTGCGCTACGAACCCGGCGACCCGGCTTCGATTATCGCTCACGGCCACCAACACACAGTGACGATTATCCGAGCCGGTCCTGGTCCTCCCCTAGGTCGACTCGGCCTCCAGTGAGTACCTGTTGCGGTGCGTAGTAAACATCGCCACCGGGGAGACAAAGGCGGCCGGGCGTGGTGCTGGCCACCCACCCCGTGCCGGCCTTCGTAGGTAGCAACACGCTGCTGCTCGCTAACAGCACTTGCCCCAACAGTTTGCTCAGGCTATACGGGGGGGATCTTTGTCTTTGTGTGTGTTGTTATATTTCAGTTAATTTATTAGGTATAGCCCTGTGTGTGCGTGTGTGTGTGTGTGCGTGTGTGTGTGCGTGTGTGCAGGTGTGCGTGTGCGTGTGTGTGTGTGCGTGTGTGTGCGTGTGTGTGCGTGTGTGCGTGTGTGTGCGTGTGTGTGCGTGTGTGCATGTGTGTGTGTGTGCGTGTGTGTGCGTGTGTGTGCGTGTGTGTGTGTGTGCGTGTGTGTGTGCGTGTGTGCATGTGTGCGTGTGTGCGTGTGTGTGCGTGTGTGTGCGTGTGTGCATGTGTGTGTGTGTGCGTGTGTGTGCGTGTGTGTGCGTGTGTGTGTGTGTGCGTGTGTGTGTGCGTGTGTGCATGTGTGCGTGTGCGTGTGTGTGTGTGCGTGTGTGTGCGTGTGTGTGCGTGTGTGCATGTGTGTGTGTGTGCGTGTGTGTGCGTGTGTGTGCGTGTGTGTGTGTGTGCGCGTGTGTGTGCGTGCGTGTGTGTGTGCGTGCGTGCATGTGTGTGTGTGCGTGTGTGTGTGTGCGCGTGTGTGCGTGCGTGTGTGTGTGTGTGTGTACGTGTGTGCGTGTGTGTGTGTGCGTGTGTGTGCGCGTGTGTGTGCGTGTGTGTGCGTGTGTGCGTGCACGTGCGTGTGTGTGCGTGTGTGTGTACGTGTGTGTGTGCGTGTACATGTGTGTGTACGTGTGCGTGTACATGTGTGTGTGCGTGTGTGTGTACGTGTGTGTGTGTGTGTGCGTACGTGTACGTGCGTGTGTGTGTGCGTACGTGTACGTGCGTGTGTGCGTGCGTGTGCGTGTGTGTGCGTACGGCACACGCGGCTGTCTATTTGACGTCGTCGTCCTCCTGCTGCTCCCCCAGCAGCGGCGACCGCTCCGTGGGGGCTCCCTCCTCCTCCTCCTCCTCGGTGCCGGCGCTGCCGGTGGCGGTGACCTCGCCAGCCGCTCGCCGCTTGGTGCTCCTGTTGAGAGTCCCGCCCTGCGCACCGCGCCACCACCGCGTCACCACCACCACCATCACCACCGCCGCGTCACCGCCACCGCCACCACCACCGCGTCACCGCCACCACCGCGTCACCACCACGTCGGCACCGCGTCACCACCACGGCACCACCACCACCACCACGTCACCGCCACCACCGCGTCACCACCGCATCACCACCACCACCGCGTCACCACCACGTCGGCAGCGCGTCACCACCACCACCGCGTCACCACCACGTCACCACCACCACCACGTCACCGCCACCACCGCGTCACCACCGCATCACCACCACCACCGCGTCACCACCACGTCGGCACCGCGTCACCACCACGGCACCACCACCACCACCACCACCACGTCACCGCCACCACCGCGTCACCACCGCATCACCACCCACCGCGTCACCACCACGTCGGCAGCGCGTCACCACCACGGCACCACCGCGTCACCACCACCACCGCGTCACCACCACGTCACCGCCACCACCACCACGTCACCGCCACCACCGCGTCACCACCGCCACCACCACCGCCGCGTCACCACCACGTCGGCACCGCGGCTACTCCAGTTTCATAGCCTATGGGGCTAAAACTTTTGCTGGCTGGCTGCCGGCTGGCGGGCTTGGCCGGCCCGCGCTGGTGACGTCACCGCGCCGCACATCTGCACCATGACGTCAACGGCATCCCGGGGGCGGGCGGGCGAGGAGGTCACGGGGAGCGGCGGGGGGGGTCGATCTTGCCGTGCGCCTTTTGTCCCCAGCGAATAATTCGCGATTTTGTTTTTTACTTGGCCGGTGACGTCGGCAAAACAACGCCCACGTGACTGCCTGCCCCTACTTTCTGGAACTCCCAATCCCCTCTCCTCTCCCCCACATCCCTCGTACCCACCCACCGACCCAACACAGACACTTTCCTCATCCCACTGGGATTTTTGCACACAGCGTTGGTGTACACGGTGTTTTTTTTCCGCAATGTCTTGCTGTCTTTTCTTGGATTTTCTGTTTGCACTCAGTCACAAAGTCACTATAAGATGTTTTCTTGTTCATATCTTTGTTTTTTGTTTGTTACGGTTGCACCCGATTCAAGAGCCGAATGGCTCACAGGGCTATACATCTAATAAATTAACTTGAACTTGAACGCAGCAGTCGATCGACCGCGGCTCGCTCGGACGACAAACACGAGGACGACGCTGCGTCCGGTACCTGTCTGCTGTCCACCACGTTGAGGAAGAGGGACACGACGATGCAGCACACGGTGTTGACGAGCATGAAGATCATCATGTACTGCCAGCGCTCCAGCGGGATCGTCGCTTCACTGCATACAAAGCAAAGACAAAGATCCCCCGTATAGCCTACAGACTGTAGGGGCAAGTGCTGTTAGCGAGCACCTATGAAGGCCGGAACGGTACACGACGGAGTGGGTGGCCAGCACCACGCCCGACCGACCGCCTTTGTCTCCCTAGCGGCGATGTTCACACACCGCACCAGGTACTCATTTGAGGCTGAGTCGACCTAGGGGAGGCCCAGGACCGGTTCGGATAATCGTCACTGGTGTTTGCCGTGAGCGGGAATCGAACCCGGGTCGCCAAGTTCGTAGTGCAGCGCGCTAACCGCTACACCACCGCTCCCCACACACACGCACACACACACACGCACACACACACACACGCATGGGGTATACTGGACGCGGTGTGCCGGGTAAACGGAAATGACACACGTAGGAACAACAGGTTCCACACTGCCCACCAGGGATTATTTGTCTGTCGTGCACGGCCCCGCCCCACCAGAGCCCTCCCATTGGCTCGTACCACGAATCCCCGGATCCCAGATCCCGGATCCCCGGATTCCGAATCCCCGGATCCCGAATCCCGGATCCCAAATCCCGGATCCCCGAATCCCGGATCCCCGAATCCCGGATCCCCGAATCCCAGATCCCCGGATCCCAGAATCCCCGATCCCCGATCCCCGGATCCCCAGATCCCCGATCCCCGGATCCCCAGATCCCCGATCCCCGGATCCCCAGATCCCCGGATTCCGGATCCCCGGATCCCCGGATCCCCAGATCCCCGGATCCCGGATCCCAAATCCCGGATCCCCGGATTCCGAATCCCCGGACGCCCGGATCCCAAATCCCGGATCCCAAATCCCGGATCCCCGGATTCCGAATCCCCGGATCCCCGGATTCCGAATCCCCGGACGCCCGGATCCCAAATCCCGGATCCCCGGATCCCGGATCCCGGATCCCCGAATCCCTGGATCCCCGGATTCCGAATCCCTGGACACTCGTATACCGTATCCCCGTATCCCGACGACGCGGAGGGATTCACCTGGACTTGGTGCCGAGGATCTGTCCCACGATGACGTTGGACAAGCCGATGCCGATCATCTGGATGGAGGTGGTGAGGCCCATGGCTGTGCCCAGCGTGGCTTGCGGCACCACCAGCGGGATGGACGGCCACATGCTGGCCTGCATCGCCAGGGGGCCGCACGGGACGACACGCGCGCTTCATCAAAAAAAACAGAAACGGTATCTTCTTGGTTCTTTCGGTAAAGTCATCACGTAGAAGGGAAGTAATAAAATAATAAAAATAAAACATAATAAAATAATTCTCACGACGTTTCGGCCACAACGCAAGCAGCCGTCCTCAGGTGAAGACCAGGTCTGTCGAGGCGACAGCGTCTAAATGACGTGCAGGAAAGACGCTGTCGCCTCGACAGACCTGGTCTTCATCTGAGGACGGCTGCTTGAGTTGTGGCCGAAACGTCGTGAGAATAATTTTATTATGTTTTATTTCTATTATTTTATTACTTCCCTTCTACGTGACTTTACCGAAAGAACCAAGAAGATGAATCCCTGCAGTCACGAAAGCTTTAAATTGAAATTTAAACAGAAACAATTTTTTATTTTACCGGGTAAAGCTCTTTTTCATAAGCCGCCTGCCCATCAGAAATGAGAGCTCAACACAGCGGCCTATCGTACGGCAAATGTAATACTCGAAACGTTGAGGGAAAAAAACAGAAGTTCCGGAGAAAAATCCATGCAACCATGGGGAGAGAGAGAGACACGCAAACTCTAATAAGTATAACCCGTAAAAACAAAGTTTTTCACTCTAAATCCTTTATATGCGTGGCGGCTAGAGTCCTCTCGTCCTCTGGCTTGAGATGGCTGCCACCTATTGGTCAGATGATTGTCTGCAGTATTAAACAATTGGTAATTAAATATTTAATTTGTTTTCCCTAAACAGTGTAAAATTTTGGAAAAAAAATTTCACGAACATTAATTGTCTCGCACAACGAGTCTGTGTGCAAAATGTCAGCTCGATTGGATCACGGGAAGTGGGTTAAAAAACGACCGAAAGGTTTGCACGGTCGTAAGCAAGCAAGCAAGCACGCAAGCAAGCAAGCAAGCGAACTTAATATAAAGGATTTAAAAATACAGGCGGCCGTCTGGAACGCTCTTCCTTCCGATATTAGGAATCCACTGGAGCGATGCACTTTTAAATCATCATCATCATCTAGCTTGACAAACTCACTTCTCTAGTGTATAGCTCTTGTTCACAAGCGGCCTGGCGATCACTAATGACAACTCACCGAAGTGGATTATCATCATCACGTGAAAATGCATGCACTCGTATCTCTAGCACAATCCGACCGCTGCAATGCTTGCTGATATGGCCCTTGGTCCAGCCAGGCCGTGCGGGGTCAGGGTATCAGAATCGGAATCTTTATTTAGACTGGAAGATAAATCTGATGAGCTATGAAGCTCTTTTTGACAGATCTCCAGGAGGGGCTCGTGGTCAGAACATTACAACAACAGCAACAACAAACAATTCAACAACACAATACAAAACTCCAATCGGAGTGCAAAGTGCAGGAAAGATCACTTTACCACGTAGGCTTTCGCGTGAATATAAATGCGTGGTTAGACCCGCCACCACCCGACGCAGCCCCATCGGTAAAGTTCGTCACGTGAACAGAACGTGGCCAATCCGTTACTAGTACAGCGCCGCCGGTTGTGTGTTGGAGAGCAACACGCTAGCAAAGTAAAACAAATCACTGAAAAAACAACAATGTTGATTTTACCAGGTAAGGCCCCACTGAGCTATGTAGCTCTCTTTCAGAGGCGGCCTGGCTATGATGGTACACACGACCTCCTGCATACCAGACGAGGTAGTTAACATCTCCTAGCCACCGTGGTGATGATGATGATGATGGAACCCGCGACCTCCTGCATACCAGGCGAGGTAGTTAACATCTCCTAGCCACCGTGGTGATGATGATGATGATGGAACACACAACCTCCTGCATACCAGGCGAGGTAGTTAACATCTCCTAGCCACCGTGGTGATGATGATGATGATGGTGGAACACACAACCTCCTGCATACCAGGCGAGGTAGTTAACATCTCCTAGGCCACCGTGGTGATGATGATGATGGTGGAACCCACGACCTCCTGCATACCAGGCGAGGTAGTTAACATTTCCTAGCCACCGTGGTGATGATGATGATGGAACCCGCGACCTCCTGCATACCAGACGAGGTAGTTAACATCTCCTAGCCACCGTGATGATGATGATCGAACACACGACCTCCTGCATACCAGGCGAGGTAGTCGGCCTTTCGCGTTACGTCGACGACGCGACCCCACCCCTCCCCCCCCTCCCCACCCCCTCCCCACCCCCGTAGCTCACCGCGGCGAACGAGTAGGTGACTCCGAGCCAGAGGGTGCACACGAGGGGCGGCACCGTGGTGAAGGCGAGCAGGGCGAACACCGGCAGCGTGAGCACCGCACACGCCGTGCAGAACACGCCGCGCAGACCCACGTAGTCCTGCACCACGGACACGGGGCACGGAAGTTGTATGTTACGTATACTGCTGTTTGCACGTATGTTGTATGTATGTGTATGTATGTTGTATGTGTAATAAAGCTCGTTGAGGCGACTTCTGGAATCCGTCTTTTATTCAACTTGTATTACAGCTTTCCTTCACACTGCTGACAGGCAGCGTGAGAGGGACAGACAGATAGAGAGACGCACTGCCACGTGGCAGCCTGGACCACGTGGCAGCCTGGACCACGTGGCAGCCTGGACCACGTGGCAGCCTGGACCACGTGGTACAGCCTGGACCACGTGGCAGCCTGGACCACGTGGCAGCCTGGACCACGTGGCAGCCTGGACCACGTGGCAGCCTGGACCACGTGGCAGCCTGGACCACGTGGCAGCCTGGACCACGTGGCAGCCTGGACCACGTGGCAACCCAGAGCCCCGCTCCCACGTGGCCCCCTTCATCCGTTCGTTCCCGTTCTGACCACGTGTCGTTCGTCTCCACCCCTATTTAATACCCGGGTCACGTGGTACGTTTCCACCAATCCTGGTTAGCCTCCATGGAATATTCCAGACTCCCTCGTCAGCTCCCGGGACCACGCCCCTGACTCGTCTCCCCATTGGCTGTGGCCAAAGCCAGCAGAACCAATCCTTACAGCTGTCACCTTTCCATCACGTCAGGGCCACGCCCCTAGGCTTCCCCCCATTGGCTTTAAACCAAAACCGGCAGAGCCAATCACCATGACGAGTTGTGATACGTCACTGAGCCGGATATATCCTCACATGACATATGGATGTTGTATGTATGTTGTATGTACGATGTACATGCAGCGGCGGTTAGCGCTACGCCGCGCTGCGAACCCGGTGACTCGAGATCGATTCCCGCTCGCGGACAACACCGGTGACGATCATCTGAACCGGTCCTGGGCCTCCTCCCCTAGGTCGACTCGGCCTCAAATGAGTGACCTGGTGCGGTGTTTAAAACATCGCCAGTGGGGAGACAAAGGCGGCCGGGCGTGGTGCTGGCCACCCACCCCCTCGTGTGCCGTGTCGGTCTTCACAGGCGCTGCTACTCGCTAACAGCATTTGCCCCAACGGTCTGTTACAGGCTACACGGGGGATCTTTGTCTTTGTTTTGGACGATGTACGTCGAACTTTTTTCTCGTCGTATGTCGCCAAGCGCGCCAAACTAAACACGCAGAAAGCGCTTCCAAAGTAATCCGTTTCGTCAAATCTAGACGACGATTTCATAAAAGCGCGCAGCTCCCAGCGGCTTCCGAACATCGGAAGGAAGAGCGTTCCAGACGGCCGCGGAAGCAGCGCGTCCGAAAGCCGCGCACACGCACGCGACCCCCGCAAACACGTCTCCACCTTGCCCGCTCACCCCCTTCTCACCGCGGCTTCCTGCGTCTCTCACTCCTCGGAGACGGAGTCGACCCTGCCCGGTCACCCCCTTCTCACCACGGCTTCCTGCGTCTCTCACTCCTCGGAGATGGAGTCGACCCTGCCCGCTCACCCCCTTCTCACCGCGGCTTCCTGCGTCTCTCACTCCTCGGAGATGGAGTCGACCCTGCCCGCTCACCCCCTTCCATCGCAGCTTCCTGCGTCTGTCACTCCTCGGAGACGAAGTCGACCCTGCCCGCTCACCCCCTTCACACCCACGGCTCGCGATCGCCGCGTTCGCGAGTTCAAATCTCGGGTTGAGGGGTCGACTCGGCCCATCATCCCTTTGGGGGGCGGGTGGGTAAAACGAGTACTCACGATGAGGATGCCGACGGTGGCGGAGAGGACGAGGGAGCTGTCGTAGACGGCGCCCGCCACGTACGCCGCCTGCTGCTGCGAGTAGCCCGCGTACTTGTCCTGGATGAACTTGCTGCGGGGGCACAGGGCACGAGTGGCCGTGGTGTCACAAGCGGTGTCACGAACGGCGTCACGAACGGTATCACGAGCAACGGCTGGACCGCATCACCGCACCCCCCCCTGCCCCCACCCCTCCCCCCACCCGCCCCCACCACTTCTAACCCACGTCGTCCAAACAACAATAACAACAACAGGGCTCAGAGGTCACGACGGAGGCGACCCCGAGCGAGCAAGGCACCTGGCGTCCGCCACGAAGGGGAAGATGCCGTTGTAGAAGAACATGATGGTGAACACCAGCAGCCAGTAGCGCAGCGGCAGGTAGCGGATGTCCAGGAAGCGCTGCCACAGACAAGGAGACAACGCTGAGGTCGCCATTGGAACCTCATTTGCCAGTCAAAAATATTATAATTGTTTTTTAACCCTTCTATCTGGCAACAAAACTGACACCTTTTTTACAAGGAGTCATGTTTGCATTGACCACAATACCTGCGGTCGGAATGCGAACAAAAAACACAACTCTGATAATGTATGCACTGTCCTTGAAGTTGATTGGTCCACACCCGAGACAGCTTTCCTTAGAGCGTAGTCTCACATGGTGTTGGACCAGATGACGCCAAAAGGCGCACAACTCAAAGACAATGCACCATCAGAGTATGAGAGCTAGGGGTAAGCATTTACACCATTGGAACCTCATTTGCCAGTAAAAAAGGTGTCAGTTTTGTTGCCAGATAGAAGGGTAAAAAAAACAATTATCAACGGTGAGGTCACCGCGCTACCCTCGAGGTCACCGCGCGCTACGACCTCTCGCCACGGGCTTGGCTCTCGGCTAGGGAGGTTCACTCGCCGCGTGGGGAGGGGGGGCGGCACATCGATGACAACAGTCGCTCGCAGCGTTGCCCATCGCTGCCGCTGCGCGCCGCGGGGGGCGGCGTTCCGCTTGCGGTCGCGGGAACTTCCGCGGATGTCTTGAGCTCCCCCCCCCCCACGCGCCCCAACCCCTCGTTCCTGAGCTGTTGATCACACTGGAACTGTTGATTGATCACACTGCAACTGTTGATCACGCTGGAACTGTGTCCATCCCTGCGTCCGTGCGTCTATCCATCCATTAATCCGCTCGTGTGTGTGTGTGAGTGTGTGTGTGCGAGTGTCAGTCCGTGCATGCGTGCGTGCCCGCCCGCACGTGTGTGTGTGTGCGAGTGTGTGTGTGTGCGAGAGTGTGAGTGTGTGCGAGAGTGTGAGTGTGTGCGAGAGTGTGAGTGTGTGCGAGAGTGTGTGTGGGTGCGAGTGTGTGTGTGCGAGTGTGTGTGTGCGAGTGTGTGTGTGCGAGTGTGTGTGTGTGCGAGTGTGTGTGTGCGAGTGTGTGTGTGTGTGAGTGTGTGTGTGTGAGCGAGTGTGTGTGAGTGTGTGTGAGTGTGTGTGAGCGTGTGTGCGAGTGTGAGTGTCCGTGCGTGCGTGTGTGCGTGCGTGTGCGAGTGTGTGTCCGTGTGTGTGTCCATGCGTGTGTGCGTGCGTGCGCGAGTGTGTGTCCGTGTGTGTGTCCATGCGTGCGTGCGTGTGTGTGTCCGTGTGTGTGTGCGTGCGTGTGTGTGTCCGTGTGTGTGTCCATGCGTGCGTGCGCGCGCGCCCGTACCACTCTCTTGGACTCCTGCCGCACGCTGCCTTCCAGGCCGAGCTGCCTGGTGCCAACACGGTCTAGCACGCTCACCACCACGGCCGCCAGGAAGCCCAGCGCACACAGCAGCGCCCCTAGCACACGCGGCAACCCCAACACCCCCGCTCAGCCCCAACACGCTACCCCGTTCAACCTCGCGGAGGAAATGACAGCTTTTTTTTTCTTCTAGATTTGAAGCTTTCGTGACTGCAAGGATTCATACTCTCAGTTCAATCGGTAAAGTCACGTAGGTACAAAATGAAATTAAAATTAATTGAAATAAAATAATAAATCACGACGTTTCGGAGGCAACACAAGTCTCCGTCATCAGGTGGGACCGTCACAGCCAGATTTTCTCCCTCACTTGATGCAGCATCTCACTTGATGCAGCAAATCTGGCTGTGACGGTCCCACCTGATGACGGAGACTTGTGTTGCCTCCGAAACGTCGTAAATTTTATTGTTTTATTAATTTTAATTTCATTTTTTACCTACGTGACTTTACCGAAAGAACTAAGAGTATGGGTAGCAATGACAGCTCCCATGGGACACATTCATTTTGCCAGTATCAAAGTGCGAGAAATAAGAAGAGGTTTTACCCTTTCCGGCAACAAAAAAAATTCCTTTTGCAAGGAATCGAATGTGCATTGACCACACGTACTAAAGAAGGCCGCCTCTGGTGTAGGGCAATCAGTTTCAAAGGCAATTCGTACATTTTCTTGGTTCTTTCGGTAAAGTCACATAGAAGAAAAACAATAAAATAATACAAATATAAAACAATAACATTCTCACGACCTATCGACTGCAACACAAGCAATCATCATCAGGTGAGAATTGTATTGTTTTATATTTTGATTATTTTATTGTTTCCCTTCTACGTGACTTTACCGAAAGAACCAACAATATGAATCCCTGCAGTAACGAAATCTTTAAATAAATAAATAAAAAATCTTACATTATCAGAGCCATGTTTGTTTACATGCTAACCGCAAGTACCACGTCTGCTTAGTGCAGACTTGATGCCTTGCAAAAGGTGTTTATTTGTTGTTTGAAAACCTTCACACCTCCTGTTCAAACCTATTCTTATTCTTCATGCAATGACAGTTATGTCACGAAGACAAAGATCCCCCGTGTAGCCTGTAACAGACTGTAGGGGCAAGTGCTGTTCGCGAGTAGCAGCACTACCTATGAAGGCCGGCACGGCACACGAGGGGGTGGGTGGCCAGCACCACACCCTTTTGTCTCCCCAGCGACGATGTTTACACACCGCACCAGGTACTCATTTGAGGCCGGACCGATTCACATAACCGTCACCGGCGTTGGCCGTGAGCGGGAATCGAACTCGGGCCGCTGGGTTCTTGGTGCAGCGCGCTAACCGCTGCACCACCGCTCCCCACCAGTTACACCGCACGCACACGCACGCCGCACTAACTGCGGGCAAATTTCGATTTAAAGCTTTCGTGACTGCAGGGATTCATCTTCTTGGTTCTTTCGGTGAAGTCACGTAGAAGGGAAGTAATAATGCATTCCCTGTGGAGAGCACAAGATAACTTAACTGATTGTTGTTCACGTTTATGGTGACTTTCAGACCGCAGTCCACTCACTGGCATTAACTGTGTAGCTTGTGTTCTCCACAGGGAATGCATTATTTGCTCCGCTGCGGGTCTCCTGCCACCGTTCTCCCATTCACATGTTTCATTGCTTCGACATATTATTAACATGCCCTCCCTTTGTTAATGCTACCCCCCCCTCCCTTTGGTGCTGCTGATCCTGCATAATGCATGGGCATAATATGACTTTGAAACCCCCCCGCCCACCTCCTACGCATTTCCCATGAATATGCTAAATTCCTCTTGATATGCACATTCTTTTGTTAAGGCGCTCTTCTTCCACCTCCAACTCAGCTTATATATAAGCTCCTAGCTTGGCAGTGTCTCATTCTTCACCTGAAGACGGCTGCTTGCGTTGTAGCCGAAACGTCGTGAGAATTATTTGATTTTATTATGTTTAATTTTTATTATTTTATTACTTCCCTTCTACGTGACTTTACCGAAAGAACCAAGAAGATGACTGCAGGCAGTTGAAAGAGCCCGCTCGGATATGCGACGCTCGGATTCGCGGCGACGCTGTGCTGCGTCAAAGCTGTCGACGAGTTCACCGCCGTACGAGGAGTGGAGAGGAAGAGGGGAAGGGGGGGGGCACACTGACTGACCGCCCCAGAGCGTCCACTGCAGGCCGAACTGCGCCTCAGCGCGCTGGGTCAGGAAGAAGTTGAGGACGCTGCCCAGGCGTGAGAAGGCCAGCGTCAGGCCGAAGGCCAATGCCAGCTCCTTGCCCTTGAACCAGAACGCCGTGATGCGGTTCTGCACGACTGGGAGAGATGAAAATTATTGTCATCGTCGTCGTCATTTCGTACGATTACCGATGAGCTGGCCTAGTCCCCGGCGGTTACGCGGCCACGTGTACAGTGGCGTACAGTGGCGTACCGTGGCGTACAGTGGCGTACAGTGGCGTACCGTGGCGTACAGTGGCGTACAGTGGCGTACAGCACAGGAAGACAAATCACGGGCAGCTGAACCTCGCTGCCTCCTCAATGGAGGCCGGGAACGCTGCGTGACCTGGGACCCACGATGGGTCCACGTGAGTGAGGGTGGAGTTCGTGAGTGGGGGAGTTCGTGAGTGGGGGAGTTCGTGAGTGGGGGAGTTCGTGGGTGAGGGTGGAGTTCGTGAGTGGGGGAGTTCGTGAGTGGGGGAGTTCGTGAGTGGGGGAGTTCGTGAGTGGGGGAGTTCGTGAGTGGGGGAGTTCGTGAGTGGGGGAGTTCGTGAGTGGGGGAGTTCGTGAGTGGGGGAGTTCGTGAGTGGGGGAGTTCGTGGGTGAGGGTGGAGTTCGTGAGTGGGGGAGTTCGTGAGTGGGGGAGTTCGTGAGTGAGGGAGTTCGTGAGTGGGGGAGTTCGTGAGTGGGGGAGTTCGTGAGTGGGGGAGTTCGTGAGTGGGGGAGTTCGTGAGTGGGGGAGTTCGTGAGTGGGGGAGTTCGTGGGTGAGGGTGGAGTTCGTGAGTGGGGAGTTCGTGAGTGGGGGAGTTCGTGAGTGGGGGAGTTCGTGAGTGGGGGAGTTCGTGAGTGGGGGAGTTCGTGAGTGGGGGAGTTCGTGAGTGGGGGAGTTCGTGAGTGGGGGAGTTCGTGAGTGGGGGAGTTCGTGGGTGAGGGTGGAGTTCGTGAGTGGGGGAGTTCGTGAGTGGGGGAGTTCGTGAGTGAGGGAGTTCGTGAGTGGGGGAGTTCGTGAGTGGGGGAGTTCGTGAGTGGGGGAGTTCGTGAGTGGGGGAGTTCGTGAGTGAGGGTGGTGTTCGTGAGTGGGGGAGTTCGTGAGTGGGGGAGTTCGTGGGTGAGGGTGGAGTTCGTGAGTGAGGGAGTTCGTGAGTGGGGGAGTTCGTGAGTGGGGGAGTTCGTGAGTGGGGGAGTTCGTGAGTGGGGAGTTCGTGAGTGGGGGAGTTCGTGAGTGGGGGAGTTCGTGAGTGGGGGAGTTCGTGAGTGGGGGAGTTCGTGAGTGGGGGAGTTCGTGAGTGAGGGTGGTGTTCGTGAGTGGGGGAGTTCGTGAGTGGGGGAGTTCGTGAGGGAGGGTGGTGTTCGTGAGTGGGGGAGTTCGTGAGTGGGGGAGTTCGTGAGTGAGGGTGGTGTTCGTGAGTGGGGGAGTTCGTGAGTGGGGGAGTTCGTGAGTGGGGGAGTTCGTGAGTGAGGGTTGAGTTCGTGAGTGGGGGAGTTCGTGAGTGGGGGAGTCCGTGAGTGAGGGTTGAGTTCGTGAGTGGGGGAGTTCGTGAGTGGGGGTGGAGTTCGTGAGTGGGGGAGTTCGTGGGTGTGGGTGGTGTTCGTGAGTGGGGGAGTTCGTGAGTGGGAGAGTTCGTGAGTGGGGGATTTCGTGAGTGGGGGAGTTCGTGAGTGGGGGAGTTCTTGAGTGGGGGAGTTCGTGAGTGGGGGAGTTCGTGAGTGGGGGAGTTCGTGAGTGGGGGAGTTCATGAGTGGGGGAGTTCGTGAGTGGGGGAGTTCGTGAGTGAGGGTGGTGTTCGTGAGAGGGGGAGTTCGTGAGTGGGGGAGTTCGTGAGGGTGGTGTTCGTGAGAGGGGGAGTTCGTGAGTGGGGGAGTTCGTGAGTGGGGGAGTTCGTGAGTGAGGGTTGAGTTCGTGAGTGGGGGAGTTCGTGAGTGGGGGAGTCCGTGAGTGAGGGTTGAGTTCGTGAGTGGGGGAGTTCGTGAGTGGGGGTGGAGTTCGTGAGTGGGGGATTTCGTGGGTGTGGGTGGTGTTCGTGAGTGGGGGAGTTCGTGAGTGGGAGAGTTCGTGAGTGGGGGATTTCGTGGGTGGGGGAGTTCGTGAGTGGGGGGCGTGTGGTGCGACCCGCCCGTGTTTACTCGTGAGCGCGCCGTTCCCGGAACCGAAGATCAGCCGCCCGCCTAGCATGATGGGCAGCATGTAGCCCGTGCCCCCGAAGTGGGAGCCCAGCGCAAAAGTGGCGGAGCCGAGCACGCACAGCAGGGAGAAGAGAAACACCCCCACTGCGGAGAGACACGCGAACACACGCACGAGGGTCAACGCCGTCGTCTGTCGTTCTCCTCGCTGCCGCTGTTGTCACGGTGACGCCCCGGTGCTGCCACGATACCCCCGGGACGACTCGGAGACGCGAAACAACTCGGAGGTTCGCTCACCGCGGTTGCCGAGCTTGTCGATCAGAAACCCGGCCGCGATCACCACCACCGCGTTCCTGCAGAAACAAAACAACGACGCCGTCACCGCAGCGGGTCGGATTACCGTTGGCTACATAGAGGAGGGTAATGTAGCGACATAAGAGGGGAGGGGCTGCTGGGGGCTCTGGGGCCCTAGACAGATAAGCCCTCGGCGCCAGGCGCTGGGATCCCAGGCAACCCAGTCAGTTAAGCCCCTTGGCGCCACCAACGGGGGGGGCTGTGTGTGCTCTGTGGGATATCTGGGGGCGCACACAACCCCACCCCTCGTTGGGGACGAGGCATAAAAGGGCAGCTCCCTGGCCGATCGATGCCAGTTGTAGCTCAAGACACAAGACCCAAGACCAGCCATCTTAGAACCCTGGACCCCCTCGTCCCGCTTGTCCTTGTAAGGGCCGGGACGCTGTGAGGGCCAGTGGTGGGACTCTGGGACTCCCGGCTCTACGTCCTTGTAAGGGCGAGCTCCGAGGAAGCCAGAGTCCAGACCCGCACCTTGGCTCGGTCGGGTCAGATAGCCTCCCCTAGGGTAATTGTAGCCGGAGTACCCCAGAGCGTAGCCAGAGTAGTGTACCTAGGCTGTGTATCTAGGCTGTGTACCTAGGCTGTGTACCTAGGCTGTGTACCTAGGCTGTGTATCTAGGCTGTGTACCTAGGCTGTGTACCTAGGCTGTGTACCTAGGCTGTGTATCTAGGCTGTGTACCTAGGCTGTGTACCTAGGCTGTCTATCTAGGCTGTGTACCTAGGCTGTGTATCTAGGCTGTGTACCTAGGCTGTGTACCTAGGCTGTGTACCTAGGCTGTGTACCTAGGCTGTGTACCTAGGCTGTGTACCGAGGCTGTGTACCGAGGCTGTGTACCTAGGCTGTGTACCTAGGCTGTAACAGAGTATCAGGAGTGTTGGAGTGTTGTATTGTAATAAAGAAGTTACCTCTACAAGTGTCTCCGGAACCCATTAGCCTGGCGCCGACGGCTTATCTGCCTAGGATCCCAGAGCCCCCAGCAGCCCCTCCCCTCTTATGTCACTACACCGTACACAACACTGCCTTTTCCACTGCCACGTTGCAGCATGGATCCCCTGGCAGGTTTGAAGCGGACAGGTGGCAGCCAGGACAGTCCAGGAAATGGCAACTGTGCTCAGGTGGCAGGAATCTATCGGTAACCGAGAGCTGTTGGAGGGTGCTGTGTGGAACTTGACTGCAGAACACTGCGCAGTTCTGATAGACCTCGTGCTGGCTGAGAAATAACGTCGGGGTTTGGTTTAAACGGTGGCTAGATGTTCACTACCTCGCCTGGTATACAGGAGGTCGTGGGTTTGATCCCATCCCTGATGCCTGCTGTTGTATATTTGGAGTCTGCGTGTCTCTCTCTCTCCGTGGTGAGATGTTAACTACCTCGCCTGGTATGCAGGAGGTCGTGGGTTCGCTCTCAACCCTGACGCCTGCTGCTGTATATTTGGAGTTTGCGTGTCTCTCTCATCATCACGGTGGCGAGGAGATGTTAACTACCTCGCCTGGTATACAGGAGGTCGTGTGTTCCATCATCATCATCATCACGGTGGCTAGGAGATGTTAACTAAATCACCTGCTATACAGGAGGTCGTGGGTTCGATCCCGACCCTGACGCCTGCTGCTGTATATTTGGAGTTTGCGTGTCTCTCTCCCCGTGGTCGCGTGGATTTTTCTGCGGGTCCTCCGGTTTTTCCCCTCCACATTCAGAATAAAAAAAATTACGCGTTTGGAGTATTTGGCTGCGATATATTTCCACACGATAAGCTACGTTGCAGCTCAGTGGGGGCCTTACCCTGGTAAAATAAAAAAATAAAAACTGTTCATGGCCCCCTTACACTCATACTCTTAGTTTTTTCGGTAAAGTCACGTAGGTAATAAATGAAATTAAAATGAATAAAAATAAAATCTAAATAAAAAATCACGACGTTTCGGAGGCAACACAAGACTCCGTCATCAGGTGGGACCGTCACAGCCATATTTGCTGTATCAAGTGAGGCAGGGATGCAAGTTCTTAAATACAAGTTAAGGGGGAGGAGGGGGGGGGGAGCTTACCAGAATGTGGTAGCCAATGAATGGAACGTATTGGAAGGGGGGGGCTAAAAGAGAGCACGAGGTGCAAGTGTACGTGGACATGCCTGTGCACAAGCACCTGTTGGTGCACATGATAGAAGAAAACGAAAATGCCCATGTTGTTCATACCAGTGTTGGCTGACAATAAAGAGAGTACTGTTAAACGCTGGGGATGTTAACACTCGGTAAAGTAAAATAGTGCCTCTTCTTGTTTCTTTCGGTAAAGTCACGTAGAAGGGAAGTAATAAAATAATAAAAATAAAACATAATAAAACAATTCTCACGACGTTTCGGCTACAACGCAAGCAGCCGTCTTCAGGTGAAGAATGAGACACTACCAAACTAGGAGCTTATATATAAGCTGCATTGGGGGTTGAAGAGCGCCTTAACAAAAAGAATGTGCATGTGAAGAGGAATTTAGCATATTCATGGAAAATGCGTAGGCGTTGGGCGGGGGGGTGTCAAAGTCATATTATGCCCATGCATTATGCAGGATCAGCAGCAACCAAGGGGGGTGCAGGGATTAGCAGTAACAAAGGAAAGGAATGTTAATGATATGTAGCTGCAGTTACTCAACAACCACGTAGAAAACTAAAGTATAAACTACATAAAAAACTAAAGTATAAACTGCATCGCACCATCAGTATACTTACTATACTCTATAATAAGCTGAGTTACTAACAGCAAGTAATACATTACAATTCTACCTCGTAAAAATTCTGTAATATGCTTCCATCTAAACCTTATTCTCTTACATCACACGAGCATATACCGTACTATATACTGCCATAGATAAACCCAACATTAAATTATATACTGTATTGCTGTAAACCAACCTATATCTTATACATTTAATATAACACTATGTATTATTCTACACACCCTAATGTGTATCGAAATGGTTTATTACGTCCTTCCAATGATTGCTGAGCCAGAATCCATCTTCTCGGTTAAAATTGTCTCTGTGTTTGTATATGTGGATCGCCTCATGAACGAATCTCTCATGATAGCCAGATGGCTTGCAGAGAACCTCTGTCTTGGAGAAGTCAATATCATGTGAGCCCACTGAGTTGTAACAGTGATCTGCCACGGCTGAGGTGTTTGTCCTACCGTGTTTCAGGTCAGCTTTATGTTCACGGATGCGGTCCGAGACATGTCGTTTGGTTTCCCCAATGTAACTGCTACCACAGAGGTAACTTAGTTTGTAGACGCCAGGGTACTGTATGTCTGGAACCACATCTTTTACAGACGGTACCAGATCACGGATTTTATGTACTGTGTTGAATCGGACCTGGATCTTGTGTTTAATCAGGATTTTGGAGATCTTTTTTGTGACCCCAGCAATGTAGGGTAAGGTGATGGTCTTGAAAGGCTCCTCAACAGGATCCTTCTTGATGGTTGGAGTGATGGCTTTGCGGATTGTATAGTCGGAGTAACCATTTGCCTTAAGAGCTTGGCGTACGTGTTTGAGTTCACTGGAAATGTGTTCATGGTCGGAGATGCATTGGGCTCTATGATATAGAGTCTTGATGAGGGAATTCTTCTGGGATGGATGGTGGTGGGAATCCGGTTTTAGATAAGCATCCGTGAGCCACTCTGTCTACAGGAAAGCCACCCACACGGATGCTTATCTAAAACCGGATTCCCACCACCATCCATCCCAGAAGAATTCCCTCATCAAGACTCTATATCATAGAGCCCAATGCATCTCCGACCATGAACACATTTCCAGTGAACTCAAACACGTACGCCAAGCTCTTAAGGCAAATGGTTACTCCGACTATACAATCCGCAAAGCCATCACTCCAACCATCAAGAAGGATCCTGTTGAGGAGCCTTTCAAGACCATCACCTTACCCTACATTGCTGGGGTCACAAAAAAGATCTCCAAAATCCTGATTAAACACAAGATCCAGGTCCGATTCAACACAGTACATAAAATCCGTGATCTGGTACCGTCTGTAAAAGATGTGGTTCCAGACATACAGTACCCTGGCGTCTACAAACTAAGTTGCCTCTGTGGTAGCAGTTACATTGGGGAAACCAAACGACATGTCTCGGACCGCATCCGTGAACATAAAGCTGACCTGAAACACGGTAGGACAAACACCTCAGCCGTGGCAGATCACTGTTACAACTCAGTGGGCTCACATGATATTGACTTCTCCAAGACAGAGGTTCTCTGCAAGCCATCTGGCTATCATGAGAGATTCGTTCATGAGGCGATCCACATATACAAACACAGAGACAATTTTAACCGAGAAGATGGATTCTGGCTCAGCAATCATTGGAAGGACGTAATAAACCATTTCGATACACATTAGGGTGTGTAGAATAATACATAGTGTTATATTAAATGTATAAGATATAGGTTGGTTTACAGCAATACAGTATATAATTTAATGTTGGGTTTATCTATGGCAGTATATAGTACGGTATATGCTCGTGTGATGTAAGAGAATAAGGTTTAGATGGAAGCATATTACAGAATTTTTACGAGGTAGAATTGTAATGTATTACTTGCTGTTAGTAACTCAGCTTATTATAGAGTATAGTAAGTATACTGATGGTGCGATGCAGTTTATACTTTAGTTTTTTATGTAGTTTATACTTTAGTTTTCTACGTGGTTGTTGAGTAACTGCAGCTACATATCATTAACATTCCTTTCCTTTGTTACTGCTAATCCCTGCACCCCCCTTGGTTGCTGCTGATCCTGCATAATGCATGGGCATAATATGACTTTGACACCCCCCCGCCCAACGCCTACGCATTTTCCATGAATATGCTAAATTCCTCTTCACATGCACATTCTTTTTGTTAAGGCGCTCTTCAACCCCCAATGCAGCTTATATATAAGCTCCTAGTTTGGTAGTGTCTCATTCTTCACCTGAAGACGGCTGCTTGCGTTGTAGCCGAAACGTCGTGAGAATTGTTTTATTATGTTTTATTTTTATTATTTTATTACTTCCCTTCTACGTGACTTTACCGAAAGAAACAAGAAGATGAATCCCTGCAGTCACGAAAGCTTTAAATCGAAATAAAATAGTGCCTGTTACACTCGCCACAGGATTGGGGAATCAGCATCTACATTTGTTCTGGAGAAATCCAATCAGCTACGAAACTCCACGGCATTGAACGGAGGAGCCTATACAAGAGCCTACAACGTGACGAGGGCATTTAAGGCCTCATTAGCCTCTGGGTTAACCCTCACTCTGCGTGCAGAGTGTGTCTCTCTTGAGGTTGGACTGGGGCAAGCTGGTCTACAGAGCTTTGTTGGTGAGCAGTAACATTGTTAAGTTTTTTCGGTAAAGAATATGAATCCTTGCAGTCACGAAAGCTTCAAATCTAGAAGCAGTAACATTCTCAACTGGACCGTGCGCTAAACTGGAAGCCGGTGAATGGTGAAGTTCGGAATCAGAATATTTATTTATACCGGAGAAAGAATTTGATGAGCTACGAAGTTTTTTTTCACAGATGGTCCAGTAGGGGTCACGGGGTCACCAAGTTACAACAACAAACAGGAGCGCATAGTGTCGGAAAGGGAAACAAATAACTTTAAAACAAGTCAGCACAAATAAAACTAAACCATTTTTTTCATCTTCTTGGTTCTTTCGGTAAAGTCCCGTAGAAGAGAAAAAAACATAATAAAATAATTCTCACGACGTTTCGGCCACAACGCAAGCAGCCGTCCTCAGGTGAAGAACACGTCTGTCGGGAAAACAGCGTCTGAATGAAACACCCCAGGCTTGGAGCGTCTATTTAAGCTGCTGGGTTGGAGGGGGAAGAGCGCCTTGACAAACCAGAGGGGGGGGGGGGGGTGTGCGGGCAGATCGAGGGCGGTAGAGCGCTTACGTCCACGCGTAGATGGCGTAGAGGAGGTTGTACTGCTGGGGGGACATGCCCAGCCCCTCCACGCACGGCGCGCTGCCGTTCGCGTGCGTCGACGAGTTGTGCGGGCAGCTGGTGTTCTGCATCGCGCACAAAGACAAAGATCCGCCGCCCCCCCCCCCAGCGCCGTATAGCCTCAACAGACTGTTGGGGCAAGTGCTGTCCGTGAGTGGCGCCTATGAGGGCCGGCACTGCATGCGAGGGGGTGGGTGGCCAGCACCATGCCCCAGCAGCGGCGATGTTTCCATACCGCAAACCAAATACACAGCGGCAGGCGTCAGGGTCGGGATCGAACCCACAACCTCCAGCATACCAGGCGAGGTAGTTAACATCTCACATGTGTACGATGAACCTCTGTCGCACCGTACGTAGACAAGCCGTGCCAGTCGGAGGTGCGGAACAAAGCTCTGCACACTGATGCCGGGCGCGGTTAATTTTGCAATTATTTCTTAACCTGACACTGCAGCATACTCGGTTCGGCATGTGAACCGGAGCATGAAGTCCAAATTGGTTAATAGCCCATCCTCCACCACCCACCCCTCCCCCCAGTAAACACAGCTGCCTCGCTCGTGCGACCGAAGCCAAATTACCAACCAGAAATTAACCGAATTCACCGCGTTACGCCCATCACGCCGTCAGCGTTGTCCACATTCGCTCCGGTCCGGTCGTAAACACGAGCGCAATTCCCATTGCAAAGAGAAGATCATATTTTTAGTTTTTCTCTACCATGTCCGACAACTCCTCTGTCTACGGGAATTCTTACTCGGCCAGGAGCGAACGCCCGCACGTTGTTGGCCGTGTACGCGTGACCTGAAAGTGAATGTCGCCGCAGCATTACCACGACGGGCGCCAATGCAAACCACGCGCCGTAAACCGCCAGATTTGCGATCGCAGCCGCAACCACAACGACGTCCGGGTGCAATGGAAGGCGCCACGCATAGTGATTGCCTGCCCAAAAAATGCGGGCTAAATGTGTATTTTATAACGTTTTTTTTTTTACTATTTTGTCCATCTCAAATTGTATTGATGTAACGTTGCAATGTTTACATGTGAAGCGCTTTGTGATGATGTATTTGTAAAGGGAGCTGCGCTAAATGTGTATTTTATAACGTGTACTTTTTTACTATTTTGTCCATCTCAAATTGTATTGATGTAACGTTGCAATGTTAACATGTGAAGCGCTCTGTGATGATGTCATTGTAAAGGGAGCTGCGCTAAATGTGTATTTTATAACGTGTACTTTTTTACTATTTTGTCCATCTCAAATTGTATTGATGTAACGTTGCAATGTTTACATGTGAAGTGCTTTGTGACGATTTCATTGTGAAGGGCGCTGTGGTGGTGATATGTTAACTACCTTGCCTGGTATGCAGGAGGTCGTGTGTTCCACCATCATGATCACCACCACGGTGGCTAGGAGATGTTAACTACCTCGCCTGGTATGCAGGAGGTCGTGTGTTCCACCATCCTCATCATCACCACGGTGGCTAGGAGATGTTAACTACCTCGCCTGGTATGCAGGAGGTCGTGTGTTCCATCATCATCACCACGGTGGCTAGGAGATGTTAACTACCTCGCCTGGTCTACAGGAGGTCGTGGGTTCGATCCCGACCCTGACGCCTGCTGCTGTATATTTGTAGTTTGCGTGTCTCTCTCTCTACGGTCGCGTGGATTCTTCTCCGGGTCCTCTGGTTTTTCCCTCCACATTTACAAACAAGCCGCTACACATTCCCAAGTGATGGTGAGCCACTTCGTCGAGCTATCATACGCGGCGAGGCCGCTTCTGACACAGAGCTACACAGCTCAGGGGACCTTACCTGTTAAAATAAACAGTGTTACCTTTTGATGTACATTCAATAAAGTTTGATTCATTTATTGAAATCTGGACCATACCATTGGAGTGTGAGAGCAAGGCGGGGGGGGGGGGGTGCATGCGAGATTGCTTAATAAACTGTTCCAGCACGTTCATTGGTGGGGCCCTTTCGATTTAAAGCTTTCGTGACTGCAGGGATTCATCTTCTTGGTTCTTTCGGTAAAGTCACGTAGAAGGGAAATAATAAAATAATAAAAATAAACATAATACAATAATTCTCACTATTATATTATGTTTATTTTTATTATTTTATTATTTCCCTTCTACGTGACTTTACCGAAAGAACCAAGAAGATGGTGGTGCCCTGGCACGCTGATCGCGGGTGTGTGTGTGTCTGTGGGATTGTGTCTATGGTTGTGTGTGTGTGTGATTGTGTGTGTGATTGTATGTGTGGTTGTGTGTGTATATGGTTGTGTGTGTGATTGTGTGTGTGATTGTGTGTGTGGTTGTGTGTGTGATTGTGTGTGTGGTTGTGTGTGTATGTGGTTGTCTGTGTTTATGGTTGTATGTGTTTATCGTTGTGTGTGTGTGCTTGTGGGGTTGTGTGTGGTTGTGTGTGTAGTTGTGTGTGATTGTGTGTGTGTGGTTGTGTGTGTGTGTGGTTGTGTGTGTGGTTGTGTGTGTGTGTGGTTGTGTGTGTGATTGTGTGTGTATATGGTTGTGTGTGTATATGGTTGTGTGTGGTTGTGTGTGTGATTGTATGTGTGGTTGTGTGTGTGTGCTCTCAAAGTTTGCTTGCTCCCCTCCTGCATTGTGATCGGTGCTTTGGTGCTGGGACTCTCGTACCGATTCCCAATTTTATGAATATATTGTATTTTGTTTGGCCAAAAAAACTGCCCTGAGATGGACACCACTGGGCAAAATGAAACCTGGGAGACCCAAGACCAGCGCCGGATTAAAGTTCTTGTAGGCCCTAGGCACAGTGCCTACTGTGGCCTATTGGATAATATGGCCCTAGTGGATGGGTGGGTGAATGAGTGGGTGAATGAGTGGGTGGCTGGGTGAGTGGGTGGGTGAGTGGGTGAATGAGTGGGTGGCTGGGTGAGTGGGTGAATGAGTGGGTGAATGAGTGGGTGGCTGGGTGAGTGAGTGGGTGAGTGGGTGAATGAGTGGGTGAGTGGGTGAATGAGTGAGTGGGTGGCTGGGTGAATGAGTGAGTGGGTGGCTGGGTGAATGAGTAAGTGGGTGAGTTAGTCAGTGGGTGGTTGGGTGAATGGGTGAGTGCGTGGCTGGGTGAATGAGTGAGTGGGTGAATGAGTGAGTGGGTGAGTTAGTGAGTGGTATGCTGGGTGAATGAGTGAGTGGGTGGCTGGGTGAATGAGTGAGTGGGTGGGTGAGTGGGTCAATGAGTGAGTGGATGGCTGGGTGAATAGGTGAGTGAGTGAGTGGGTGAGTGGGTCAATGAGTGAGTGGGTGGCTGGGTGAATGGGTGAGTGAGTGGCTGAGTGGGTCAATGAATTTATTTGAAGGCCTGCGTGAATAGGTGAGTGAGTGAGTGGGTGAGTGGGTCAATGAGCGAGTGGGTGGCTGGGCGAATGAGTGAGTGGGTGGGTGAGTGGGTCAATGAGCGAGTGGGTGGCTGGGTGAATGAGTGAGTGGGTGGCTGGGTGAATGAGTGAGTGGGTGGGTGAGTGGGTCAATGAGTGAGTGGGTGAGTTAGTGAGTGGGTAGCTGGGTGAATGAGTGAGTGGGTGGGTGAGTGGGTCAATGAGTGAGTGGATGGCTGGGTGAATAGGTGAGTGAGTGAGTGAGTGGGTGAGTGGGTCAATGAGTGAGTGGGTGGTTGGGTGAATGGGTGAGTGAGTGGGTCAATTAATTCATTTGAAGGCCTGCGTGAATAGGTGAGTGAGTGAGTGAGTGGGTGGGTGAGTGGGTCAATGAGCGAGTGGGTGGCTGGGTGAATGAGTGAGTGGGTGGGTGAGTGGGTCAATGAGCGAGTGGGTGGTTGGGTGAATGAGTGGGTGGCTGGGTGAATGAGTGAGTGGGTGGGTGAGTGGGTCAATGAGTGAGTGGGTGAGTTAGTGAGTGGGTAGCTGGGTGAATGAGTGAGTGGGTGGGTGAGTGGGTCAATGAGGGAGTGGATGGTTGGGTGAATGAGTGAGTGGGTGGCTGAGTGGGTCAATGAGCGAGTGGGTGGCTGGGTGAATGGGTGAGCGAGTACGCCCCTAGGCACGGTGCCCACTGTGGCCTATTGGATACTACGGCCCTGCCCAAGACCACCTGGCGCAAGACCGTGAAGGAGGAGCTGGCAGCAGCGATCAACCCGTCTCAACATGTTGCCAAGGGCACGGGGAAATGGAGGAGAACTCCTTGCGGACCTATGTGCCACAGGGAATGAAGCGAATTAACCAACTAATAAAAAATTGGAAACGGAGCAAAGAGATCGCTAAGTTTTCCGCCAGGTGTGCCTCACCGCCTGGAACTGATCCTGAAGCACGCTGGGCATGTCGAAGCAGAAGTACGAGCCGAACGTGAGCAGGCAGTTGAAGAAGAGGACCACGAACCTGTAATAGGCTATCCACACACAACAACAACAACGACAACAACAACAACGACAACAACAACACCATCACCACCAGGCAGTTGAAGAAGAGGACCACGAACCTGTAATAGGCTACGCGCACAACAACAACAACAACAACGACAACAACGACAACAACAACACCATCACCACCAGGCAGTTGAAGAAGAGGACCAGGAACCTGTAATAGGTTACCCACACACACAACAACAACAACACCATCACCACCAGGCAGTTGAAGAAGAGGACCACGAACCTGTATTAGTCTACCCACACACAACAACACCACCATCAGCCATGATAAATCTGCTGCTGGATGAAGGTCTGTGGAGACTTCCGTCCATTCAAAAACCTTTGTTTGGCATTTCCGTGTTTTTGCTGTGGTTTCGGATCATCTTACTTGTTCAGATTACATTTTTAACCATTACCCCCGAGTAAGGCCTACAACATACAAGGGCCTAAGGCCTAATGTAGCTTCTGGGTTTGCCCTAACCCTGGGTGCAGTGTGTCTCTCATGATGAGGGGCTGGGGCAAGGTTTGTTGGCGGGCAATAGTAAATGTATATGCTGCCGTGGCTTAGCTTGTTACTACAGCGTGGAACGGAGGAGCCTGTACAAGGACCTACAACACATTACTAGGGCCGTTAAATTTCGATTTAAAGCTTTCGTGACTGCAGGGATTCATCTTCTTGGTTCTTTCGGTAAAGTCACGTAGAAGGGAAGTAATAAAATAATAAAAATAAAACAGAATAAAATAATTCTCACGACGTTTCGGCCACAACGCAAGCAGCCGTCCTCAGGTGAATAATAGGTCTGTTGAGAAGACATTCAGACGCTGTCTTCTCGACAGACCTGTTTCTTCACCTGAGGACGGCTGCTTGCGTTGTGGCCGAAACGTCGTGAGAATTATTTTATTATGTTTTATTTTTATTATTTTATTACTTCCCTTCTATGTGACTTTACCGAAAGAACCAAGAAGATGACTAGGGCCTTTAAGGCCTCATTAGCCTCTGGGTTAACCCTCACCCTGGGTGCAGATTGTGTCTCTCCTGATGTAGGCCTGGGGCAAGCTGGTATCCAGAGCTTTGTTGGTGAGCAGTAACATTCTAAACTGGACCGTGCACTAAACTGGAAGCCGGTGCATAGTGAAGTTGGGAATGAAGAATATTTATTTAGACTGGAGGAGGAATCCGGTGAGCTATGAGGCTTTTTTTTTCACAGGTGGTCAGAACGTTACAACAACAAACATAATAATAACACGGTCGGGGTGCAAAGTATAGGAAAGGTAAACAAATCACTTTAAAAAATATATACAAATAAAACTATACTCTTTGGTTTTTTCCGGTAAAGTCACGTAGGTAAAAAAATAAAATGAATACAAAATTAATACAACTAAATTAAATCACGACGTTTTTGGCCGCAAGACAAACATCCAAGACGTCGTGATTTAACTTGGTTTTTTTTTATTTTTTCACCTAAGTGACTTTACCGAAAAAACCAAAGTCTAGTTTAAACCCCCGGGGGGTATAGTTTAGCCTAGGACACTTTATCCCCCCAGGTATACTCTGTCCTGGGCCAAACTATACCCGGGTTTAATCGGGGCAGGGGTTATTTTAGCCTGTTACGGCTATAAAGGCAATATGGACCCGTACAGGAATATGTGGCAAGCCGTATGAGTTCACACGGTATGGACATGAAATGGGGAAAAATTGTGGAACTAGGAGGTTTCGTGTTTACCAAGTTTAACGATTGCTCAGTTGTCGGTTTCGTTGTTGTTGATGACAGCGTTAAATAAGGAAGTTGGCTCGGATAAGCACAACGCACGGTCAAGATTCAATAATAGTAGCGGAACGGCAGCAAAATCATCGGGATATTTATTCGTACCGGAGGAATCCGATGAGCTATAAAGCGCTTAATTCTAGATTTGAAGCTTTCGTGACTGCAAGGATTCATACTCTTAGATTTTTTTCGGTAAAGTCACGTAGGTAAAAATAAATAATAAAAATAACAGAATTATAATAGAAAGAAAGTAATTATTATTTTATGAATTACAATAATAATAGAAATAAAATAATAATTATTTCGTAAAATAAAATAATAATTATTTTTTCTATCATTATTTCTATCATTTGTATTACTTATTTTAAAGCCACGTAGGTAAAAATGGAAATAAAATAAAAATTATTTTCTCTATTTTTATTTATAATATTTTCATTATTTACTTTTACTTACGTGACTTTACCGAAAAAACCTAAGAGTATAAAGCTCTTTTTATATTATTTTACGCGCACCTTGGAGATGCAGCTGACGAAATCATCTCTCGTGCTGATGATTGCAAATGTTACATCCGCAGCATCTGCGGCTTGGGGAAAGTTTTTATTCAGCAGCGGATAGACCCATTGATGCTCCTGCTGCTGTTGTGGAGTGGCTCATGCAGCCAGCTATGGCTGCAAGGTTTTGGTAGTACATGTTTATGCCATTTATTGTGAAAATTCCGTCACAGTTCCTATGATTGCTTTTTCAATGCTTTCATGGCTTTATTTTGGTGATTTCGAAAAGTGTATTGGTTTGGCCATGTTTGTTTGTTGTAGTACAGAGTTAGACTGATGGCCTTAATCTAAGTTGTCTTGTGGTTGTTGTTGTTGTTTGACTTTAATGGCTTTATTTTGGTGATTTTCGAAAAGTGTATTGGTTTAGCCATGTTTGTTGTAGTACAGAGTTAGACTGATTGCCTTAATCAAAGTTGTCTTGTGGTTGTTGTTGGTTGACTTTTATGGCTTTATTTTGGTGATTTTCGAAAAGTGTTTTGGTTTAGACATGTTTGTTTGTTGTAGTACAGAGTTAGACTGATGGCCTTAATCTAAGTTGTCTTGTGGTTGTTGTTGGTTGACTTTTATGGCTTTATTTTGGTGATTTTCGAAAAGTGTTTTGGTTTAGCCATGTTTGTTTGTTGTAGTACAGAGTTAGACTGATGGCCTTAATCTAAGTTGTCTTGTGGTTGTTGTTGTTGTTTGACTTGCATCCCACTGGGATTTTTGCACACAGCGTTGGTGTACGGTGATTTTTTTCTGCAATATTTTGCTGTCTTTTCTTGGATTTTCTGTTTGCACTTAGTCACATACTGTATTCACTTTAAGATGTTTTTTGTTCGTGTTTTTTGTTTGTTGCGGTTGCACCCGATTCAAGAGCCGAATGGCTCACAGGGCTATACCTAATACATGAACTTGGACTTGAAGACCACGACCGATTATTTATTAATTCGTGCATTTATTTAAATAAAAAAAACTAGGTACATTTGCTGGTCACATCCAACTCGCTTGCGGTGTCAACCTTGGGGTTAAGAGGAAATCGTTGACTCTTATTTAAAGAGAGAGAAATAGGAAGTGACTTGCGGTTTTTTTCTTTAAAAACCGCGGATAGAGGCAGACAACGTTGTGGATGTGATGCAGACACGTATGAATGTACACACACATAGACACAAAGACCCCCACACACCTCCTCTGTATAGCCTTTAACTTAATGTTGGGCCGTATTTGTATCCCCCAAGCGGCGATGTTTACACACTGCGGCACGTACTCGTTTTAAGGCTGAGTCGACCTAGGGGAGGTCCCCGGCACCGGTTCAGAATTATAATAATCACCCCACGAAGCAGACGCGGGACACACGAAGGCACCACCACCATCATCACCACCACCAACAACAACAACAACAACGCTCGTGCCAGGCTAGGTGCACACATTGACCAAGACGCCCATTAAAGTGACACAAAAAACAACTCGTGGCAGAGCAAAGTGAATTAAAGTCATCGCTACGTACGAGGGTGTGGTGGGACTACCTGTCCCGACCGCCTTTGTCTCTCTTCCCCCCCCCCCTCACACAAGATGATAAAAGCCGAATCGACTCACCTCTATGTGCGGATAGCGTCGGCGCCATTTCGTCGCTTTAAAAACAACAACAGACAGACAAACAAACAAACAAAAGCCGTGTGATGACACACGCTTAGCAAGTGCTAGTTAGTAAAGCACGCCGTGGGATCGCTAAGTTTGTGAGAATATCACGAGAGCGATGTTATACGTCTGTGCACCACAACAATAATCACAGAGTCAGATGATCGGTGCGGAGGGACTCGTTCATTTGCGCACTTGGTAGAGGGGGTATTTAATAAAGTGGTCGCACATTTACACACTTCAAGTCAAATTATAACTCGACTATGCTTTGTTTAATATATTTAATAGGAGCAATGGTTTTGTATCGATAGGTATGGTTTTTTTTGGGGGGGTGAAAGTTAATAAGGTATTGTTAAATGTGTTTATATCGAAAGTCACCCCCCCCTCATCGTTGGTGTAATGGACGAGTCGTAGAGTGGAATTCTTGGGTTTCACAACACCACCGCTTCACACACAGCGAGACCAATGCTCACTACAGCGGTTACCTATTTTATCGGCCCTCTGGGGATGATGGGAATAAATAGGTATCCTTCACATGCGTAAATAGGTTTTTTTTTTTAAATCCTTTATATTAAATTCACTTGCTTGCTTACTTAGGACCGTGCAAATCTTTTGGTCGTTTTTTAACCCACTTCCCGTGATCCAATCGAGCTGACATTTTCCACACAGACTCGTTGTGCGTGACAATTGATGTTCGTGAAAAAAAATTTCCAAAAATTTTACACTTTTTAGGACAAAAATATTATATTTAATTACCAATTGCTTAATGGTGCAATGCAATCATCTGACCCATAGGTGGCAGCCATCTCAAGCCAGAGGACGAGAGGACTCTAGCCGCCACGCATATACAGGATTTATAGTGAAAAACTTTGTTTTTACGGGTTATACTTGTTTTACACATCTCATCAGGCAAACACGGCCTTCTGGTAGTGCGTAATGTCCCAGCAGAATTGGTTCAACACAGGCAAAACTCCGGACCGGTTTCCACGCACATGGTCTCATCAGCAGAATCATCGTCAGGTTTCTCTTGAGCAAATGCCAATTAAATACAAGCAAATTATCTGGACCCGGTATCGATGTTCATTCCTCTCATCAGCTTGCTTTGAACCAATTGCTGGGTGCACTGCCAATATTTTTTATAGGGAATAAGTATAACCCGTAAAAACAAAGTTTTTCACTATAAAGCCTTTATATGCGTGGCGGCTAGAGTCCTCTCGTCCTCTGGCTTGAGATGGCTGCCACCTATGGGTCAGATGATTGTCTGCCAGTATTAAGCAATTGGTAATTAAATATTTAATTTGTTTTCCCTAAACAGTGTAAAAGTTTGGAAAACATTTTTCACGAACATTAATTGTCTCGCACAACGAGTCTGTGTGCAAAATGTCAGCTCGATTGGATCACGGGAACTGGGTTAGAAAATGACCGAAAGGTTTGCACGGTCGTAAGCAAGCAAGCAAGTGAACTTAATATAAAGGATTTAAAAAGGATTGATTGGTTTCGACTTTCGGGGTATCATCAACAGCACGCTTGCTTGAACAATTTCTGCGGATAGACTGCAGATGTTTGTCTGGAAATTAGTGATTGGTATCGACTTTCGGGGTGATTTTTTTCTGCAATATTTTGCTGTCTTTTCTTGGATTTTTTGTTTGCACTTAGTCACTTAGTCACTTTAAGATGTTTTTTGTTCATGTTTTAGTTTTTTGTTTGTTGCGGTTGCACCCGATTCAAGAGCCGAATGGCTCACAGGGCTATACCTAATCAATGAACTTGAACTTGATCAGTAGCACGCTCGTTTGAACAAATACTGCGAATAAACTGAAGATGTTTGTCTGGAAAGGATCGATTGGTTTCGACTTTCGGGGTCTTATCAGCAGCACGCTCGCTTGAACAAATACTGAGGATAGACTGCAGATGTTTGTCTGGAAAGGATCGATTGGTTTCGACTTTTAGAGTCTCATCAGCACGATCGCTTGAATCAATACTGCGGATAGACTGCAGATGTTGGTCTGGAAATGATTGATCGGTTTCGACTTTTAGGGTGTCATCATCAGCACGCTTGCTTGAACAAATAATGCGTATAGACTGTAGATGTTTGTCTGGAAATGATTGATTGGTTTCGACTTTTAGGGTGTCATCATCAGCACGCTCGCTTGAACAAATACTGCGTATAGACTGCAGATGTTGGTCTGTAAAGGATTGATTGGTTTCGACTTTTGGGGTCTTATCAGCAGCACGCTCGCTTGAACAAATACTGCGTATAGACTGCAGATGTTTGTCTGGAAAGGATTGATTGGTTTGCATAATCATTAGAATAATTTTGCAGAATATATCATTAATTGTTCATTATTTTCTACACATAGACGCTATTTCTATGGGTGATGGGAAAGATGCTTTTGATAATCGATACACGACATTGATATTGGATATCCGATTAACCGAGGAGTACAATTAGTCAACTTGATAAATCGGTTCGCTTCCACGACTTGACCAAATGGCGTTATACTCTTTGGTTCTTTCGGTAAAGTCACGTAGGTGAAAAAAAATAAGAATAAAAAATAAAATAGAAATAACTAAATTAGTTATATTTTTTATCTATTTTTTATTTTCTATTTTTATTCTTATTTTTTATTTTATTTTTTCACCTACGTGACTTCACCGAAAGAAACCAAAGAGTATATGGATCCTTGCAGTCACGAAAACTTCCAATCTAAAATTTCGTTCTTTTTTGTTGTTACAAAAAAGTTGTTTTAATTAAAAAAGAAACGCGTTTTTTAAAAAAAACTTTAAAACGGACTGCCGCGGCCACCGTAGCGCGGCCTAGCATTGCATTTTAAACCACGCTCGCTGCGTTTCGCCACGCTGGTGAACAGTTTTACACCAACACGAGATCCTTCCTAGAGTTTCTTATTATCATTTTTCTTAAAGTGTTACAGAGCAAACACCCTCGCCACACTCTGTTTTTCAACTCTGACTGCGTAAAGATTCGAAGGCTGTTTAAAGTTTTCACCGCGTGTGTCTGGAGGCGAGCGTTCGCAAGCCTTCAACCCGGGTACGCAAAGCGTGATTATTCCATTACACTTAATTTATTATTGACTTAAATACTTGCACTGTTGTGTATATTTATACATTTTTAGTTGTACACGCGTGCTGTTGTTGCTTCGCTGGATAGCGATTGAGACTTTCATCCATCCAGCAGTGGATGGACCATGGCTGATGATGATTGACGCTTTATTTAATCGAGTACTTAAATTATAGTTTTTATATAAAAAAAAAGCGGTTTGCAAATCGTAATATTGCAAAGCGCCGACCAACGTTATTATCTCCACAATTTCAAATTTACACGTGTTTAGGTATCCAATCTAAATAGAGTAAAAGCTGATAACAATCGCATTACATATTAAATTAACTCCGACAGAAGCTACATATAATTGCTTTTAATGTGTTTAAAGTGCCTTTGTTTGAGCGGTTTGCTATATATGTACGTTGAACTTCTTTCGCACAATACCTAGCCAACCTCGCTAATCGGAGGTGCGGGGAAGGACAACAAACTATGGGTCTCTGTGATAGTTTGTGGGTCTTTGTGTGAGTCTGTGGGGCTCTGTGTGAGTCTATGGGTCTCCCTGTGAGTCTGTGGGTCTCTGTGTGAGTCTATGGGTCTCTGTGTGAGTATATGGGTCTCTGTGTGAGTCTATGGGTCTCTGTGTGAGTCTATAGGTCTATGTGTGAGTTTATGGGTATCTGTGTGAGTCTATAGGTCTCTGTGTGAGTCTATGGGTCTCTGTGTGAGTCTATGAGTCTCTGTGTGAGTCTATGGGTCGCTGTGTGAGTCTATGGGTCTCTGTGTGTCTCTATGGGTCTCTGTGTGAGTCTATGGGTCTCTGTGTGGGTGTGGGTCTCTGTGTGAGTCTATGAGTCTCTGTGTGAGTCTATGGGTCGCTGTGTGAGTCTATGAGTCTCTGTGTGAGTCTATTGGTCTTTGTGTGAGTCTATGGGTTTCTGTGTGAGTCTATTGGTCTTTGTGTGAGTCTATGGGTTTCTGTGTGAGTCTATAGGTCTCTGTGTGAGTCTATGGGTCTCTGTGTGAGGCTATGGGTCTCTGTGAGTCTATGGGTCTCTGTGTGAGTCTATGGGTCTCTGTGTGAGTCTATGGGTCTTTGTGTGAGTCTATGGGTCTTTGTGTGAGTCTATGGGTCTCTGTGTGAGTCTATGGGTGTCTGCGTGAGTCTGTGGGTCTCTGTGTGAGTCTTTGGGTCTCTGTGTGAGTCTATTGGTCTTTGTGTGAGTCTGTGGGTCTCTGTGTGAGTCTATTGGTCTTTGTGTGAGTCTGTGGGTCTCTGTGTGAGTCTATGAATCTATGTGTGAGTCTAAGGGTCTCTGTGTGAGTCTATGGGTATCTGTGTGAGTCTATGGGTCTCTGTGTGAGTCTATGTTTGAGTCTAAGGTCTTTGTGTGAGTCTGTGGGTCTCTGTGAGTCTATGGGTCCCTGTGTGAGTCTATGGGTCTCTGTGTGAGTCTATGGGTCTCAGTGTGAGTCTATGGGTCTCTGTGTGAGTCTATGGGTGTCTGTGTGAGTCTGTGGGTCTCTGTGTGAGTCTTTGGGTCTCTGTGTGAGTCTATTGGTCTTTGTGTGAGTCTGTGGGTCTCTGTGTGAGTCTATTGGTCTTTGTGTGAGTCTGTGGGTCTCTGTGTGAGTCTATGAATCTATGTGTGAGTCTAAGGGTCTCTGTGTGAGTCTATGGGTATCTGTGTGAGTCTATGGGTCTCTGTGTGAGTCTATGTTTGAGTCTAAGGTCTTTGTGTGAGTCTGTGGGTCTCTGTGAGTCTATGGGTCCCTGTGTGAGTCTATGGGTCTCTGTGTGAGTCTATGGGTCTCAGTGTGAGTCTATGGGTCTCTGTGTGAGTCTATGGGTGTCTGCGTGTGTCTGTGGGTCTCTGTGTGAGTCTTTGGGTCTCTGTGTGAGTCTATTGGTCTTTGTGTGAGTCTGTGGGTCTCTGTGTGAGTCTATTGGTCTTTGTGTGAGTCTGTGGGTCTCTGTGTGAGTCTATGAATCTATGTGTGAGTCTATAGGTCTCTGTGTGAGTCTATGGGTCTCTGTGTGAGTCTATGGGTCTTTGTGTGAGTCTGTGGGTTTCTGTGTGAGTTTATGGGTCTTTCTGTGAGTCTATGAGTCTCTGTGTGAGTCTATGGGTCTCTGTGTGAGTCTATGTGACTAGTGTGAGTCTATGGGTCTCTGTGTGAGTCTATGGGTCTCTGTGTGAGTCTATGGGTCTCTGTGTGAGTCTATGGGTCTTTGTGTGAGTCTATGAGTCTCTGTGTGAGTCTATGGGTCTCTGTGTGAGTCTATGGGTCTCTGTGTGAGTCTATGAGTCTCTGTGTGAGTCTATGGGTCTTTGTGTGAGTCTGTGGGTCTCTGTGTGAGTCTATGGGTCTCTGTGTGAGTCTATGGGTCTCTGTGTGAGTGTGGGTCTCTGTGTGAGTGTGGGTCTCTGTGTGAGTCTATGGGTCGCTGTGTGAGTCTATGAGTCTCTGTGTGAGTCTATAGGTCTATGTGTGAGTCTATGGGTCTCTGTGTGAGTCTATTGGTCTTTGTGTGAGTCTATGGGTTTCTGTGTGAGTCTATAGGTCTCTGTGTGAGTCTATGGGTCTCTGTGTGAGGCTATGGGTCTCTGTGAGTCTATGGGTCTCTGTGTGAGTCTATGGGTCTCTGTGTGAGTCTATGGGTCTTTGTGTGAGTCTATGGGTCTTTGTGTGAGTCTATGGGTCTCTGTGTGAGTCTATGGGTGTCTGCGTGAGTCTGTGGGTCTCTGTGTGAGTCTTTGGCTCTCTGTGTGAGTCTGTGGGTCTCTGTGTGAGTCTATTGGTCTTTGTGTGAGTCTGTGGGTCTCTGTGTGAGTCTATGAATCTATGTGTGAGTCTAAGGGTCTCTGTGTGAGTCTATGGGTATCTGTGTGAGTCTATGGGTCTCTGTGTGAGTCTATGTGTGAGTCTAAGGTCTCTGTGTGAGTCTGTGGGTTTCTGTGAGTCTATGGGTCCCTGTGTGAGTCTATGGGTCTCTGTGTGAGTCTATGGGTCTCTGTGTGAGTCTATGGGTCTTACAGAGCTTCATAGCTCATCGGTTTTCTCCAGTATGAATAAATATTTTGATTCCGTGTTGCACATGCATCGTTTAAACCGGCCCACACACTGTCCCTGCCCCCCCCACCGTAGCAGCCCCTGTCTCGCGATGAACCCCAACAAGAAACGCCAGCGGCACAGAAGCCACCAGGATTATGGGAAGATTCGCCGAACTGACCTCTTGATGACCAGCCCCAAGAAAGGGCTTAGCCCTGGCGGGCAAGGCGGTGGCGGCGGTGGTGGTCGTGGTGGAAGCAGCGGCGGCGGCGGTGATCGTGGTGGAGGTGGCGGTGGTGGTGGTCGTGGCGGTGGAGGCGGCGGCGGTCGTGGTGGAGGCAGCGGCGGCGTTCACCAGGGCGGAGGTTGGACACCGAAGCCGGGCGCCGGTGGCTCGGCACAGGCCGCGGCAGGTAGCGCCAACTCGGGCCTCGAGGTCCAGCGCCGGGGCCTGCCCATCTACGCGGTGCGCGCCGAGCTCACCCGCCGGCTACAGGAGCTGCACACCGCCATAGTCATCGGTACCGAAAATCTGTGGGGGGGGTAGAAAGTGCTTTGCGGTTTATCGGATTCCTCCAGTATAAATCAATAGATTTGAAGCTTTCGTGACTGCAAGGATTCATATTCTTAGGTTTTTTCTGGTAAAGTCACGTAGGTAAAAAAATTAAATTAATAAAAGTTAAACAAAATTAAATAAAAATCACGACGTTTTGGAGGCAACACAAGCTTTCCGTCTTCAGGTGGAACCGTCACAGCACGCTCGCTGTATCAAGTAAATGAGAGATTCCAAGAGATACTACCCCGTATTTATACTGGTTGAGGGGGGGATGAGACAGGACAGGCCCCCTTTTTATTATTATGGTAAGATTGGTGCGGCTTGAGACTACGGCTAGTTTTGTTTTACCATGTTTAGCTTCTTTTTTTACACGCTGGTTTCCTGCTATAAGTTTTACCCACCAAGCAACATAGCAGGAGGCTGTTTCTTCCTGACCTGCTTTTGTGCTTTTACCATCTACATGGCAGAGGCTCGGTCTCATTAGCAGCAGTTGCACTTTAACAACTCTGGCACCCCCCCCCCCTCTCAGCCATTCTACATAACAAAGGCTCAGTCCTTTGTTATGTAGACTAGCCGTAGTCTCAAGCCGCACCAACCTTACCATAATAATAAAAGGGGGCCTGTCCTGGCTCATCCCCCTTAAACATTTGAAGGGAAATTAGAACGGTGAGGAGGGGGACGTGGGCTGCCGGAACGGACGACACGCGAGAGCCGATCGTCAACGGTGGAAATCGCCGCTTACGCGTTGCGAGGATGACGCTCGGATGATGAACGTTACACTCCCCCCGTGATGGTGCGCAGGCGAGACGGGCTGCGGGAAGAGCACGCAGGTGCCGCGCTTTCTCCTGGACGCCGGCATTGGCAGCGAAAAAGCCCACGTCGTGGTGACTCAGCCTCGGCGCGTCGCGGCCATCGCGCTGGCGGAACGCGTCTCGCGAGAGGCTGGCAGTCCTCTCGGCACGCTGGTGAGAAGACCGCTTCGTATGATAACACTGGTCAACGCACTTTTTCTGGCGTGAGGTATTCCAACGGTTTGAAGGTGATTTTGGGGTGCCGATTTCAAATCTGGCATCACATCAGGTTTTTGAGATATCGAATATTGCATCTTCAATAAAAACTGCGGAAGAAAAGTGTTAAATGAATGTGGATATCTACATAAAATGATATTATAAACACACTAACCTAAAAATACAGCACCATATTTTAACACTAAAGCAGTCACTGACTCGCAACAACTTGCACTCATAAGCGACAGAGTTAATTTCGGGTAAAAGCAATGAAAATAGGGTATGCCGATAGCATAAAAATGAGATGTGATAGAGAAAATCTGAGATCAGATTTGGAATCAGCACCCTGAAATTAGTCGAGAACAGCTGCAAAAGTCCAGGCCAGAAAACAATGTTTTTTTGTTGTTGACCAGTGTTTTTCTTCTTTTTTTCTTGCCGTCCGGCTCCCCCCTACGTATAAACCGGCTCCACACATGAGCCGATCGGTTGCGCAACTCAATTCACGTGGTTTTCAGCAAAGGTCTCTTTATTGAAATATTTTTTACACGCTTTTTTTAAACTCACTCTTTCTCTAAATTTCGATTTAAAGCTTTCGTGACTGCAGGGATTCATGTTCTTGGTTCTTTCGGTAAAGTCACGTAGAAGGGAAATAATAAAATAAAATGCAACACAAGCAATCATCATCAGGTGTGAAATCCACAGCAAGAAAATTTAAAAAAAGTGGCGTTTTTTCCTGAAAAACTGCCACTTTTTGATTGATTGTGTTGCAGTCGAAATTGACATGCTAATTTCTCTAACCCCTCCCTCTCTCTCCACCCCCTCTCTCTATTTAAGGCCTCGACACAGAGGCGTGGTTTCTCTGTGTGCCTATGTTTGTTCATTTTATGTATCTCTGTGATATCTGTCTGCTTATATGTCTGTCTATATGTCTCTAGTTCTGTGTTTTATATCTCTCTCAAATGTAGCATTCTCAGGAAGAACGTAATCAACCAGGTAGGGTGTTGACTGTTATGTTATCCGACTCTCTGTTGTATTACATTACATGTCAAAGTATACTAGATTTGTGTTTCTATTTCATTTATACCTGATGATGATGATTGCTTGTGTTGCAATCGAAACTTCGTATGCTAGTATTTAATTCATTACTTTATCTCTATACGTGACTTTACCGAAAGAAACCAAAGAGTGAGTTCTACGATGCCGACTGACTTTACGACGAATATTTCCGCGCTCGCTCCGTCGCCCGCCACCCGCAGGTGGGCTACACGGTCCGCTTCGAGGACGTGCGCTCAGCGCGCACGCGCGTGCGCTTCGTGACGGACGGCATGCTGCTGCGCGAGGCGCTGGGCGACCCGCTGCTCTTGGGCACGAGCGCCGTCGTGCTGGACGAGGCGCACGAGCGCTCGCTGCACACCGACACGCTGTTCGGCGTCGTCAAGAGCGCCCAGCGCCGGCGGTGGGAACAGAAGCTCCGTCCGCTCAAGGTGGGGCCGGTGGGGCTGCGATTAGATTGGGGTGACGAGATGTTAACTACGTCGCCTGGTATGCAGCAGGAAACGGGAGGATTTCTCCACTGATCTGGCTGTCGCCTGATGAAGCTCGTTGTAATTATTGGCGAAACGTCGTACTCGCATTGTGAATGTCGTGGGTTTGCTCTCCAACACACCGGTGTGCTGTACTAGTAACGAATTCATCTTCTTGGTTCTTTCGGTAAAGTCACACAGCAGGAAACAGGAGGATTTCTCCACAAATCCAAGACGTCTCAGAGGAGCTCTGTCAAGCTCCCTTCTAACGGCGGAGGCCCCTCCGCCAGCGGTGACATGAGCTGCCAATTGTAGAGCTGCCTCCTCTACCTATAGACGCATAAGTTCAACATAAGCGACGCGCGAGTTTCCATTGGAGCAGACGAAGAGGGGTAAACGTGGGAGTTGGAACCTGTCCGTCCGAATTTGTCTCCCCTAATTTGTTGCTTGTGCCCGGCAGGTGATCGTGATGTCCGCCACGATGGACGTGGACAGATTCGTGAGCTATTTTAACGGAGCTCCTGTGCTGTACATCGAAGGGCGACAGCATCCCATCCAGGTATGCGCCTCGCTCTCTCGCTCTCTCTCGCTCCGATTTGCACTGGACGTGCCATACAGGACCCAGCTACATTGTGACCTTTGCTTAAAATCCAATCTCCCGTCACTTTGCCCGTTGCAGCGAGCAACGTTTTGGAGCAACCTTGTTTGCTGCCCTTAACATGATAAATATTGATAATTGTTTTTTTTTTACTTTTATCTGGCAACAAAACTGACACTTTTTTTTTTACAAGGAGTCGTGTTTGCATTGACCACAATACCTGCAGTCGGAATGCAAACAAAAAAAACATAACTCTGATAATGTAAAAAAGGTGTCAGTTTTGTTGCCAGATAAAAGGGTAAAAAAACAATTATCATATTTTGCTACTGGCAAATGAGGTTCCAATGATGGTAAATCTTCCTTCAAAAAAGATCGCGTAGCAGACGATTAGTGCTGTAACACAGTCACACGTGCAAATGCTCTTTGTGACTTTGATCGTTACCTGTGTTACCGATAGTTTAATGTTAATGTGCCATTTTATTGAGGGATTACTACTGTGCGATGTTATCTTGGTGTGTAGTCTGGGATTGTTTTGTTGATTTTCTTGCTGCCTTGCCCATTAAATTAGACATCGAACGTGTATAATTTGTAAAGTGATTTGTACTTTTCCATTTAAAGCTTTCGTGACTGCAGGGATTCATATTCTTCGATCTTCTTTGACGCTCTGCTCTTCCCACGCAGCTTAAAAATACGCTGCCAAGCTTAGCGGTGTTCATTAGGACGCCGTCTTTCCGACAGCTCTGTTTCTTCACCTGAGGACGGCTGCTTGCGTTGTGGCCGAAAAGTCGTGAGAATATTATGATGTTTTATTTTTATTTTTTTATTATTTCCCTTCTACGTGACTTTACCGAAAGATCCAAGAATATAATTTGTACTTCTTCTTGGTTCTTTCGGTAAAGTCACGTAGAAGGGAAGTAATAAAATAATAAAAATAGAACATAATAAAATAATTCTCACGACGTTTCGGCCACAACGCAAGCAGCCGTCCTCAGGTGAAGACCAGGTCTGTCGGGGAGACAGCGTCTGAATGACATTCAGACCTGGTCTTCACCTGAGGACGGCTGCTTGCGTTGTGGCCGAAACATCGTGAGAATTATTTTATTTTGTTTTATTTTTATTATTTTATGACTTCCCTTCTACGTGACTTTACCGAAAGAACCAAGAAGATGAATCCCTGCAGTCACGAAAGAAGCTTTAAATCGAAATATACAAATATTAACCCGTAAAAACAAAGTTTTTCACTATAAATCCTTTATATGCGTGGCGGCTAGAGTCCTCTCGTCTTCTGGCTTGAGATGGCTGCCACCTATGGGTCAGATGATTGCCTGCCACCATTAAGCAATTGGTAATTAAATCTAATTTTTTTTTTCCTAAAAAGTGTAAAGTTACGGAAAAAAATTTCACGAAAATAAATTGTCACGCACAACGAGTCTGTGTGCAAAATGTCAGCTCGATTGGATCACGGGAAGTGGGTTAAAAAACGACCGAAAGATTTTCACGGTCGTAAGCGCGCAAGCAAGTGAACTTAATATAAAGGATTAAATAAAAATTCTGTTTCTACTCCCAGTTGCATGGGCACCGGCGGTCAGTCACCTCCACATCACTCTTCTTTTGCTACTACTGCTACCACTACGGATACTGACTCCGTGAACCTCACTATTTGATTCGGGCTCGCTCGGTGGTGACCTCACTAAGCTACGAACCCGGCGACCCGAGTTCGATTCCCACTCGGGGGGCCAATGTCGGTGGCGAATATCTGAACAGGTCCTGGGCCTCCCCTAGGTCGACTCGGCCTAAAATGAGTAGCTGATGCGGTGTGCAAACATGAGCACTGGGGAGATGAAGCCGGCCAGGCCTCATGCGCTGTGCCTTCACGGGTGAGCTCATTAATATAATTTCCCCCTCCACCCTGTGTGGGCTACATGGAAGAGGGGGGATGTTTATCTGTGTGTGTGTGCGTGCATGCCATACGGGGAGCGGTAGTGTAGCGGTTAGCGCGCTGCGCTATGAACCTGGCGACCCGGGTTCGATTCCCGCTCACGGCCAACACCAGTGACGATTATCTGAACCGGTCCTGGGCCTCCCCTAGGTCGACTCAGCCTGAAATGAGTACCTGGTGCGGTGTGTAAACATCGCCACTGGGGAGACAAAGGCGGTCGAGCGTGGTGCTGGCCACCCACCCCCTCGTGTGCCGTGCCGGCCTTCATAGGTGCTCGCTAACAGCACTTGCCCCTACAGTCTGTTAAGGCTATACGGGGGATTTTTGTCTTTGCCGTGCAGATCTTCTACACCCGCGAGCCTCACCCCGATTTCCTTCACGCCACACTCGTCTCGATCTTCCAGACGCATCAAGTGAGTGCCACGCGATTTGTACAGAGGCCGTTATTTACATCGGTGAGCGAGGCACGAATGCAGGCCTTGGAAATGAAAGGACTCGGTCGGATTGGTACCGCACGTGCCGTGGACTGAAGAGGAAACGGGTGAATGGGCTCTGGAGAAAGCTGGTGCTGAAAGAAAAACTGTTGGAGGTGGTAACATCAAGAAAGCTTAGCCTACTGTGGTAATGTCAATGGAACTTTTTTGGAAAAGCCGATTTACACAAGGCACAATACCTGGCATTTACCGTACAAGTTCTATTTAACACTGGACAATATTAATGTAATTTTGTTACATTTGTAATGTGAGGATATGTCCGGCTCAATGACGTATCACAACTCGTCATGATGATTGTCTCTGCCGGTCCTGGTTCACAGCCAATGGGGAGACGAGTCAGGAGCATGGCCCTGACGTGATGGAAAGGTGACAGCTGTAAGGATTGGGTCTGCTGGCTTTGGCCACAGCCAATGGGGAGACGAGTCAGGGGCGTGGTCCCGGGAGCTTACGAGGGAGCCTGGAATATTCCATGGAGGCTAACCAGGATTGGTGGAAACGTACCACGTGACCCGGGTATTAAATAGGGGTGGAGACGAACGACACGTGGTCAGAACGGGAACGAACGGAGGAAGGGGGCCACGCGGGAGCAGGGCTCCGGGTTGCCACGTGGTCCAGGCTGCCACGTGGTCCAGGCTGCCACGTGGTCCAGGCTGCCACGTGGTCGAGGCTGCCACGTGGTCCAGGCTGCCACGTGGTCCGGGCTGCCACGTGGTCCGGGCTGCCACGTGGTCCAGGCTGCCACGTGGCAGTGTGTCTCTCTCTGTCCCTCTCACGCTGCCTGTCAGCAGTGTGAAGGAAAGCTGTAACACAAGTTGAATAAAAGACGGATTCCAGAAGTCGCCTCAACGAGCTTTATTACACATTCGAAACGCTTACCCGCGCGATGCTTATAAAGAGAAATTTTTTTAATTTAACATTGGACAATATTAATGTCATTGACGGTCCCACCTGATGACGGACACTTGTGTTGCCTCCGAAATGTCGCGAGCTATTAATTTATTTTATTTCCATTATTTTACTAACTTTAAATTTTATTATATTTTTTACCTACGTGACTTTACCGACAAAACCTAAGAGTATGAATCCTTGCAGTCACGAACGCTTCCAATCTAGAATTAATGTCATTTTTGTTACATTCGAAACGCTTACCCGTGCGATGCCCCCCGACGTTCCGTCTCCGCCTCCGACAGGAGCAGGAGGCCGACCACCACATCCTGGCCTTCCTCACGGGCCAGGAGGAGATCGAGGCGATGGCTCGCGCCTGCAGGGACCTGTCGCGACAGCTGCCTCCCAGCGTCCCGCGCATGTGCGTCGTGCCACTGTACGCCGCGCTGCCGCATGCTCAGCAGCAGCGCGTCTTCGCCCGCGCCCCGCCAGTACGTGCGATTAGAGTCTCTCCCCCGCGCGAAACTCCCCACGTGAATTTCCCCTTGATCGGTGTGCAGGTTGGGGGAGGTAGGGAGCTTGGAGGGGGTTCCTTCCGTGTTTTCATTCCTTTGGTATCGCACCGTCTCTGGTTTCATCTCTTTTCTTCTTCTTCTTGGTTCTTTCGGTAAAGTCACGTAGAAGGGAAATAATAAAATAATAAAAATAAAACATTAAATAATTCTTACGACGTTTCGGCCACAACGCAAGCAGCCGTCCTCAGGTGAAGAACAGGTCTGTCGGAAAGACAGCGTCTGAATGAGAATTATTTTATTATGTTTTATTTTTATTATTTTATTATTTCCCTTCTACGTGACTTTACCGAATAAACCAAGAAGATGAATCCCTGCAGTCACGAAAGCCAGGAGATGTTAACTACCTCACCTGGTATGCAGGAGGTCGTGGGTTCGGTCCCGACCCTGATGCCTGCTGTATGTTTGGAGTTTGTGTGTCTCTCTCCCCGTGGTCACGTGGATTTTTCTCCGGGTCCTCTGGTTTTTCCCCTCCACATTTTAAAACGTGCGTTTCGAGTATTTGGCTGCTTTACATTTCCACATGTTGAGCCACTTTGTTGAGCTATCATTTGTGCTCGCCAGGTAGATTCTGAAAAATAACTCCGCGGGCTTTATCTGGTCAAATAAAAATCGTTAGTAGTTTAGTTTGCGGTTTCAAATAATAAGGGCCTCTGAAAGAAGCGGCACCCTCCCCAAGGCCACCTTTCATGAACAATTCACCGACAATTCACTTGCACACGAGCCGATGTTATTATCACTCAGTCTCTCCCTGCTTGGACGTCTGCTCAACATGGGCTGCTGCCCAAGCCGGTACGCCAAGTTATCGTAACAATTCGAAGACCGCCCTGCCGGTACGAAGACTTGGCGCTACCGCACGGGCTGGCAGGGGCTGGCACGGGCTTGGCACAGGCTGGCACGGGCTGGCACGGGTTGGCACGGGCTCACAGCAGCACGCTTGCCGACCTCCACCGATTTACGTCGTGAACAATAATATCATTTAAAGAATTGCAGTTGTTGAGCCAAGCTCCTCGGACGTTTTAAGCAAACGTTAGATAATAATTTTGTTACGCACCGAAACGGTATTCTCTCTCTCTCTTGAAGAGAGAGCACAAATGCTCGAAGAACCACAGACTAGTTATCAGGAGAAGACAGCCAGGCGGTGAACCTGCGCCAAATTCCCTCTCCAAGCTTTGCGGTCCTCTATACATTAAGGTGTTATGATACGATTAATGAGTCTGTAAACGTGGGAAGAAACTTGAAATCCACGCGTGCGAGGGGGAAACGCTCTATCCCGTACAGACGGAAACAGACGAGGTCCACGTTTTTGCCGCAGCACCGCCATCTGGCGACCCAGCACGTGGCAACTTCCACCTCCTCCTCCTCGACATCCACTCTTTTCCCGTCCCACCAACCCTCGCAGACACACCTCCACGGCGCTTTGCTACAAGCCACGTTTCTCATAGCCGCCCCCGCCGCCGCCCGGCTATAAGCGATCGTCGTTGACCCCAACGCTCGGGTCGTTGACAGCGGCCTTGCCGTGACCGTGCGCGTGTTGCCATCGCAAGGGAACGAGGAAAGTGATTTTGGCGACTAACATTGCGGAGACGTCCATCACCATCCCGGGCGTACGAACGGTCATCGACTGCGGGCTCGTCAAAGCCAAGATGTTCAGCCCCGGTCAGTGAATTTTTTTTTTTTCCCGGGAGCGGTTGACGCGGCGATTGACGGTGCTGCACTACCGATCCTCCGTTTTTTTTTTCTTCCCCCCCTCCACGTTTCGAATCGACGTCGCGCGTTTAAGAGTACAGTAGAAACCTCTGGTCACGAACGCTTCTGACAACGAACAAATCGGGTTCCGACCAAAAAATTCACAAAATTTGAATCTGGTCACGAACACAAACTCAGGTGGCGATCAAACACGGCCGATTTCCCCTTCCTCGCTATTTTTTTGTAAGCGCCAAATTTACTGTTCTTGTTGGTTCTTTTGGTAAAGTCACGTAGAATGGAAATTTTAAAATAATACAAATAAACCAATAAAATAATTCTCACGACGTTTCGACCACAACGCGAGCAGCCGTCCTCAGGTGAAGAACAGGTCTGTCGAGAAGACGGAGTCTGAATTAAGTTTCCTGTTGTTTGTTTACAAAGAACAGCGACCCACGTGTGACCACTTGCTCAATCAGTCTCGCTTAGTAATCAGTCTCGGTTAGACGCGCGCTCATTCGCTGTGAACTCTGTGCAGTATTTTGCGTATTTTTGCATTAATTTAGCAATTAGCCATGGCCTCTAATCAAGTGAAGAGTGGTAATGTTGGTGAGAAGAAGGTTTTAAAGAAAATTGAAATCGAAGTGAAGAAGGAAATGATTGAAAAAGTATGAGCGTGGTGTGCGTGTTACCGATCTTGCTGCAGTGTTATTCAATGTGTTTACATTTCGTTTACTATTACACTGTGAATTACACTAGTACAGCACACCGGTTGCGTGTTGGCGAGTAAACCCACTACAACATTTACAATTATAGTGTAGTGTATAGTGTAGTGTATAGTGTAGTGTATAGTGTAGTATACTAGTACAGCACACCGGTTGCGTGTTGGCGAGTAAACCCACTACAACATTTACAGTTATAGTGTAGTGTATAGTGTAGTGTATAGTGTAGTGTAGAGTGTAGTGTAGAGTGTAGTATACTAGTACAGCACACTGGTTGTGCGTTGGCGAGTAAACCCACTACAACATTTACAATTATAGTGTAGTGTATAGTGTAGTGTATAGTGTAGTGTATAGTGTAGTATACTAGTACAGCACACCGGTTGCGTGTTGGCGAGTAAACCCACTACAACATTTACAATTCGAGTCCCGTCCCGTTTCGCTGGTAACTACAACAACAACAACAAGCAGCATCATCAGCCGCAGAGTTGTGGAGGAATCCTCCTCCTGTTTCGGGTCTTGATCGCTCGATCCGATCTGCTGCCGCGTTCCAGGCACGGGGATGGAGGTGCTCGCCCTGCAGAAGGCGAGCCAGGCGCAGGCCTGGCAGCGGGCCGGGAGGTCCGGACGAGAAGGCCCGGGATGCTGCCTCAGGCTTTACACGGAGACGCACTTCCAGAGCCTGGCAGAGAACACCACGCCCGAGCTGCAGAGGTGCGTGCGCGTGCGGTGTGTACGTGCGGTGTGTACGTGCGGTGTGCGGTGTGTAGGTGCGGTGTGCGCTTGCGGTGTGTACGTGTGCACGTGCGGTGTGTACGTCTGGTGTGTACGTGCGGTGTGCGCTTGCGGTGTGTGGGGAGTGGCAGCGTAGCAGTCAACGCGCTGCGCTACGAACTCGGCGGCCCGAGTTCGATTCCCGCTCACGGCCAACACCAGTGACGACTATCAGAACCGGTCCTGCCTGCACCTCTACATCAGCATGTAAACATCGCCACCAGGCGTGGTGCTCGCCACCCACCCCCTTCGTGTGCCGTGCCGGCCTTCACAGGTGCTACTCGCTGTCAGCACTTGCCCCAGCAGTCTGTTACAGGCTACACGGGGGATCTTTGTCTTTGTGTAGGTGCAACCTGACCAGTGTGTTGCTGCACCTTTTGGCGTTGGGAATTTCGGACGTCGCCTCTTTTGACTTCATGGACAAGCCAAGTCCGGGTAAATCGTGGTCCACACTTGCGTTGTGTCCTTGTGCCTCGACTACCCTAACCCCTCATACAGTGAGGGAAAAAAGTATTTGATCCCCTGCTGATTTTATACGTTTGCCCACTGACAAAGAAATGATGAGTCTATAATTTTAACGGTAGGTTTATTTGAACAGTGAGAGACAGAATAACAACAAAATCCAGAAAAACGCATGTCAAAAATGTTATAAATTGATTTGCATTTTAATGAGGGAAATCAGTATTTGACCCCTCGGCAAAACATGACTTAGTAAAAACATACAAAATCAGCAGGGGATCAAATACTTCTTTCCCTCACTACGCAATTGTTTATTATTTCCATGCAGTATTAATGTGGCGGTCCCATTTTTGTTAAAAAGATTCCGTGCTCTTTGGTTCTTTCGGTAAAGTCACGTAGGTATAAAATACATAATTCACGACGTTTCGATTGCAACACAAGGCACCACCATCAGGTGGGAAAACCACAGCAAGAAAACATTTTTTCTTCGCTGAAGTGGGAGAGAGATGCCGCAGTTAGAGGTTAGTAGAAACCCCTCTTAACGACGGCGATTGGTTCCACGAAATCGGGCGCTAAGCGATTTGGTCGTTAAGCGAGTTTAGGAAATGCACGTTAAAAGGCTAAATTCGTTGCGGTAGCATCGAAAGTTTTCACACAAAAAACGTACTTTATAATATTTAAACAACGGATATTAATACTTTAGAAAGATACTAACAACATTATGAACACGCACTATTAAACTAAACACGGTTAATCAATGCATTCATTCATATTTACTGTACCTACAACAGCCCGTCGTTAACAGGGGAATGGTCGGTAAGCGAACACATTGGGCTCTATGGAGGCACTACACCATACACACACTTTTTCTTTTTCTTCTTGGTTCTTTCGGTAAAGTCACGTAGAAGGGAAGTAATAAAATAATAAAAATAAAACATAATAAAATTATTCTCACGACGTTTCGGCCACAATGCAAGCAGCCGTCCTCAGGTGAAAAACCAGGTCCGTCGAGGCGACAGAGTCTGAATGAAACAGCACACGAGCTTGGCGCCTTGACAAAGGAATTTGCATATCAAGAGGAATTTATCATATTTATGGGAAATGCAGGAATATGATTAGTACTACATATGCATGTGCATTGTGCAGGATTAACAGCATCAAAGGGAGCTGCAGGTACTGCTGCTTCTGCAGTTTCTGCTGCTGCAGCAGCAGCAACTGCAGCAGCAGCAGCAACTGCAGCAGCAGAAACTGCAGCAGCAGCAGAAACTGCAGCAGCAGCAGCAACTGCAGCAGCAGCAACTGCAGCAGCAGCAGCAGTACCTGCAGCTCCCTTTGATGCTGTTAATCCTGCACAATGCACATGCATATGCAGTACTAATCACATTCCTGCATTTCCCATAAATATGCAAAATTCCTCTTGATATGCAAATTCCTTTGTCAAGGCGCCCAGCTTATATATGCTCCAAGCTCGTGTGCTGTTTCATTCAGACTCTGTCGCCTCGACGGACCTGGTTTTTCACCTGAGGACGGCTGCTTGCGTTGTGGCCGAAACGTCGTGAGAATACATTTATTATGTTTTATTTTTATTATTTTATTACTTCCCTTCTACGTGACTTTACCGAAAGAACCAAGAAGATGAGAAAAATGGTTTAGTTTTATATGTGCTGACTTTTTTTTAAAGTTATTTGTTTCCCTTCACGAAAGCTTTAAATCAAAATTCATACACACACTATACACTACTTTCCACTCCACTATACACTACACTACTATACACTACACTACTATACACTACACTATACACTACACTACTATACACTACACTATACACTACACTACTATACACTACACTACTATACACTACACTATACACTACTATACACTACACTATACACTACTATACACTACACTATACACTACACTATACACTACACTATTATACACTACACTATACACTACACTACTATACACTACACTACTATACACTACACTATACACTACTATACACCACTATACACTACACTATACACTACACTATACACTACACTATACACTACTATACACCACTATACACTACACTATACACTACACTATACACTACACTATACACTACACTATACACTACACTATACACTACACTACTATACACTACACTACTATACATTACACTATACACTACATGACTAGACACCACGTCATCAGTCTTAGCCACAGTCTGCCTCGGCAGCAGGCCAACGCTTTCCTACCTGATGACGGGCGCTTGTGTTGCGCCCGAAACGTCGTGATCTATTTTATTATATACCCCACGTGATTTCACCGAAAGAACCAAACGGTGCCCGAACGAGATGTCTCGGAACGGCGAGGGTTGAGCGCCACGTCCCCCCGCGCGCCTTGTCCTGCAGAGGCGGTGCAGAGCGGCCTGTCACAGCTGCAGCTGCTGGGAGCTGTGGAGAGGTCGGAGGGACAGGCCACGCTGACACGACTCGGTCGCCAGATGGCCTCTTTCCCTCTCGACGCTCCTCTCGCCAAGGTACCGTGTTGCAATCGAAACGTCGTGAGAATTGTATCGTTTTATTTTTATTATTTTGTTATTTCCCTTCTACGTGACTTTACCGAAAGAACCAAGAATAAAAATTGTTTAGTTGAGTAACCCACCCCCCTTCCCTCCACCCCCTCCTCTCCTCCCCCGCCCCCCCTCTCCCCCCCCTTCCCCCCCCTCCCCCCCCCTCTCCTCTCCCCTCTCCTCCCTCCCCCTCTCCGCCCCCCCTCTCCTCCCCCCCCCCCTCTCTCCCCCCTCTCCTCCCCCCACTCTCCTCCCCCCACTCTCCTCCCCCCCTCTCCTCCGCCCCCTCTCCTCCCCCGCCCCCCTCTCCCCCCCCCCTCTCCTCCCCCCTCTCCCCCCCCCCTCTCTCCCGCCCAGACAATGCTGGAGTCGCAGGCGCTGGGCTGCACGGAGGAGGTGCTCACCGTCGTGTCCATGCTGAGCGTCGACTCGGTGTTCGTGTCGCCGCCGAGCGCCGAGCGCCGGGACGCGGCGCAGAGCGCCCGCAACCGCTTCACGTCGCCCGAGGGAGACCACGTCTCGCTCGTCAGCATCTACCGCGCCTTCCGTGCCGTCAACGGCAACAAGGTACCCCGCTCACCCACCCTCACCCCCCACCCCGCTCGCCGGAGGTCGCAAATGGGTTTTGATTCCTTACCCGTACCCGTACCCGGCCGGGTAGCCGGGTATCGGGTAGGGTACGGGTATCGGGTAGGATACGGGTATCGTACGGGTATCGGGTAGGGTACGGGTATCGGGTAGGGTACGGGTATCAGGTAGGGTACGGGTATCAGGTAGGATACGGGTATCGTACGGGGTAGGTACGGGTATCGGGTAGGGTACGGGTATCGGGTAGGGTACGGGTATCAGGTAGGGTACGGGTATCAGGTAGGATACGGGTATCGTACGGGTATCGGGTAGGGTACGGGTATCGGGTAGGGTACGGGTATCGGGTAGGGTACGGGTATCAGGTAGGGTACGGGTATCGGGTAGGGTACGGGTATCGGGTAGGGTACGGGTATCGGGTAGGGTACGGGTATCGGGTAGGGTACGGGTATCGGGTAGGGTACGGGTATCGGGTAGGGTACGGGTATCGGGTAGGGTACGGGTATCGGGTAGGGTACGGGTATCGGGTAGGGTACGGGTATTGTACGGGTATCGGGTAGGGTACGGGTATCAGGTAGGGTACGGGTATCGGGTAGGGTACGGGTATCGGGTAGGGTACTGGTATCGGGTAGGGTACGGGCATCGGGTAGGGTACGGGCATCGGGTAGGGTACGGGCATCGGGTAGGGTACGGGTATCGGGTAGGGTACGGGTATCGGGTAGGGTATCGGGTAGGGTACGGGTATCGGGTAGGGTACGGGTATCGGGTAGGGTACGGGCATCGGGTAGGGTACGGGCATCGGGTAGGATACGGGTATCGTACGGGTATCGGGTAGGGTACGGGTATCGGCTACGGGTATCGGGTACGGGTATCGGGTAGGGTACGGGTATCGGGTAGGGTACGGGTATCGGGTAGGGTACGGGTATCGGGTAGGATACGGGTATCGTACGGGTGTAGGGTACGGGTATCGGGTAGGGTACGGGTATCGGGTAGGGTACGGGTATCGGGTAGGGTACGGGTATCGGGTAGGGTACGGGTATCGGGTAGGGTACGGGTATCGGGTAGGGTACGGGTATCGGGTAGGGTACGGGTATCGGGTAGGGTACGGGTATTGTACGGGTATGGGGTAGGGTACGGGTATCGGGTAGGGTACGGGTATCGGGTAGGGTACTGGTATCGGGTAGGGTACGGGTATCGGGTAGGGTACGGGCATCGGGTAGGGTACGGGCATCGGGTAGGGTACGGGCATCGGGTAGGGTACGGGTATCGGGTAGGGTACGGGTATCGGGTAGGGTACGGGTATCGGGTAGGGTACGGGTATCGGGTAGGGTACGGGCATCGGGTAGGGTACGGGTATCGGGTAGGGTACGGGTATCGGGTAGGGTACGGGTATCGGGTAGGGTACGGGTATCGGGTAGGGTACGGGCATCGGGTAGGGTACGGGCATCGGGTAGGGTACGGGTATCGTACGGGTATCGGGTAGGGTACGGGTATCGGGTACGGGTATCGGGTAGGGTACGGGTATCGGGTAGGGTACGGGTATCGGGTAGGGTACGGGTATCGGGTAGGGTACGGGTATCGGTCGTGCGTTCGATACCGAACTCTGTGTATTTGGAGTTTGCGTGCGTCTCTCTCCCCGTGGCCGCGTGGATGTTTCTGTGGGACCTCCGGTTTTCCCTCTCCAACGTCGCGCGTTTTAGAGTATTTGGCTGCTATAGATTTGCACGTGATGATGATCCCATATCCTTAGGTTTTTTCGGTAAAGTCACGTAGGTAAAAAATGTTAATTAATATAAGTCAAATAAAATAAAAATCACGACGTTTCGGAGGCAACACAAGCTTCCGTCTTCAGGTGGAACCGTCACAGCACGATAGCTGTATCAAGTGAGAGAAATTGCAAGAACACAGTATTTGTATATATACTGGTTGAGGGTGGGAGGAGCCAAGATAGGCCCTGGATATTATTTTTGTGAGGTTCGGTGCGGCTGAAACACACCGTTAGGAATGAGCCTTTGTTGTGTAAACTAGGTGCGGATAATTTTTTACCTACGTGACTTTACAGAAAAAAACCTAAGAATATGAATCCTAGCATTCACGAAAGCTTCAAATCAATGATGTAATAGCCAGATCGCTTCTGTGGGACCTTATCCTGGTACAATAAAACATAGTTTAGTTTTAGTGTTAGAACTGCACCGGGGCCGTGCCGAGCCAGGTTCTTTTTCCACTGCAGGAGCCGAGCCGAGCCGGTCTACGAACCCGCCGACCCCAGTTCGATTGCCGCTCACGTCGAGCGAAAGGTTTAAATCGAAATTTAATTATATTTTATTGTGTTTCATTTTTATTTTTTTATTATTTCCATTCTACGTGACTTTACCGAAAGGTACCAAGAAGATGAATCCCTGCAGTCACGAAAGCTTTAAATCGAAATTTAATTATATTTTATTGTGTTTCATTTTTATTTTTTTATTATTTCCCTTCTACGTGACTTTACCGAAAGGTACCAAAAAGATGAATCCCTGCAGTCACAAAAGCATTAAATCGAAATTTCATTATATTTTATTACGTTGTATTTTATTATTTCCATTCTACGTGACTTTACCGAAAGGTACCAAGAAGATGAATCCCTGCAGTCACGAAAGCTTTAAATCGAAACATACGGGGGATCTTTGTCTTTCCGTCTGCGTGTGGCAGGAGTGGTGTCAAGAGAACTTCATCAACCACCGCAACATGCTCACGGCCGTGAAGATCCGGGAACAGCTCCGAGAAATCTGCATTAAGGTACGGTACGCACCAGCACCAGCACCACATTCAAATCCAGCTCTCTGTAGACGATGAGAAAAACAATCGAAACAGGACGCTGGCTTACGGGTTGATCAACACTGATGGCTGTACTGTTCATTTTCATTCGGCGTTCTGTCCGTAGACAGGTCCCGAGGCACCAGAAGCTAAATTATTAAAACTAAACGATTCTTTCTAGATTTGAAGCTTTCGTGACTGCAAGGATTCATATTCTTAGGTTTTTTCGGTAAAGTCACGTAGGTAAAAAAAAATAAAATTAATAAAATAAAAATAAAATAAAAATCACGACGTTTCGGAGGCAACACAAGCTTCCGTCTTCAGGTGGAACCGTCACAGCCCGACAGCTGTATCAAGTAAATGAGAGATTACAGGAGATACCACTCCATTTATATAATGGTTGGGGAGGTGGGGAAAGGGGCAGGGATGGCCCACTCTTTATTATTATGGTAAGGTAATAAAGAGTGGGCCATCCCTGCCCCTTCCCCCCCCCCCTCAACCATTATATATACAGAGTGGTATCTCTTGCAATCTCTCATTTACTTGATATGGCTCACAGGGCTACACAGCTGTCGGGCTGTGACGGTTCCACCTGAAGACGGGAAGCTTGTGTTGCCTCCGAAACGTCGTGAGTTTTATTTTATTTTACTTTTATTAATTTTAATTTTTTACCTACGTTACTTGACCGAAAAAACCTAAGAATTTAAACGATTCTTTTTTTATTTTACCGGGTTTAAGGCTACCTTAGCTACGTCGTATCTCTTTTTCAGAAGCGACCTCGCCACAAAAGATAACTCAACGAAGTGGCGTATCAACATGTGGAAGTTTATAGCAGCTAAATACTCCAAACGCACATTGAGTCTAAATGTGGGGGGGAAACCAGAGGACCCGGAGAAAAGCCCACGGAACCACGGGGAGAGAGATACACGCAAACTCCGAATATACAACAGGCATTAGGGTCAGGATCGAACCCACGACCTGCTGTATACCAGGCGAGGTAGTTAACATCATGCCGCTGGAATCCATACTCTTTGGTTCTTACGGTAAAGTCACGTGGGTAGAAAATATAATCCAGCAGTGGTACTGGTAGGGTACGGGTACGGCCGGGTACGGGTACCCATTTGCGACCCTGGTGCGGCCGGGTACGGGTACGGGTAAGGAATCAAAACCCGTTTGCGACCTCTGACTTGCCCCCCCCCCCCCTTCGCGGCGTGCTGGGGGATCTTTGCCTTTGTCCAGTCGGGCCTGCGGGTGGAGTCGTCGCGCCACGACACGGCGCGAGTCCGCCGCTGCCTGGCGCGGGGTCTGTACACGCAAGCGGCCGAGCTGAGCGCCGACGGGCGCTCCTACACGCTGCTCGTTCCGCTCCGAGCCCCGACAGCCTCCGACGCCGGCGGCGGCAGCCACAAACGGCCGGCAAACTACGGCGGCGGCGGCGGCGGTGACAACAACCCCACCAGCGTTCACGTGCACCCCGAGTCGGCGCTGTTCCGCCGGCAACCGTCGCACGTGGTGTACACGGCGCTGGTGCGCACCTCGCGCTGCTACATGCGCGGGGTGAGCGCCGTCGACGCGGCCTGGCTGGTGGAGGCGGCGCCCAAGCTGTTTCGGCGGCTGGGGGCCACGGGGCGCGCCGCGGTCGCCGCGGCCGGCGAGGCCACCGAGGCCGCTCTCCCGTCGTGATCGTTCGCTTACATCAGCGGCGGCTGGGGTGGGACGGGGGCAGAGGTCGCAAACGGGTTTTGATTCCTTACCCGTACCCGGCCGCACCAGGGTCGCAAACGGGTACCCGTACCCGGCCGGGTACGGGTAGCCGGGTATCGGGTAGGGTACGGGTATCGGGTACCCGGTTGCGACCTCTGGAGGGGGGGTTTATAAACCAAACGGGGGTTTTGCCGTCGCGTGCAAGAACCGGTGGCGCACCGCTTTGTGTGCGAACGTTGGATTTCTTTCGCGCGCGCGCCGTGCGGAGCCGCCAACCGTGCCGGGTCGGAGGTTGCCGGGGGAAATGTAATTGCAGAACTTGATGATGATGTTGTTGTTGGTAATACACATTTTATTTATCGAGCATCTTTCATACCGCGGTGTTTCGAGGCACTTTCACGCAGGCTGTGGTAAAAAAACTAACTTTTAAGCAAAGACGACTTTTGCGTGAATTGCTCGGAATGTTATACAAATAACGGAAAAAAGGAAGCAATTAAAATCGTACAACGGTAATAAAACAATCGTACGATGCCGGTAATACAACACGGAAAGTTCGATTATAGAAGTCGTTCTTAAAGCCTTGATTTAAAAGTAGTCGATGTGGGGCCCTTGGGAGCTCTTGACACCAACCGACCTGTAACGCATAGGTCGCAAACGGGTTTTGATTCCTTACCCGCACCCGTACCCGGCCGCACCAGGGTCGCAAACGGCTACCCGTACCCGTACTTAGCCGGGTATGGGTAGCCGGGTATCGGGTAGGATACGGGTATCGGGTACCCGATTGCGACCTCTGCTGTAACGCCACCTTGCCACCAGAGCTCCTCAAGTGCCAGTGCAGCAGTTGTCGTGGTGCAAACTACGACGCAGAGGCAGGCAAGTTGTTGGGGGCTCACGCCAAGTTTATTCCGGGCTTACACCTAACCAAGTGCAAGTTCATGTATTATGTGTAGCCCTGTGAGCCATTCGGCTCTTGAATCGGGTGCAACCGCAACAAACAAAAACATGAACAAGAAAACATCTTGAAGTGAATATGTGACTTTGTGCAAACAGAAAATCCAAGAAAAGACTGCAAAATATTGCAGAAAAATCACCGTTACACTTACGCTGTGTGCAAAAATCCCAGTGGGATGCAAGTCAAACAACCACAAGACAACTTAGATTAAAGCCACCATTCTAACTCCGTACTACAACAAAAAAACATGGCCAAACCAAAAAACTTTTCTAAATCACCAAAATAAAGCCACAAAAGCAACGTCACAGTGATCATAGGAACTGTGACCGAATTTTCACAAATAAACGACAAACAAAATGTACCACCAAACCCTGCAGCCACAGCTGGCTGCATGAGTCACTCCACAACAGCAGCAGGAGCATCAGTGGGAGAATTGTTTGCGACTTTGGCGCAAGATTAACGAATGCTGTGTGACTTTTGGACAACCGAAGGATTTCCCTCTAGACACTGACATCAAAATCACAACCTAAACGCCCACCCCCACCCACACAGTTGTAAAAACTTAGAGGATTTCCCTCCAAATCTTGCATCGTCATATGAAACTAGAGGATTTCCCTTCAAATCTGACGTGCGTTGTCATGAAACTAGAGGATTTCCCTCCAGTTCTGACAGTTGTCATATGAAACTAGAGGATTTCCCTCCTGATCTGGCAAGCAAAGTTACATAAAACTAGAGGATTTCCCTCCAGATCTGACATAGTTGTCATATGAAACTAGATGATTTCCTTCGAGATCTGGCATGCATAGTCATATGAAACTAGAGGATTTCCCTCCAGTTCTGACATAGTTGTCATATAAAACTAGAGGATTTCCCTCCAGTTCTGACACAGTTGTCATGTAAAACTAGAGGATTTCCCTCCAGTTCTGACATAGTTGTCATATAAAACTAGAGGATTTCCCTCCAGTTCTGACAGTTATCATAAAACTAGAGGATTTCCCTCCAGTTCTGACACAGTTGTCATATAAAACTAGAGGATTTCCCTCCAGTTCTGACAGTTATCATAAAACTAGAGGATTTCCCTCCTGATCTGACATGGTTGTCATGTAAAACTAGAGGATTTCCCTCCAGTTCTGACAGTTGTCATATAAAACTAGAGGATTTCCCTCCATATCTGACATGGTTGTCATATAAAACTAGAGGATTTCCCTCCAGATCTGACATAGTTGTCATATAAAACTAGAGGATTTCCCTCCAGTTCTGGCAGTTGTCATGTAAAACTAGAGGATTTCCCTCCTGATCTGGCACGCATAGTATTATTAAACTAGAGGATTTCCCTCCAGTTCTGACATAGTTGTCATATAAAACTAGAGGATTTCCCTCCTGATCTGGCACGCATAGTATTATTAAACTAGAGGCTTTCCCTCCAGTTCTGACACAGTTGTCATGAAACTAGAGGATTTCCCTCCTGATCTGGCACGCATAGTATTATTAAACTAGAGGATTTCCCTCCAGTTCTGACATAGTTGTCATATAAAACTAGAGGATTTCCCTCCAGTTCTGACATAGTTGTCATATAAAACTAGAGGATTTCCCTCCAGTTCTGACATAGTTGTCATATAAAACTAGAGGATTTCCCTCCAGTTCTGACCAAGTTGTCATGTAGAACTAGAGGATTTCCCTCCAGTTCTGACATAGTTGTCATATAAAACTAGAGGATTTCCCTCCAGTTCTGACACAGTTGTCATATGAAACTAGAGGATTTCCTTCCAGTTCTGACATAGTTGTCATATAAAACTAGAGGATTTCCCTCCAGTTCTGACATAGTTGTCATATAAAACTAGAGGATTTCCCTCCAGTTCTGACATAGTTGTCATATAAAACTAGAGGTTTTCCCTCCAGTTCTGACATAGTTGTCATATAAAACTAGAGGATTTTTCTCCAGTTCTGACACAGTTGTCATATAAAACTAGAGGTTTTCCCTCCAGTTCTGACATAGTTGTCATATGAAACTAGAGGATTTCCCTCCAGTTCTGACATAGATATCATGTAAAACTGGAGGATTTCCCTCCAGTTCTGACATAGTTGTCATATAAAACTAGAGGATTTCCCTCCAGTTCTGACATAGTTGTCATATAAAACTAGAGGATTTCCCTCCAGTTCTGACATAGTTGTCATATAAAACTAGAGGATTTCCCTCCAGTTCTGACATAGTTGTCATATAAAACTAGAGGATTTCCCTCCAGTTCTGACATAGTTGTAAAACTAGAGGATTTCCCTCCAGTTCTGACATAGTTGTCATATGAAACTAGAGGATTTCCCTCCAGTTCTGACATAGTTGTCATATAAAACTAGAGGTTTTCCCTCCAGTTCTGACATAGTTGTCATATGAAACTAGAGGTTTTCCCTCCAGTTCTGACATAGTTGTCATATAAAACTAGAGGTTTTCCCTCCAGTTCTGACATAGTTGTCATATGAAACTAGAGGTTTTCCCTCCAGTTCTGACATAGTTGTCATAAAACTAGAGGATTTCCCTCCAGTTCTGACAGTTGTCATATGAAACTAGAGGATTTCCCTCCAGTTCTGACATAGTTGTCATGTAAAACTAGAGGATTTCCCTCCAGTTCTGACATAATTGTCATATAAAACTAGAGGATTTCCCTCCAGTTCTGACATAGTTGTCATATGAAACTAGAGGATTTCCCTCCAGTTCTGACATAGTTGTCATGTAAAACTAGAGGATTTCCCTCCAGTTCTGACATAGTTGTCATGTAAAACTAGAGGATTTCCCTCCTGATCTGGCACGCATAGTGTAGTTTTATTAAACTAGAGGTTTTCCCTCCAGTTCTGACATAGTTGTCATGTAAAACTAGAGGATTTCCCTCCAGTTCTGACACAGTTGTCATGTAAAACTAGAGGATTTCCCTCCAGACCCTGGCATGTGGAGCCCGCTGAAGTCCGCCCCGGCGTTCACAATGCCGCGAGCGTCTTCAACTCTCGGCTCTGAACTTTACCTCCCGCTCCGCGCAACGAACATTCTGCCGCTTTAAGTGCCCGCTGTTTATCAAACAACAACGACAACAACAACAAACAGCAGCAGCAGCACATCTATCACGAGCCATGTATTGGCTGGGTCCCGTTGCGCTGAGCGTCAGCCGAGTAGGCCGCACTCGGGGTCCGCGCAGCCTACCCTCTTGCCTAGCGGCTCTGCGGGGTCACGGCGCGCCCTCGGCGGCCGGGGAGTGCAGGGCGGCGGGGTCCGCGCCTCGGCGTGGACCGCGTGAAGACGCCCTTCGCTGCTTTCGGCTGCCGCAGCGCGGGGTCGTTAGGGTGGACGGGAAAGACTCGGCGAGCTTTCTGCAGGGGTTGACGACTGGTGACATGGCCCCGTTCATGGAGACTGGCGGTGGCGATGTTGGTGAAGGTGGTGATGGTGATGAAGGTGGTGATGGTGGTGATGGTGGTGATGGTGATGATGGTGGTGTTGGTGATGCTGATGGTGGTGGTGGTGGCGGTGTTTATGGACACTTTTTGAACGTGCAGGGACGGGTCTTGTACGACGCTTTGTTCTACCGGTGAGTGGCTTGGGGTTCACGTTCATGTGCATCATTCATCGCGTTGTGAATAGTCGAGCGGCGTTGCACGTTTTGGCTCCGTACGGTGCGAAAGAAGTTCAACGTACAGTACACAGACTCACACAGAGACCCGTAAACTCGCACATACACCCATAGACTCACACAGAGACACATAGACCCACACAGAGACCCATAGACCCACACAGAGACCCATAGACTCACACAGAGACCCATAGACTCACACAGAGACCCATAGAACCACACAGATCCATAGACCCACACAGAGACCAATAGACCCACACAGAGACCCATAGACTCACACAGAGATCCATAGACCCACACAGATCCATAGACCCACACAGAGACCCATATACCCACACAGAGACCCATATACCCACACAGAGACCCATATACCCACACAGAGACCCATATACCCACACAGAGACACATAGACTCACACAGAGACCCATAGACCCACACAGAGACCCATAGACCCACACAGAAACCCATAGACTCACACAGAGACCCATAGACTCACACAGAGACCCATAGACTCACAGAGACCCATAGACTCACACAGAGACACGTAGACCCACACAGAGACCCATATACCCACACAGAGACCCATATACCCACACAGAGACCCAAAGACTCACACAGAGACCCATAGACTCACACAGAGACCCATAGACTCACACAGAGACCCATAGACTCACACAGAGACCCATAGACTCACACAGAGACCCATAGACTCACAGAGACCCATAGACTCACACAGAGACACGTAGACCCACACAGAGACCCATATACCCACACAGAGACCCATATACCCACACAGAGACCCATAGACTCACACAGAGACACATAGACTCACACAGAGACCCATAGACCCACACAGAGACCCATAGACTCACACAGAGACCCATAGACTCACACAGAGACCTATAGACTCACACAGAGACCCATAGACTCACACAGAGACCCATAGACCCACACAGAGACCCATAGACTCACACAGAGACCCATAGACTCACACAGAGACCCATAGACTCACACAGAGACCCATAGACTCACACAGAGACCCATAGACTCACACAGAGACCCACAGACTCACACAGAGACCCACAGACTCACACAGAGACCCACAGACTCACACAGAGACCCATAGACTCACACAGAGACCCATAGACTCACACAGAGACCCATAGACTCACACAGAGACCCATAGACTCACACAGAGACCCACAGACTCACACAGAGACCCACAGACTCACACAGAGACCCATAGACTCACACAGAGACCCATAGACTCACACAGAGACCCATAGACTCACACAGAGACCCACAGACTCACACAGAGACCCATAGACCCACACAGAGACCCATAGACTCACACAGAGACCAATAGTTTGTTGTTCTTCCCCCGCACCTTCGATTAGCACGGTGGGCTACGTATGGTGCGAAAGAAGTTCAACATACAGTGTAAAATTAACTCTCATGGATAACTGACTACCATCATCCTCTCCTCAACATCTTGACGACAACAATAACTCTTAAATACTCTTTGGTTCTTTGGTCGGATTTCTCCAGTAGAAACAACTGTTCTGATTCTGAACGTCATCGTCAACAACGTTTTAGGAACGTTTGACCACCATTAAATGAATAATCTGAACAAGCGATGATGATGGCCATCTTTTTGTGACAAGGGGAAATAATGGATGGTCACGGCGATAACTGTCATTCATAATTAGCTGATTTCGAAAAGTTTTGCCGGCGAACCGTTGACCTTTCACCATCACTGCCCCCCCCGCCCCCCCCACCGTTCTCAGGATACAGGTGGCCACTCAGCCCGACCCAAGCATTCTCATCGAGTGCGCCTCGAGCATCATCCAGGAGCTGCAGAAGCACCTGAAGATCTACAAGATTCGGCGAAAGGTCGCCTTGCGCGACCCCGACCCGCCGCTGCACGTCTGGGCAATCTTGCCGCCCGACGGGCAGCTCCTGCCGCCCCACCTGGGGGTCGCGTTGAAGGTGGACGGGTCGAAGGTCGTGGCGGCGTGCCGAGACCCCAGGACGGAAGCCATGGGCTGGAGGCTGGTGCTGGACTCTGCGTGCACGCCCGCCGAGTGGCTTCCTGACTGCGAGATTGGAGAGCTGACGGATTACAACAAGCATCGCTACCGGCTGGGTGAGCTTCTGACCAGAGGTCGCAAGCGAGTTTTGATTCCTTACCCGTACCCGTACCCGGCCGTACCCGTATCCTACCCGTACCTGGCCGAGTACGGGTAGGGTACGGGTATCGGGTACCTGATTGCGACCTCTGGGATGAAACCATGTTGCAGGCGCGGGTGGGTTGATTCTAGGAACTTGAATTGTGAGAAGAGACAAGACGTTGGGAAATGAGTGACAAACAGTTACTCGCCAGTGACTCACGGTCTACCCGTACCCGGCCACACCAGGGTCGCAACGGGTACCCGTACCCGTACCCGGCCGGGTACGGGTAGCCGGGTATCGGGTAGGGTACGGGTATCGGGTACCTGATTGCGACCTCTCGGATGAAGCCATGTTGCAGGCACGGGTGGGTTGATTCTAGGAACTTGAATTGTGAGAAGAGACAAGACGTTGGGAAATGAGTGACAAACGGTGACTCACCAGTGACTCACGGCCTACCCGTATCCGTACCCGGCCGCACCAGGGTCGCAAACGGGTACCCGTACCCAGCCGGGTACGGGTAGCCGGGTATCGGGTAGGGTACGCGTATCGGGTACCCGGTTGCGACCTCTGCTTCTGACGCTCTAGCAACGTAAACCCCCCGCCCCCTGCCCGTCGTTGGCAGACTGATGCCCCCGGTGTGCTGTGTCCGCCTTGTGCCACACAGGGACAGCTGCCACCAGGTGGCCCCTGGTGAAGGGCCACTCGGGATGGGCCCCATCGAGATGTACCGTGGCGATGGAGTCGCGTGTAAATATTAAGTGGTGGTGGTGATGATGATGTTGTATGTATGTTGAACTTCTTTCGCACCATACGTCGCTGACCGGAGTAAACGAAACACAAAAAGCAGTTCTAAACAAATGAGTTTTCCCATCTAGATTTAAAAGTGCATAGCTCCAGTAGCTTCCTAATATTAGAAGAGACCCATCGAGACTTGCAGAGATCCAGAGACTCGTATAGAACCATAGCGACCCACAGAAACCCACTTCTTTTGTACCGTACATAGATAACCACGCTAATCGCAGGTGCTTGTTGAAGGACATCAAACTAAATGCAAGACGCTGTTGGAAAGAACTGAGTGTGTCAATCTAGACGAGGAATTAAAAGTGCACCGCTCCACAGCGGCTTCCGTAGATCGGAAGGGAAGAGCGTTCCAGACGGCCACAGAAGCAGCGCGTGTGAAAGCGCCGCGCGGTGCGGTGTGACCGCCGCCTTTGACCTCGCGCCTCTTGGCTCGGAGGTGGGAGCGCTGATCTGGCACGGCTGGGATTCCGTCCGGGTTTCGGCAACCTGTTTTTTGTTTGCATTATGACTGGAGGTATTGTGGTCTATGCAAACATGTGACTCCTTGTAAAAAAAAGGTGTCAGTTTTGTTGCCAGATAAAAGGGTAAAAAAACAATTATAATTTTTTTACTGGCAAATGAGGTTCCAATGGTGTAAATGCTTACCCCGAGCTCTCATACTCTGATGGTGCGTTGTCTTTGAGTTGTGCGCCTTTTGGCGTCATCTGGTCCAACCCATGTGAGACTAGGCTCTAAGGAAAGCTGTCTCCGGTGTAAAAACCAATGATCGATTAACAGGTTGTCCTGGGCAGTAAGTTGATGATCTCAGTCCATCGGCTTCTACTGGCACGTTGTACTTTGATGTTGTATGTAATTGGCGGTTAAAAAATATCTTTATCTGAGCACTTAAACATTGAAAAAAAAGCGATAAATGTGGTAGATTTGGTCTTCATCGAAATAATGGGGGAAGTTTTCAACAAAACCGATGAACTGGGACACACCACCGCCCCTTCAGCCAGCCCGCTCTTTTGATTACTCGCCTGCAGTGAGAAATCTTGCCGCTGCATTTTCCCGTGTCCAGATTGGGATTCGATCCCAACTCTAAAGCCAATCCAAGTCGCTTGCAGTGCCGCTGCATCTGTTGCCGTTAGCCAACGCAACGGCGGTATTGCGCAAGAAGCTCTTTCGGCGCTGTCGGCTTGTGGGCGCGCTAGACTGAGATAGCGCGGACAGTCGCCTGTCGATCGATCGATCGATCCTCGCTTCGCGTGCCAACGTAGGCCGCGGAAAATGTCGTGCGGCGGTCCACGTTACAACGGGACGGGAACGGCACGGGGGAGCCATGCGGCAACTTACCGGAGTGAAAGCCACGTCCTCCGATGTGCCCTTTTCATTCTTCCATTCTGTCTTAACTGAAACGGAACTTAGGCGCAGCGCCTTAACCAAGGCGCGTTACGGAGAATTAGCAACGGCGCAACGCGCGTGTGTGAATGTGACGGCGGAGACGAGGTGAATGACAGAGATGAGCGGGAGGAAGCGATGGGGGCGAATCTGTGATGATGCCGTGGGCATCGGTGGTAGGGAAATTGATGACGGTAAATGACGATGATTGAATGGCGGTGAACGAGTGATAGCCGTGTCATGTGAATATGAAGAGGGGGCAGTGACGGTGACGGTGGTGGTGGTGGTTATGAGTGGGGGAGACTGAGGGGGGGTCGTGGGGGTGAGCTAGGGGTAGCAGTGAGTCTTGAGTGAGGAGCGGAAACTCGTGAGCGAAAGTGGTAATACCACAATTTGTCCCCGTGAAGGTGCGGGGGGGGGGGGGGGGGGCAAGCCGCGAGGACACACAAACTCTCCGCACAGAACAGAGGTCGCAAACGGGTTTTGATTCCTTACCCGTACCCGGCCGCACCAGGGTCGCAAACGGGTACCCGTACCGGTACCCGGCTACCCGGCTACCCGTACCCGGCCGGGTATCGGGTAGGGTACGGGTACCCGATTGCGACCTCCGGGATGAAGCCACGTTGCAGGCGCGGGTGGGTTGATTCTAGGAACTTGAATTGTGAGAAGAGACAAGACGTTGGGAAATGAGTGACAAACGGTGACTCACCAGTGACTCGCGGCCTACCCGTACCCGTACCCGGCCGCACCGGGGTCGCAAACGGGTACCCGTACCCGGCCGGGTACGGGTAGCCGGGTATCGGGTACCCGGTTGCGACCTCTGCCGCACAGGCGCCGACCGCGATTTCCGTTTGTGCGTCGTCCAAACGCCCTCTGCTCCGTCGCCCGCTTCCAGGCATCGCCGAGGGCGTCAAGGACCTCCCCCCGGGAGTGGCCCTGCCGCTGGAGTCGAACCTGGTCTACGCCAACGGCGTGAGCTTCAGCAAGGGCTGCTACCTGGGCCAGGAGCTGACCGCGCGCACGCACCACACCGGCATCATCCGCAAGCGCCTCATGCCCGTGTCGCTGCTGCACCTGCCGGAGGTGAGCTGTGGGGGCCACGGCCGTCTGGACGACGCAGGCCTTGGAATCTCTCACGGTCGGGCAGTGTTCGTGTCGTCTTCTTTTTGTATTTAATAAATCCATGAGTGCAGGGCCCCCCCAAAGTGGCCTGAAAACGGCAGGCAGGCAGCAACAATCGGCACCGTCTACGGATGTTGTAATCGCTTAGAGTTGTGTAACATTTGTTGCTTTGTAGCAATTGATGAGTACAGGGCCCAAAAGGCACAAAAACGCGAGGCAGCCAGCAACAATCAACACCGTCTACAGATGTTGTAATCGCTTACAGTTGTGTAACATTTGTTGCTTTGTAGCAATTGATGAGTAGAGGGCCCAAAAGGCACAAAAACGCGAGGCAGTCGGCAACAATCAACACCGTCTACAGATGTAATCGCTTAGAGTTGTGTCATATTTGTTGCTAAGTAGCAATTGATGAGTGCATGACCGAAAGGCCCGAAAACATCAAATCGCAGCGTTACTAATGGCATAGCGTGTGGCGCGGTTTTAATTTGCTCGCTTACTCCATCCCCCCTCCCCTCCCCCCGTCAACAGGGCGCGAGAGTCGTGGAGGGGGCGGCCGTCACGACCGCGGACGGCAAGTCCGCAGGGAAGCTGCGGGCCCACGAGGGCGACGTGGGGCTGGCTCTCGTTCGACTGGCTCACGCTGACGAGCAGCTGCTCGTGAGCGCCGAGGGCGGCCACCAGCTCCAGCTGAAGACGTCCGTGCCCGGCTGGTGGCACAAAGAAGACGGTGGCGACAAGCGACAAAAATAAATAATTTATTATAGTTTTTTTCCCACTGGCACAACCAAACTGTGCCCGGACTGTGCCCAAGTGGGCCAGGAGAAGCATGAGTTTTTTTTTTTTTTCCCCCCTCTCCTCTCTTCTACTTCCCGCACCCCTTCCCCACTGCACAAACGCGAGCTGCGTGTGGCGCGGGTCGAGTTTGCGCGTACGCGCCCGCGGCGATGTCCGTGTCCTCGCGGCGCATGCCGGCCGGCGTCTCGCGCAACGGACGAGCCCAGGCGCGTACAGGCGACGGTCGCGCGTGACGGGTAGACGATGGGTAGGTGGTGGGTAGGCGGTGGGTAGGCGGTGGGGGCAGGGGGCACGCCGCGCGGTGACGAGATGTTGACTACCTCGCCCGGTATACAGGAGGTGGTGGGTTCGATCCCGACCCTTGACGCCTGCTGCTGCTGTATATTTGGAGTTTGCGTGTCTCTCTATACCCACCCCCCCGTGGTCGTGTGGATTTTTCTCCGGGTTCTCCATTTTTTTTCTCCCCCCCCCCCCCCCCCCTCCACGTTCAGAATCGACGTCGCGCGTTTCGAGTATTTTGGCCGCTGCGATTGAATTTCCCCGGCGGTGATGAGCCGCCTCTCCGTTGAGCTGCCACCGTTTGCGACGGCCAGGGGGGTCGCTTCTGATACGAAGACCCACGTAGCAGCTCGGTGGGGCCTTGTCTGCTAACAATGATGAAAAAAACATTTTTGGATTCGTCGTTTAATTCCCACCCACCACCCCCCTCTACACTTGCGATGGCAGCGGCCGTACCGCGGTTTTGGCTCGGCCCGGCCCGCCTAACGGCCGGTGGAAAAAACAAAACAAAAATCCACCCGTGCCGGCTCGGATGTGCCCCCGCCTACCCCGGGGGAGGGAGAAGGGAAATCGGTGGCGAGATGTTGTCGCCCTCCGCGCGGAGAAGAGGAGGTGGCGACGTTGCACATCGGGCCTTCTTGGGTTGGGTTAGGAAAACGGCCGGGGAGCGGTTTGCACTACGAGGGAGCAGCGACGCTCTGTTGCCTCCGGCGTTTGTGAGTGGAGCTCCGCTCGGGGATTTCGTTTCTCGCCCCTCCCCGCCCCCCCGCGCACAACCACGTCCCGGTGTGCCTCGCACTGTGGCCGCCGCGGCTACTCGTCGCTTGCCACCTACTCCACGTTCTGCCGGGGACCCTCTAAGTATTTCTGCGTCCTGCACTCCACGTCCACGACGCCACTCGCCCGGGCTGTGGCTACCAGGCACGAGGCCATCTCCGCTGCTGCTGCTCCACCAGCGACATGGAAACAACAAATGTTGAAAAGTTAAACAGCCCCCCCTCCCCGCCCCCCCCCACCCCGCTGTATGAATTCATGCACTTATTTACTAAAGTCTCTGGAAATTGAAGGGGCTAAAAAGTTGAAGGATGCTGCTGTTGGGAATTGAGTGCCATTATCCACCTGAGCAATTCAACCCCCCCCCCCTCCCCCCCCCCGAGGGCATTGTTGTTGTTGTTGCTGCTGGCAATCGTTGCTGTTGCTGCACCGTTTTCCATGCAAACCAATTGACGTGCCAGCCCCAACCCCCAATACGGACAAATCTGACCCATCCCACCTTGCCCCATTCGCCGCTAACTTTCAACGGCGGTGCCCAGTCGCCGTTCGCCGTTCAAACGGCGCTTTTCGGCAAAAACTCCGTTGTCCGCTGGCCTGCCCGGAGCCCTCCCCGGTCACCGCGTCTCCGTGCCAGCGTCGCAACGGGGCGGATCGCGAGCGAAACCGCGTCGCGGGCGACGGTTCCTGGCAACGGTCGCTCGGGACGTTTGGTGCACCGTCGCGCACGGCTCGATTAAGTTCTGATGGGGTGGGGGGGTTGCCCCCGGGGAATTGTTTTGGGTGATGCCACTACCACTACTGTGTTGTTCACCTTTGAATATTATTTAAGTTCCGAGTTTTTTTTTTGTAAGTACAGGGACTGCTCTACTTACGAACGAGTTAGGTCCCAGAGGTGCTGTTCGTGAGTCGATTTGTTTGCAAGTCCAACTTTACTGTCGATTCCTAACGCGTTTGTACGGCGTGTTCACTAAACACGGGGAATGGCTTTAAAAGTTGTATCTCCTGCAGATGTAGATGCCACTGGTTCTCCACATTCTGAAGATGTAGATGCCACTGGTTCTTCACGTCCTGTAGATGCCACTGGTTCTTCACGTTCTGTAGATGTAGATGCCACTGGCTCTTCACGTTCTGCTGATGTAGATGCCACTGGTTCTTCACGTCTACAGATGTAGATGCCACTGGTTCTGCAGTTGTAGATGCTACTGGTTCTTCACGTTCTGTGGATGTAGATGCCACTGGTTCTTCACGTTCTACAGATGTAGATGCCACTGGTTCTTTACGTTCTACAGATGTAGAAGCCACTGGTTCTTCACGTTCTGTAGATGTAGATGCCACTGGTTTTTCACGTTCTGCAGATGTAGACGCCACTGGTTATTCACGTTCTGCAGATGTAGATGCCACTGGTTCTTCACGTTCTGCAGATGTAGATGCCACTGGTTCTTCACATTCTGCAGATGTCGATGCCACTGGTTTTTCACGTTCTGCAGATGTAGATGCCACCACTGCCATCTCTTGCGTGGCGGTTGAACTTAACGACTCTCGGTTCGTATCTCTGTAAGTTTGTAAGTCGAATGTTCGTAAGTCGATGAGTCCTTCTACGTACGTCCGTTGAACTTCTTTTGCACCGTACGTAGCCAACGGCGGCTCGATCGTGCGGTGAGCGCGCACTGGGCGAAGGGCAACGAAAACTGAAACGCACAAATCGGTTCGAAGGAAGTTGAGTCTTCAACGTGGCTTTAAAAGCGCGTAACGGAAATAAACCCGGGCCTTGTTCACTTTGACCCCCGCGGAGGCGATTGTGTCTGTGAATGGTCGAACGCGACAAAAACGGACAAAAAATTGTCGGTTCTTGAAAGGCAGGAGGAAATCCGTTATCGTTTTAAAAAATTATATTGCACAACTTTTGCGTGAACGCGCGCGCGGACAAGGGAATCTTTGGGGGGGTGGAGCAGTTGATGGTGGGGGGCTTGGTGGTAGGTTGATGGTGGGGGGCATGCCACGCTCATTGTTACACCAACTGCAAATAGAGCGGCGAGCTAAGGATGGGATATTTTTGGTTCGTTTCATTTTGTCATTGCGTTGCATTCTGCCACTCGAGGAAACGCTTTTCTTAACTTGACCAGGAATTAATTTATAGGGAAATGGGGGGTTGGGGTGGCCCTCAAACATTTGAATCTTGATCAAGGAAGTGTGGGGGGTGTCAGCCCCCTTGAGCCCCCCCCCCCCTTCCCGTAACCACCTCCCTCTTTGCTCTGTGGAGTTTGCTGCAGATGTAGATACCACTTGTTCTTCAGTTCTGCAGATGTAGATGCCACTGGTTCTTCACGTTCTGCAGATGTAGATGCCACTGCTTCTTCACGTTCTGTAGATGTAGATGCCACTGGTTCTTGGTGTTCTGCAGATGTAGATGCCACTGGTTCTTGGTGTTCTGCAGATGTCGATGCCACTGGTTCCTCACTTTCTTGCAGATGTAGATGCCACTGGCTCTTCACGTTCTACAGATGTAGATGCCGCTGGTTTTTCACGTTCTGCAGACGTAGATGCCACTGGTTCTTCACGTTCTACAGATGTAGATGCCACTGGTTCTTCACATTCTGCAGATGTAGATGCCACTGGTTCTTCACGTTCTGCAGATGTAGATGCCACTGGTTCTTCACGTTCTGCAGATGTAGATGCCACTGGTTCTTCACATTCTGCAGATGTAGATGTCACTGGTTCTTCACGTTCTGCAGATGTAGATGCCACTGGTTCTTCACATTCTGCAGATGTAGATGCCACTGGTTCTTCACGTTCTGCAGATGTAGATGCCACTGGTTCTTCACGTTCTACAGATGTAGATGCCACTGGTTCTTCACGTTCTGCAGATTAGATGCCACTGGTTCTTCACGTTCTGCAGATGTAGCTGCCACTGGTTCTTCACGTTCTGTAGATGTAGATGCCACTGGTTCTTCACGTTCTACAGATGTAGATGCCACTGGTTCTTCACGTTCTGCAGATTAGATGCCACTGGTTCTTCACGTTCTGCAGATGTAGATGCCACTGGTTCTTCACGTTCTGCAGATGTAGATGCCACTGGTTCTTCACGTTCTACAGATGTAGATGCCACTGGTTCTTCACGTTCTGCAGATTAGATGCCACTGGTTCTTCACATTCTGCAGATGTAGATGCCACTGGTTCTTCACGTTCTGTAGATGTAGATGCCACTGGTTCTTCACGTTCTACAGATGTAGATGCCACTGCTTCTTCACGTTCTGTAGATGTAGATGCCACTGGTTCTTCACGTTCTGCAGATGTAGATGCCACTGGTTCCTCAATTTATTGCAGATGTAGATGCCACTGATTCTTCACTTTCTACAGACGTAGATGCCACTGGTTCTTCACGTTCTGCAGATGTAGATGCCACTGCTTCTTCACGTTCTACAGATGTAGATGCCACTAGTTCTTCACGTTCTGCAGATGTAGATGCCACTAGTTCTTCACGTTCTGCAGATGTAGATGTCACTGGTTCTTCACGTTCTACAGATGTAGATGCCACTAGTTCTTCACGTTCTGCAGATGTAGATGCCACTAGTTCTTCACGTTCTACAGATGTAGATGCCACTGGTTCTTCACGTTCTGCAGATGTAGATGCCACTAGTTCTTCACGTTCTGCAGATGTAGATGCCACTAGTTCTTCACGTTCTACAGATGTAGATGCCACTGGTTCTTCACGTTCTGCAGATGTAGATGCCACTAGTTCTTCACGTTCTGCAGATGTAGATGTCACTGCTTCTTCACGTTCTGTAGATGTAGATGCCACTGGTTCTTGGTGTTCTGCAGATGTAGATGCCACTGGTTCTTGGTGTTCTGCAGATGTCGATGCCACTGGTTCCTCACTTTCTTGCAGATGTAGATGCCACTGGCTCTTCACGTTCTACAGATGTAGATGCCGCTGGTTTTTCACGTTCTGCAGACGTAGATGCCACTGGTTCTTCACGTTCTACAGATGTAGATGCCACTGGTTCTTCACATTCTGCAGATGTAGATGCCACTGGTTCTTCACGTTCTGCAGATGTAGATGCCACTGGTTCTTCACGTTCTGCAGATGTAGATGCCACTGGTTCTTCACATTCTGCAGATGTAGATGTCACTGGTTCTTCACGTTCTGCAGATGTAGATGCCTCTGGTTCTTCACATTCTGCAGATGTAGATGCCACTGGTTCTTCACGTTCTGCAGATGTAGATGCCACTGGTTCTTCACGTTCTACAGATGTAGATGCCACTGGTTCTTCACGTTCTGCAGATTAGATGCCACTGGTTCTTCACGTTCTGCAGATGTAGCTGCCACTGGTTCTTCACGTTCTGTAGATGTAGATGCCACTGGTTCTTCACGTTCTACAGATGTAGATGCCACTGGTTCTTCACGTTCTGCAGATTAGATGCCACTGGTTCTTCACGTTCTGCAGATGTAGATGCCACTGGTTCTTCACGTTCTGCAGATGTAGATGCCACTGGTTCTTCACGTTCTACAGATGTAGATGCCACTGGTTCTTCACGTTCTGCAGATTAGATGCCACTGGTTCTTCACATTCTGCAGATGTAGATGCCACTGGTTCTTCACGTTCTGTAGATGTAGATGCCACTGGTTCTTCACGTTCTACAGATGTAGATGCCACTGCTTCTTCACGTTCTGTAGATGTAGATGCCACTGGTTCTTCACGTTCTGCAGATGTAGATGCCACTGGTTCCTCAATTTATTGCAGATGTAGATGCCACTGATTCTTCACTTTCTACAGACGTAGATGCCACTGGTTCTTCACGTTCTGCAGATGTAGATGCCACTGCTTCTTCACGTTCTACAGATGTAGATGCCACTAGTTCTTCACGTTCTGCAGATGTAGATGCCACTAGTTCTTCACGTTCTGCAGATGTAGATGTCACTGGTTCTTCACGTTCTACAGATGTAGATGCCACTAGTTCTTCACGTTCTGCAGATGTAGATGCCACTAGTTCTTCACGTTCTACAGATGTAGATGCCACTGGTTCTTCACGTTCTGCAGATGTAGATGCCACTAGTTCTTCACGTTCTGCAGATGTAGATGTCACTGCTTCTTCACGTTCTGCAGATGTAGATGCCACCACCACCGCCATCTATTGCGCGGGGCGGTCGAACTTGCTCCACTCGGTCCGAACGGGCAGCTGGACATCCAGGACAGGGTTTGTTCGCATCTCTGAAAGTTGGAATGCTCGTAAGTAGACGAGTCCGTGTACAGCAACGTATCAAGTACACTCAAGCTGGGGGCGGGGGGAGGAGGTTTGGAACCGAGTCTCCCTTACCCAAGCACATCGGCGGCTCTCCAAGCCAGGTTTGGAGAAGTCCCAAAGCTATTTTTAGATCGCAGCTGTGACACCAAAGACAAAGATCCCCGTCACCCCCCCCCCCCTCCGTGTAGCCTTGACAGGCTGTTGGGGCAAGTGCTGTTAGCGAGAAGCGCCTATGAAGGCCGGAACGGCTAACACCGTGCCCGGCCGCCTTTGTCTCTCCAGTGGCGATGTTTTAAACACCGCACCGGGTATTCATTTGAGGCTGAGTCGACCTAGGGGAGAGGCCCAGGACCGGTTCAGATAATCGTCACCGGTGTTGATGGCCGTGAGCGGGAATCGAACCCGGGTGGCCGCGTTCGTAGCGCAGTGCGATAACTACTACCCCACCGCTCCCCGTACAACGCCACACACACACCCCACACACACACCACACACACACACACACACACACACACACACACACCACACACACCACACACACACACACCACACACACGTACACACACCACACGCACACCACACGCACACCACACGCACTACACTCACACCACACGCACACCACACCACACGTACACCACGTACACACCACACGCACACCTCACGCACTACACCCACACTACACTCACACCACACGCACACACCACACGTACACCACACGCACTACACGCACATCACACGCACTACACACGCACTACACACACACGACACACGTACACCACACACACCACACACACACCACACACCACACCCACACTACACTCACACCACACGCCCCAGACACACACCACACACGTACATCACACGTACACCACACACACCACACGCACACCACACACACACCACACGCACTACATAGACACGAGAGAGAGAGAGATGTGGATGGACACGAGACTCACTGAGTGACAAGGGCAGTTGGCCGCGATCTCAGCAAAACCCAGCGGTGGTGGTGGTGGGGCTGGTGGTGGTGGTGGGGCTGGTGGTGGGGCTGGTGGTGGTGGTGGGGCTGGTGGTGGTGGTGGGGCTGGTGGTGGTGGTGGGGCTGGTGGTGGTGGTGGTGGTGGTGGGGCTGGTGGTGGTGGTGGTGGGGCTGGTGGTGGTGGTGGCTGGTGGTGGGGCTGGTGGTGGTGGGGCTGGTGGTGGTGGTGGGGCTGGTGGTGGTGGTGGGGCTGGGTGGGCTGGTGGTGGTGGTGGGGCTGGTGGTGGGGCTGGTGGTGGGGCTGGTGGTGGTGGTGGGGCTGGTGGTGGTGGTGGTGGTGGGGCTGGTGGTGGGGCTGGGGCTGGTGGTGGTGGTGGGGCTGGTGGTGGGGCTGGTGGTGGTGGTGGTGGTGGTGGTGGTGGGGCTGGTGGTGGTGGTGGTGGTGGGGCTGGTGGTGGGGCTGGTGGTGGGGCTGGTGGTGGTGGTGGTGGTGGGGCTGGTGGTGGGGCTGGTGGTGGTGGTGGGGCTGGTGGTGGTGGTGGGGCAGGTGGTGGTGGTGGGGCTGGTGGTGGTGGTGGGGCTGGTGGTGGGGCTGGGGCTGGTGGTGGTGGTGGTGGTGGGGCTGGTGGTGGTGGTGGTGGGGCTGGTGGTGGGGCTGGTGGTGGTGGTGGTGGTGGGGCTGGTGGTGGTGGTGGTGGGGTTGGTGGTGGGGCTGGTGGTGGTGGTGGTGGGGCTGGTGGTGGGGCTGGTGGTGGTGGTGGTGGGGCTGGTGGTGGTGGTGGTGGGGCTGGTGGTGGGGCTGGTGGTGGTGGTGGGGCTGTCGGTGGTGGTGGTGGTGGGGCTGGTGGTGGGGCTGGCGGTGGTTGTGGTGGGGCTGGGGTCACGCTCCTCATTGCGGCCGCCCCTCAGTGGAAACAACCGTACAAGTCTCCCCCTGTAGCCAAACGCTGCGGTGACCTCCAGTGGAGGTTGGCACACTGCACGTTGCCATCGGCCGTGTGGCTCAGCCGAATCTCGCCAGGGGTAACAGACTTGTGCATTTCCTGCAGTGCCAGGGAGGATCTGCCCCGCCAGTAATTACGCTGCCAGCGGCTCAAACCAATGTTCCGCCTTTTGGGGGACATCTTCAGGAAACTGGGGGTGCCCTTCTACAACAGCAGCTTCGTATATGGGGTGGTGCCTTACCTGGCTAACAAGCGCCATGACCTCGCCAACTTCGCCTGTGCTCAGGTGACACTGACGGCTGCTTTGTGCTTCCAGTGTTCAGAGGCCTGCTCAAGGCGCGGCTCCGGCTGGAGCACGCCATGTACCACACACATGTCTGTGATGTGCACGTCTTCTTCGAACGCTGGCGAGCCGGAAAAGCCACGTGAAGTGTCGAATGCCCGTTGGCAGGAAGGAGGTCACTGGACGGATCCAGCAGGTGCCGTGGGTTGACTGACTGAGATGACGACTGGCAGATGACACCACGCAAAGATCCCCCGTGTAGCCTTAACAGACTGTAGGGGCAAGTGCTGTTAGTGAGCACCTATGAAGGCCGGCACGGTACATGAGGGGGTGGGTGGCCAACAGCATGCCCGGCCGCCTTTGTCTCCCTAGTGGTGATGTTTACACACCGCACCAGGTACTCATTTGAGGCTGAGTCGACCTAGGGGAGGCCCAGAGCCGGTTCAGATAATCGTCACTGGGTGTTGGCCGTGAGCAGGATTCGAATCCGGGTTGCCAGGTTCGTAGTGCAGCGTGCTAACCGCTACACACACAGACATACACACACACAGACACACACACTCATACACAGACACACACACACTGTGTCACACACACACACACTTGTCACACACACACTTGTCACACACACACTTGTCACACACACACACTTGTCACACACACACTTGTCACACACACAGACACACTTGTCACACACACTCACACACTGTCACACACACTGTCTCACAGATACACACACACACGCACTCAGACACACACTTGTCTCACACACACACACTGTGTCACACACACACCGTGTCTCACTGACACACACACACACACACTTGTCACACACACAGACACACTTGTCACACACACTCACACACTGTGTCACACACACTGTCTCACAGATACACACACACAGACACACACTCACACTTGTCTCACACACACTTATCTCACACACTCACACTTGTCCCTCCGGGGGACGGTCGTCGTCACCTCCTCTGCCTAAAAATAATCACCGCCTCCCCTCGTGCGCACCACAACAGCCGCGTCGAGCCACAGCTCAGCCGCGCAGAGCCGAGCAGAACCGGGACATAACCGCGCCGCACCGAGTGGAACCGAGTTACAGTCGAACCGAACCGAACCACAGCCGAGCCGAACCGAGCCACAGCAGCACCAAGCCAAGCAGAACCGAGCCACAGCCGTGCCGAACCGAGCCCAAGCAGCACCAAGCCAAGCAGAACCGATCCACATCCGTGCCGAACCGAGCCACAGCTGTGCCGAACCGAGCAGAACCGAGCCACATCCGTGCCAAACCGAGCCCAAGCAGCACCAAGCCAAGCAGAACCGATCCACATCCGTGCTGAACCGAGCCACGGCAGTACCAAGCCAAGCAGAACCGAGCCACATCCGTGCCAAACCGAGCCCAAGCAGCACCAAGCCAAGCAGAACCGATCCACAGCCGTGCCGAACCGAGCCACGGCAGTACCAAGCCAAGCCGAACCAGGACACAACTGCGCTGCACCGAGTGGAACCGAGCCACATCCGTGCCGAACCGAGCCACGGCAGCATCGAGCCTCGGCTGAGCCGCGTCGATGGAGGTCCCGGGGGGCGGGCGCCAGCACGCGGCTCCTGCCTTCGGGCTGGCGCCGTCGTCCGCGACGCTGCTGAAGAGCGAGTTCTGTTGCAGAGGTACTGCTCGTAAGTCGATTTGTTGGCAAGTCCAACTTTACTCCCTGTCGATTAAACGCGTTTTATGGCGTGCACACTAAACATGGTAAGTGGCTGTGAAAGTTGTGTAATCTCCTGCAAATGTAGATGCCACTGGTTCTTCATGTTCTGCAGATGTAGATGCCACTGGTTCTTCGCGGTCTGTAGATGTAGATGCCACTGGTTAATCATGTTGTACAGCTGTAGATGTAGATGTCACTGGTTCTTCACATTCCGCAGATGTAGATGTCACTGGTTCTTCACGTTCTGCAGATGTAAGATGCCACTGGTTCTTCACGTTCTGCAGATGTAGATGCCACTGGTGTCTTCACGTTCTGTAGATGTAGATGCCACTGGTTCTTCACGTTCTGCAGATGTAGATGGCACTGATTCTTCACGTTCTGCAGATGTAGATGCCACTGGTGTCTTCACGTTCTGTAGATGTAGATGCCACTGGTTCTTCACGTTCTGCAGATGTAGATGCCACTGGTTCTTCACATTCTGCAGATGTAGATGCCACTGGTTCTTCACGTTCTGCAGATGTAGATGCCACTGGTTAATCATGTTGTACAGCTGTAGATGTAGATGTCACTGGTTCTTCATGTTGTACAGCTGTAGATGTAGATGTCACTGGTTCTTCACGTTCTGCAGATGTAGATGTAGATGTCACTGGTTCTTCACGTTCTGCAGATGTAGATGCCACTGGTTCTTCACGTTCTGCAGATGTAGATGCCACTGGTTCTTCACGTTCTGCAGATGTAGATGCCACTGGTTCTTCACGTTCTGCAGATGTGGATGCCACTGGTTCTTCACGTTCTGCAGATGTAGATGCCACTGGTTCTTCATGTTGTACAGCTGTAGATGTAGATGTCACTGGTTCTTCACGTTCTGCAGATGTAGATGTAGATGTCACTGGTTCTTCACGTTCTGCAGATGTAGATGCCACTGGTTCTTCACGTTCTGCAGATGTAGATGCCACTGGTTCTTCACGTTCTGCAGATGTAGATGCCACTGGTTCTTCACGTTCTGCAGATGTAGATGCCACTGGTTCTTCATGTTGTACAGCTGTAGATGTAGATGTCACTGGTTCTTCATGTTGTACAGCTGTAGATGTAGATGTCACTGGTTCTTCACGTTCTGCAGATGTAGATGCAACTGGTTCTTCACGTTCTGCAGATGTAGATGCCACTGGTTCTTCAGGTTCTGCAGATGTAGATGCCACTGGTTCTTCAGGTTCTGCAGATGTAGATGTCACTGGGTCTTCACGTTCTGCAGATGTAGATGCCACTGGGTCTTCACGTTCTGCAGATGTAGATGCCACTGGTTCTTCGCGGTCTGTAGATGTAGATGCCACTGGTTCTTGACGTTCCGCAGATGTAGATGTCACTGGTTCTTCACGTTCTGCAGATGTAGATGCCACTGGTTCTTCACGTTCTGCAGATGTAGATGCCACTGGTTCTTCACGTTCTGCAGGTGTAGATGCCACTGGTTCTTCGCGTTCTGTAGATGTAGATGCCACTGGTTCTTCATGTTCTGTAGATGTAGATGCCACTGGTTCTTCACGTTCTGTAGATGTAGATGCCACTGATTCTTCACGTTCTGCAGATGTAGATGCCACTGGGTCTTCACGTTCTGCAGATGTAGATGCCACTGGTTCTTTACGTCCTGTAGATGTAGATGCTACTGGTTCTTCACGTTCTGCAGATGTAGATGCCACTGGTTCTTCACGTTCTGCAGATGTAGATTGCACTGGTTCTTCACGTTCTGTAGATGTAGATGCCACTGGTTCTTCACGTTCTATAGATGTAGATGCCACTGGTTCTTCACGTTCTGCAGATGTAGATGCCACTGGTTCTTCATCTTCTGCAGTTGTAGATGCCACTCGTTCTTCACGTTCTGTAGATGTAGATGCCACTGGTTCTTCACGTTCTGTAGATGTAGATGCCACTGGTTCTTCACGTTCTGTAGATGTAGATGCCACTGATTCTTCACGTTCCGCAGATGTAGATGCCACTCGTTCTTCACGTTCTGCAGATGTAGAAGCCACTGGTTCTTCACGTTCTGCAGATGTAGAAGCCACTGGTTCTTTACGTTCTGCAGATGTAGATGCCACCACCGCCATCTATTGCGCGGCGCTTGAACTTAGGACTTTCGGTCCGAACAGGCAACCGGACATACGGACAGGTTTGTCCGTATCTCTGAAAGTTCGTAAGTTGAATGTTCATAAGTAGAGGAGTCCCTTACAGAGCAACAACCGTGATGTTCCATGGAGGTGGTTGACGAGCTGAGTGATTGCGTCAGGAGTAGTAGCGGAGTGGTGCATCATCACTGTCGTAATGATGATTATGAATAGTGAGTTAATACCTCAGTGGGCTTTGTCTGGTAGGATGGGAATGGTTTATTGCTGTATTTGTTTGTGTTTGAATTATAAATGTCCTAATACGTGTGGCATTGTCTTGGTACTGTTTGCTTTTGGGCGATCTCCGGTCTGACACTGGTGAGACTAGGTCCTAAGAAGCCTGTCACCGGAGTAGATTCCTTCGCAAACGGTTTCTATTTGGTGTTAGAACATCTGCACACGTCGTGTTTTATCGCCAGCGCTGTGGGACCACTTTGTTGAGCTTCTATCATTTGTTGTTCTGACCCCGTGCCCCGACTGGACATCTGTGAAAAAGAGCTTTATAGCTCATCAGATTCCTCCAGCGTAAATAAATATTCTTATTCGGTAAAGCCTCGATTAGTTTTATGTCACTATGCATGCCACGTCTGGAGGGAAATCCTCGAGTTTCATATGACTGTGCGTGTCAGATCCGAAGGGAAATCCTCGATTAGAGTTTGATATCTGTCCCAGGCGTCCCAGTCCCTCTCACCCAGAGGTCGCAACCGGGTACCCGATACCCGTACCCTACCCGATACCCGGCTACCCGTACCCGGCCGGTACCCGTTTGCGACCCTGGTGCGGCCGGGTACGGGTACGGGTAGACCGTGAGTCACTGGTGAGTAACCGTTTGTCACTCATTTCTCAACGTCGTGTCTCTTCTCACAATTCAAGTTCCTAGAATCAACCCACCCGCGCCTGCAACATGGCTTCATCCCAGAGTTCGCAATCGGGTACCTGATACCCGTACCCTACCCGATACCCGGCCGGGTATGGGTAGCCGGGTATCGGGTAGGGTACGGGTAAGGAATCAAAACTCGTTTGCGACCTCTGCTCTCACCTCTCACTCCCATTGTAATTATATTTCCCCGCTTCCCTGTTTACGAACAATCAAACTCTGACCTTTCCCAAGCATCCCTCTGCCCATGCACAGGAGGGAATGCGTCTGCCAACTAACCCATGCACCCAAACCCGGTGCAGCAGTTCGGTCATTGAAACCATCCACTGGGTGATGCTGTCCCAATTTCAATGGGATTAGAGAAGCTTTTTATAAATATACGGATCAAATGGACTGAAGGTGTTCCAAAATTAATCGCCCGGCGATTAATTTCTCGTACAGCACCCCCCCCCCTCCCCTGACCCTGTCCCACCTTGAGAAGTTTAAGGATCCGCCTCTGCTGGACATTCTGTGAAAAAAGAGCTTTATAGATAATCAGATTCCTCCTGCAGCATAAATACAGCTTCGGATTCTCAAAGCGAACGGCTGGCCCCAAGTTCGGGTTTCAAGCGAGGCTGCTTAGCTCGCCGGGAGCGTCGCCCCAAAGCGACTGCCCCGGGCCCCGCGCTTTGGGGGGCTCCACCGTGTTTCGACATCACCCCCGCCCTCTCGCCCCCGCCATGGATGTCCCCGGTGTTACCACAATACGATTCGCTTCTTCTCGTCGAGCCCGTTCCACAGGGAGCCGCGGTGGGGGGGGGCAAGCAACTGCAGGGCTGCGTCTTTACCAACCCCCCATCGACCTCTCGACCTATGTATCTCCCCCCCCCACCCCCTCCCGCCCCCTCCTGGCGTGCTCGCCCTTAGCGGACGGCGACCGGTCGGCAGAGGGCATCGAGCCGGCGACCTTTGACCCTGAACGCCGGTGGGGGCAGCAGGAGCAGCGGAGACGATCGGAAGTCGGGGCTGCCGTCTGCCCCCGATGACGACGCCCAGTCGCTCGTCCACCGCAAGCGCCACGTCACCGGTGGCGGCTACGACAGCGGCGTCAACGACAGCGGCGTCAACTCGCACAGCGACGACGGCGGCGACGACGGCGGGTCGTGCCGTCCATCCGCCCTCATGACGACCACCGCGGCCGCCGCCGGCACGCATCAGCAGCAGCACCGCGACCAGAGCCACAGCGAGACGCCCGGCGTCTTCACGGTGACCGAGGGCAAGCACGCGCGCCTCAGCTGCCGCGTGACGGGGAAACCGAAGCCCGAGATCGTGTGGATGAAGAGCGGCGTGGGGCTCCGCAGGGGCCGCCGCTACGTGATGTACGAGGACGACGCCGGCGGGGGAGGACTCTTTGTGCTGCGCGTTCTCTTCTGCCGGCAGGAGGACAACGGCTTCTACACGTGCTCCGCTTCCAACGCCATCGGGCAGACCTTCAGCGCCGTGCAGCTCGTCGTGAACGGTAACCGCGAGTCTGCGTTGCCTCTTGCCCACGGCAGACTAAACTCCGGCCACCCGTTTTTTTTTTTTTTTTACGATCAGTGGAAACACTCTTTCTCGCTCTATCTCTCGCTCTATCTCTCTAGCTCTCTCGCTCTCTTACTCTCTCTAGCTCTCTCGCTCACTCTCCCTCTCTCTCACTCTCTCTCTAGTTCTCTCACTCTCTCGCTCTCTCACTCTCTTTCTCGCTCTCTCACTCTCTCTCTAGTTTTCTCTCGCTCTCTATCTCACTCTCTCGCTCTCGGTCAGCCGTGGTCTGTCGCCAAAAATCCGTGCGGTGCACCACGGCGCAAAGACATTGGCTAGGGAGTAGCGAGCGCGTTCAGTGCATGTTGAACTTCTTTCGCACGGCACGTAGCCAACCGTGCTCAATCAGATGTTCGAGTCCCTGCCACACGAGCGCGGGCGGACGCCACGCCGGGGGCCTAAAAATGTAAAGGCATGAAGTCGAAAGAGTTAGAGCCGGTGGGGCGTCATCAGGAAGGGGGCGGGGCATCGCCAGGAAGGGGCGGAGCCTAACCAGGAAGGGGCGGGGCATCGTCAGGAAGGGGCGGAGCTTAACCAGGAAGGAGTGGGGCCTAAGTAGTAAAGGAGTGGGACATGAACATGGAGGGGTAGAACTTCCCCTCCTCTTCTCCTCCCACGCTACAAATGCGTTTCCAATGTTGTAAGCCGTTCCCACATGGGTAGGTTGTCGAGACTCGTAGATACTCGTACAGACTCGTAGATACTTGTAGAGACCCGTAGATACTCATAGACTCATATACTCATAAATACTCGTAGAGACTCATAGATACTTGTAGAGACTCACAGATACTCGTAGAGACTCGTAGATACTTGTAGAGACCCGTAGATACTCACAGAAACTCGTAGATACTTGTAGAGACTCGTAGAGATTCACAGAGACTTGTAGAGACTCATAGATACTCGTAGAGCCTCATAGATACTCGCAGAGACTTGTAGATGCTCATAAAGACTCATAAATACTCGTAGATACTCATAGAGACTCGTAGAGACTCACATAAACTCGTAGATACTCGTAGATACTTGTAGAGACTCACAGATACTCGTAGAGACTCGTATATACTCATAGACTCATATACTCATAAATACTCGTAGAGACTCATAGATACTTGTAGAGACTCACAGATACTCGTAGAGACTCGTAGATACTTGTAGAGACCCGTAGATACTTGTAGAGACTCACAGAAACTCGTAGAGACTCGTAGAGACTCGTATATACTCAGAGACTCATATACTCATAGATATTCGTAGATACTCGTAGAGACTCACAGATATTCATAGAGACTTGTAGAGACTCACAGATACTCGTAGAGACTCACAGAAACTCATATATACTCATAGAGACTCACAGATACTCGTAGAGACTCACAGAAACTCATATATACTCAGAGACTCACAGATACTTGTAGAGACTCACAGATATTCGTAGAGACTTGTAGAGACTCACAGATACTCGTAGAGACTTGTAGAGACTCACAGATACTCGTAGAGACTCACAGAAACTCGTAGAGACTCACAGAAACTCATATATACTCGTAGAGACTCACAGAAACTCGTAGAGACTCACAAATACTCGTAGGGACTCACAGATACTCGTAGAAGTCAAAACGCGCCGTCGACCCCCCCCCCCCCGACCAGAGCCGCAGCTGCTGTTCAAGAGCCGCCTGCGCGATGTGGAGGTGCGGGAGCGCGGCGTGGCCACGCTGGAGTGCGAGGTGCCCTCGCCGGGCCTGTCGGCGCGCTGGTTCCTGGAGGACACTCCGCTGGCGCCCGGCCGCAAGTACGGGATCGAGGCGGAGGGCACGAAGCGCCGGCTCGTCATCCGGGACGTGACGGCGGACGACGACGCGGTGTACATCTGCGAGACGCGCGGGGGCAGCCGCACCGTCGGCGAGCTCTCCGTCAAAGGTGGGATCGAGCGTTGCTCCCTCTCCGTCTTCTTTATTCCGGTCCGGAAACAGAATGTTTACGCCAAGGTAGGCCCTGGATATTGGCTCCTCCCACCTCCTCAGCCAGTATATATATATACGAGGACTGTTTTCTTGGAATTTCTCATTTACTTGATACAGCCATCGTGCTGTGACGGTTCCACCTGAAGACGGAAGCTTGTGTTGCCTCCGAAACGTCGTGATTTTTACTTTACTTTTATTAATTAAAATGTTTTACCTACGTGACTTTACCGAAAAAACCTAATAATATGATTCCTTCTTCCTGTCTGGAATCAGAATGTTTACGCCGGGGGGGGGGGGGGGGGGTCCGAAGGAGCGAGTTTTCGATCTGGATGATGTAAACAAAGAGACGAGGCTGCTCACAGTGGCTTGCTAAACATGGGGGGAGGAGAGAGGCGTTCCAGACGGCCGCTGTCTCTCGTTCGATGGCTTTGGCCAAAAAAGGCGAGGCCGTAATGCGAGAGAGATGCACATTGGATGTGGTGGGCCGGGTGGGAAGAGAGAGACACGCAAACTCCAAATATACAGCAGGCGTCAGGGTCGAACCCACGACCTGCTGCACACCAGGCGAGGTAGTTAACATCTCACCACGGAGAGAGAGACACGCAAACTCCAAATATACAGCAGGCGTCAAGATCGAACCCACGACCTCCTGCACACCAGGCGAGGTAGTTAACATCTCACCACGGAGAGAGAGACACGCAAACTCCAAATACACAGCAGGCGTCCGGGTCGAACCCACGACTTATTGTACACCAGGCGAGGAAGTTAACATCTCCTAGCCACCGTGACGATGATGATGAGAGAGAGAGACACGCAAACTTCAAATATACAGCAGCAGGTGTCAGGGTCGAACCCACGACCTCCTGCACACCAGGCGAGGCAGTCAACATCTCACCACGGAGAGAGAGACACGCAAACTCCAAATATACAGCAGCAGGCATCAGGGTCGGGATCGAACCCACGACCTCCTGCATACCAGGCGAGGGAATCAACATCTTATTCTAGATTTGAAGCTTACCATATTAATAATAAGTATGCGGCCCTTGCCCCAACACCTTCTCCAACCATTATATAAACGGAGTGGTAGCTTCTGCAATCTTCCATTTACTTGATACAGCTGTCGTGGCTGTGACGGTACCACCTGACGACGGAAGCTTGTGTTGCCTCCGAAACGTCGTGATTTTTTATTTTATTTTACTTTTAATGTTTTTTACCTACGTGACTTTACCGAAAAACACCTAAGAACATGAGTCAACATCTCGCTACTCCCTCCAGGGCGGATCGTGCAGAAGCTGCCTCGTCTCGTGGAGGTGCGGCAGGGCGAGGGGTTGACGCTCTCCGTGGAGGTGGAGGACTCCTTCCTCGAGGGCGAGTGGCTACGCGACGGCGTCGTCGTCGCCGCGACGACCTCGACGACGACGACGATGACGACGACGGCGCGCGGACGAACGCGCACCCTCGAGATCGCCCGCGTCGCTTTCGGGGACGACTGTGACGTCACCTTCAAGGCCGGGGAGTCCTGGACCACGTGCAAAGTCCGCGTCAAAGGTACGGCCCCCCCCCCCACCCCATTGTCCCTTATGTTGCACGAGTGCCATGATTCTGTTCGTTTGGATAATGGATTTGTGTCTCTCCCTCCTCCTCATCCTCCTTCCATTCTCCACCTTCTCCTCCTCCCTCCTCCCACCTCCTCCCACCTCCTCCTCCTCCTCTCTCCATCCTCTCACCTTTTCCTTCCTCCTCCTTCCCTCTCCCTCCTCCTCCCACCTCCTCCCACCTCCTCCCCCTCCCACCTTCTCCTCCCTCCTCCTCCTCCTCCTCTCTCCTCCTCTCACCTCCATCCTCTCACCTCCTCCTTCCACCTCCTCCCCTCCCACCTCCTCCCCCTCCCTCCATCCTCTCACCTCCTCCTCCCACCTCCTCCCCCTCCCACCTCCTCCCCCTCCCTCCATCCTCTCACCTCCTCCTCCCTACCCCCTCCCCTCTCCCACCTCCTCTCTCCTCTCTCCTCCCACCTCCCAGTGCCGACTCCTCGATGGCCGCCGTCCAATTTCCACGTGCGCCGGGTGAGCTACAGCTCCGTGTCGCTCGAGTGGCGGGCGCCGCCCATCGACCACGACGGCGACGTCGACGCGGCTCGCTACGCGGTGGAGATGCGCGCCCGGGGCGAGCGAGCGCCGGCGTGGGTGGACGTGAGCGGGCCCGGCGCTCGCACCGAGCTCACGGTGGGCGGCCTGCGGACCGGCGCCGAGTTCGAGTTCCGCGTGGCCGCCGTCGGCGCCCAAGGTGGCAGGGGCCCCTTCGCCGAGCTGCGGGGGCCCGTGCTCGTCAGTAAGTCCGTGTGGGTTCGTTCGATGAAAAAAAATAACGTGCATTGATGAAGTGAACCAAAAATCTGCAACAATTGTCGGTTGTTTGAACGCGTGAACGACGCTGTCACACGGTTGGAACACGTGTCGAGTTTCCTGGCTGGCTGCTGGCTGGGCACCTCTCGACGCCAATGATACTTGCAGGAACCTCCTGGTTACCACCAGCCCACAGGGGATTATTGTATCCGTCGTGCAGAGAGGGGCTGGGTGGGGAGGGTGGGGAGGGGCTGGGTGGGGAGGGGCCGAGTGGGGAGGGTGGGGAGGGGCTGGGTGAGGAGGGTGGGGATGGGCTGGGTGGGAAGGGTGGGGCTGGGTGGGGAGGGAAGGGTGGGGAGGGGCTGGTCACCCCGTGGTGCCCTTATAAAACTCAACGTTTAACCTACTCACGCCGGCTTGTGCCCGCCCTCACAGTCGGGCATATTTGCGGAATACACCACGCCGACGTTGACCCTGGCCATTGACCGAGCAACCCAACGTTACTACCAGCTCCCTCCGCAGGAATATGTTTTTACACGCTGCTGTTGTTGTTGTTGCGAGTGGCTGCTGCGGGCACCTCGCCAGCGAAGCTAGCTGGGTAACTGGCTACGAGTTTTGGGCAGCCCTTCCACCAATTTTGGCCGGTTTGCAATAGGGTAAGGCCCCGAATGGCGCCAACGCAACTTTCTACTGAACCAGACTGTTAGCGAAAGTCCCCACGTGTGCCTGTATCTGTACGCATGTCTGTATCGGTACGTATGTGCGTGTGTGCATGTTTTTTTGTGGGGAGCGGTGGTGTAGTAGCGGTGAGCGCTACGCTACAAACCCGGCCATCCGAGTTCAATTCCCGCTCACGGCCACCAACACCAATGACGATTGTCTGAACCGGTCCTGGGCCTTCCCTAGGTCGACTCAGCCTCAAATGAGTACCTGTTGCGGTCTGTAGTAAACATCGTCACTCGGGAGACAAAGGCGGTCGGGCGTGGTGCTGGTCACCCACCCCCTCGTGTGCCGTGCCGGCCTTCACAGATGCCACTGGCTAACAGCACTTGCCCCGACAGTCTGTTAGAGGCTATACGGGGGATCTTTGTCTTTGTTGCTTTTGTGTGTGTGTGTGCGCGCGTTCGTGTGTGCACGGTATATTTTAGGGACACGTTTACACGGACCACAGGGGCTGTGTCACGTGGTCGCGGTGTCGCGTTGCACGGCACAAAAGCAGTCACCGTTTAATTTCAGCCGAGTCCGTCCGGGAGGGAGGGGGGTCACACGGACTCGGAGAAATATTTGTTCCGTACACAGCACACCACGTCCAGTATCGCTCTCTGTCTCTACGTCTCTCTCGCTCGCTCGCTACGGCTGCCGCTGCGGCCGGTACCCGTCGCGTCGTGCCACACAGCAGAGGTCGCAACCGGGTACCCGATACCCGTACCCTACCCGATACCCGGCTACCCGTACCCGGCTGGGTACGGGTAGCCGTTTGCGACCCTGGTGCGGCCGGGTACGGGTAAGGAATCAAAACCCGTTTGCGACCTCTGCCACACAGACTCATTATCAGCGGCCACGATCCATCCACTGCTGGATGAAGGCTTCCTGCACAAGCTTACCGCCAGCATCTCACGATCCTGCCGATGCATCGAATCAATCACGCCCCCCTCTCTCCGCCCTCCCCTCCACCCCCTCCCGCCCCCCCCCTTCTCCGCCCCCCCTCTCCACCCCCCCCGCCCCCCCCTTCTCCGCCCCCCCTCTCCACCATTCCCCGCCCCCCCCTTCTCCACCCCCCTCTCCACCCTCCCCCCCGCCCCCCCCTTCTCCGCCCCCCTCTCCACCCCCCCTCTCCTCCCCCCCGCCCCCCCTCCCACCGACAGAAGGGGACGTGGAGGTGCTCTCGCCGCTGAGCGACATCCACGCGTCTCGCGACGACGACGCCACCTTCACCATCCAGCTCTCGCGCGCCACGCCCGGCCAGTGGCTTCGCGACGGTGTCCACATCTCGTCGGCCGGCGCCGTCGCCGCGGCCGCCGCCACCGCCGTCGACGACGGCCGCCACATCGTCGGCCACTTCGGCGCGACGCACACGCTGGTGGTGCGTCGCGTCGGCTGGCGGGACGACGGTGCCGCCATCGCCTTCCTGGCGGGCGCCCTGCGCGCCGACGCCACGCTCTACGTGACCGAGGGCGACGGCCTCTTCTCGCGCCTGCTCTCCGTCTCGTTCGCGTTCGCTATAGTCGCCTACCTGCTCGCCTACCTGCTCGCCTACCTGCTGGGGGGCGGTGGCGGCGGTGCCGGCGGTGGCGGCGACGGCCTCCTGGAGGGGACGCCGATGGACCGGCTCACGTAGGGCGACGCCCGGCGGCCTGGCGGCTGTGGACGGTCGAAATGTTCACGGACGGAGAGTCGCGTGCGGGTTCATTGCCGGCCGCGTCCCCACGAATGAGCATCGAAGGAGGGGGGGGGGGGGCGATGGCGGACGTGGAGCTCGGTGGACTTGCCGTAGACTACCTGCTAACAGCTGCGGTGTCAAGGTCGGCCTCTGTGGAGGAGGAGGCAAGTGAAGGACGCTGCTGCTGCTACTGGGCAATTGGAGGCAGTCGCCCCTCCAGCAACAATGGAGGGTGGAGGAGCGACGCTCACAACAACGAGCGGAGCGCCGGGCGGCTAAAACGCAGCAAGTTGGCACAATAGGAGGTACAGCTTTGTGGTGCATCTACCGGTCATCTCAGTCGGCCAACCCATGGCACCTGCAGGGTCTGTCCTGTGACCTCATCCTGCACCTAGCCTGGCACAGTAGGGGGTACCGCTGGTGGTGCATCTACCGGTCATCTCAGTCGGCCAACCCATGGCACCTGCAGGGTTTGTCCTGTGACCTCATCCTGCACCTAGCCTGGCACAGTAGGGGGTACCGCTGGTGGTGCATCTACCGGTCATCTCAGTCGGCCAACCCATGGCACCTGCAGGGTCTGTCCTGTGACCTCATCCTGCACCTAGCCTGGCACAGTAGGGGGTACCGCTGGTGGTGCATCTACCGGTCATCTCAGTCGGCCAACCCATGGGACCTACAGGGTCTGTCTCGAGACCTCCTCCTGCACCTAGCCTGGCACCGTAGGGGGTACAGCTGGTGGTGCATCTACCGGTCATCTCAGTGAGCCAATCCATGGCACCTGCAGGGTCTGTCCCGAGACCTCCTCCTGCATCTAGCCTGGCACAATAGGGGGTACAGCTGGTGGTGCATCTACCGGTCATCTCAGTGAGCCAATCCATGGCACCTGCAGGGTCTGTCCCGAGACCTCCTCCTGCATCTAGCCTGGCACAATAGGGGGTACAGCTGGTGGTGCATCTACCGGTCATCTCAGTGAGCCAATCCATGGCACCTGCAGGGTCTGTCCCGAGACCTCCTCCTGCACCTAGCCTGGCACAATAGGGGTACAGCTGGTGGTGGATCTACCGGTCATTTCAGTCACCCAACCCGTGGCACCTGCTGGGTCTGTCCCGACACCTCCTGTCAGCGAGGCCTTCGACACTTCACGTGGTAGTCTCAAAGTACACCTAGCCTGGCACAGGCGCCGTGGCAAACGGCGCGGTGTTGGTGCAGATGGCGACGATGATCTCGATCGATGAATCAACGCAAGAAAATTTTCGTAAAGCACGTGGCAGCGAAACGTGTGGCAGCGAAACGTCGGACACCACCGCGCCAGACGCCGGAGAGCACGACGGATTTGAATGCTTCCGACGACTTTGAGTGGAAATTAAATCTTTCCGGAGCGATCGATGCCGTCTGCATTTGCCGGCTGACAGGTCACAGTTGGTCATCGTTGTTGGACTGTCAGTGGCGGGTGTGTGTGTACACTCATGGTGCCGGATGGGCAACGCTGTCGTGGACAGTGCTGTGGGGGGGAAGGCCAATTCCGATTGGCCTTTCCCCTCAGGGCGTTGGTAACCACCACAGCAGGCCAAATGGGGGCTCTGGACGGTTGCGAGGGGCTGGTAACCCCTCCACCTTCAATAAATTACCGCAAAACCATTTAAAAAAATATGTAATGAATAAGCTTGTGCCGGTGGCCCCGGGGGGGCAGGCTTCTATGACGTCTCCTGGCCAAACCCCATTTGGCGGAGCCAGGAGATTGAATCTTCACCCTCGGAGCTCCTCCAGAAACAACAAAAAGCTACTACGGATGGTCACGTGGAATGTTCGAACGCTCACTGCAGAGGAAAGGCTGCAACTCCTCTGTCGGGAGCTGGACCGGTACTGCCTGGATCTCTGTTGCATTCATGAGGTCCGGTGGACCGGCTCTGGCTCCTGCCACCATGAGGGGTGGACAGTCTTCTACTCGGGGCAGGAGACTGCCAAACAACAGGGAGTGGCTCTTCTTCTTAACAAAAGAATGAAGGGGGCGTGGGAGCGTGGCGGTGAGGTGTGGGAAGCTGTAAGCCCCAGGCTACTTTAGGCTCGCCTTCCCATCAACCGGAGGCGAGGAGTGGTAGTCGTGGTTACTTATGCCCCCACCGAAAACGAACATCCGTGGAGGGATGCAGGCAAGGCCGATGAGTCAAATACCTTCTATGACCTCCTGTCACAGGTGCTAGCTAAAGTGGCCCCTCTGGATAGTCAACCCAGCTTAAATATATGCTCCAAGCACGTGTGCTGTTTCATTCAGACGCTGTCGCCTCGACAGACCTGGTTTTCACCTGAGGACAGGCTGCTTGCGTTGTGGCGGAAACGTCGTGAGAATTGTTTTATTATGTTTTATTTTTATTATTTTATTACTTCCCTTCTACGTGACTTTACCGAAAGAACCAAGAAGATAGAGTCATCTTGTTGGTCACCCAACCCCTCGTGTGCCGTGTCGGCCTTCATAGGTTCTGCTCGCTAACAGCACTTGCCCCTACAGCATGTTAAGGCTGTACGGGGGATCTTTCTCTTTTTGTGTGTGTTTGTGTGTACACGTCTGTGTGGGTAGCAGGTGGCGCATGTACGAATGCACGTTGAACTTCTTTCGCGCCGTACGTTGCCGACCGCGACGTGAGTTCGATTCCCGCTCACGGCCATCAACACCAGGTGATGATTATCTGAAGCGGTCCTGGGCCTCCCCTAGGTGGACTCGGCCTCAAATGAGTACCTGGTGCGGTGTGTAAATAAACATCGTCACTGGGGAGACATAGGGGCATCGTTAAGCATTAATTTAAAAAAATAAACGCCGTTTAAAATAGTTGTTGTTGTTGTTCCTTGACACTTGTTGTTGAAAACAATTCTCATTCTTTGAAGATGGGGGGGGGGGGGGCGAAACGTCGCCTATTATATAGCGTTTACTTTTAGGGCGACAGTGGCATTGACGCACGTGTTGTCGGAGCTTCAGTTGAGCTGCACTGCCCTCTGCCTGTCCACCACGAACATTACTCTGAGATTTTACATCTCATTCAGACACCACAGACGCACACACAAACCCATAAGTTCACACACAAACCCACAGACTCACACACAAACCCACAGACTCACACACAAACCCACAGACTCAGACACAAACCTATAGACTTAAACACGGACCCATAAACTCACGCGCAGACCCATGGACTTACACATGGACCCATAGACGGACAGACAGACACATAGTCACACACAAACCCATAGACTCACACACACACTCATAGACTTACAAATGGACACAGACTAACACGCAGACCCATAGACTCACACACAGACCCATAGACTTACACACGGACCCATAGACTCACACACAAACCCACAGACTAACACACGCAGACCCATAGACTCACACGCAGACCCATAGACTTGCACACGGACCCATAGACTCACACACAAACCCACAGACTTACACACGGACCCATAGACTCGCACACAAACCCAGACTTACACACAGACCCATAGACTCACACGCAGACCCATAGACTTACACACGGACCCATAGACTTACACACGGACCCATAGACTTACACACGGACCCATAGACTCGTACACAAACCCAGACTTACACACACACCCATAAACTCACACACAAATCCAGACTTACACACGAACCCATAGACTCGCACACAAACCCACAGACTTACACACGGACCCATAGACTCACACACAAACCCAGACTTACACACGGACCCAAAGACTCGCACACAAACCCATAGACATACACATGGACCCATAGACGGACAGACAGACCCATAGTCACACACAGACCCATAGACTTACACACACACCCATAAACTCACACACAAACCCACAGACTTACACGTGGACCCATAGACTCCCACACAAACCCACAGACTTACACACGGACCCATAGACTCGCACACAAACCCATAGACTTACACGTGGACCCATAGACACACCCACAGACCGATAGACTCTGTCTCCCCCAGTGGCAATGTGTAGTAAACATCGCCACGGGGGAGACAAAGGCGGTCGGGCGTGGTGCTGGCCACACCGCCCCCTCCGTGTGCCGTGCCGGCCTTCATAGGTGCTGCTCGCTAACAGCACTTGCCCCAACAGTCTGTGGAGGCTACACGGTGGTGGTAGGGGGGGGGGCACCTTTGTCTTTGTGTGTCACGTGCCTCCATCTCCTCTTGCAAAACAAAAACAAAACGGTGACGTCGCAATTTTAGAAATCCGCGCAGCCCTCGGCGGGTGGGAGGGGGGAGAAATCTGCGCAGCCTCCAACAGGGTGGTGCATACAGAGCGAGGGAGGGTCAGTGTGTGTCTTGTGTTGCAGACACGTCAACACAACACAAGCGTTTCACGCTTCAACACACCGGTGGGCTAAAGCAGTGAACTATTTGTCTTTTGTCAACGTGACACTTTTTTGCTGATTGGCCGTGTCGGGTGGTGGAGGGTTACGACACATTTATAAATAACGCGATCTAAACCCAAAAACGTTGATTGTGAATAATATTGGTTGCGAAAGCCTGCTACATGTGTTAAACTACGTGACTTTACCGAAAAAACCTAAGAGTATGAATCCTTGCAGTCACGAAAGCTTCAAATCTAGAATTTGCAGTTGATGCCACTTTGACAAGTGGGTAAAAATTGAGTTACAAGATTTGAGGATACAACAACGCAAACAACAACGACAGGCAGAGTGAGTTTATAAAACAAAGCGTATAAAATAACACCCATCGGTGATGAGTGGAATCATCTGAAACGGTCCTTCCCTATCAGCACAAGGATGATCAATCTTGATTTGAAGTTTTCGTGATTGCAGGGATCCATTCTCTTTGATTATTTCGGTAAAGTCATGGGGGTATAAAAATCCTGTCCACTTCAGCAATTGTTTTTTCCTGTGGTTGTCCCACCTGATTGACGGACGCTTGTGTTGCGCTCGAAACGTCGTGAATTAATTGATTTTATTTTATGCCTACGTGACTTTACCGAAAGAGCCAAAGAGTAAGGATGAGCAAACCAAGTTAGTGAGTCTATGAGTCTCTATGTGAGTCTATGAGTCTCTATGTGAGTCTACGAGTCTCTACGTGAGTCTACGAGTCTCTATGTGAGTCTATGAGTCTCTATGTGAGTCTATGGGTCTCTATGTAAGTCTATGGGTCTATATGTGAGTCTATGAGTCTCGATGTGAGTCTGTGGGTCTTTGTGTAGGTATTTGAGTCTCTATGTGAGTCTGTGGGTCTCTATGTGAGTCTGTGGGTCTCTATGTGAGTCTACGAGTCTCTATGTGAGTCTCTATGTGAGTCTACGAGTCTCTATGTGAGTCTACGAGTCTCTATGTGAGTCTCTATGTGAGTCTACTAGTCTCTATGTGAGTCTATGAGTCTCTATGTGAGTCTACGAGTCTCTATGTGAGTCTCTATGTGAGTCTGTGAGTCTCTATGTGAGTCTGTGGGTCTCTATGTGAGTCTACGAGTCTCTACGTGAGTCTACGAGTCTCTATGTGAGTCTATGAGTCTCTATGTGAGTCTGTGGGTCTCTGTGAGTATGGGTCTCTAAGTGAGTAATCGGTGAGCGCGCTGAGCCTCGCTACACACGCAACCCCCCCCCCCGCTCTTTAACCACAGACAGTGGCCGAGACGTGGATCCGAACCCAGGCTTGTTGTTGTTTCAGGGGTGGTGGTGGTGGTTGTGGTGGTGGTGGTTGTGGTGGTGGTGGTTGTGGTGGTGCCCTCCGCAGCTCGTGATGTCCGAGCCAGCCGACTCACATGAACGCCGCCGGCCGTCGTGATCGGGAGATGTTTGTCCGCCCGTCATTCCACTCGTGACTCGCGAACCAAAAGTAGCGACAAGGAGGAGGTGGAGGAAGAGGAGGTGGAGGAGGTGGAGGAGGTGGAGGAGAAGGAAGAGGTGGAGGAGGTGGAGGAGGAGGAGGTGGATGAGGTGGAGGAGGTGGAGGACGAGGAGGACGAGGAGGTGGAGCAGGTGGAGGAGGTGGAGGAGGTGGAGGAGGAGGTGGAGGAGGTGGAGGAGGAGGTGGAGGAGGAGGTGGAGGAGGAAGTGGAGGAGGAGGTGGAGTAGGTGGAGGAGGACGAGGAGGTGGAGCAGGTGGAGGAGGTGGAGGAGGAGGTGGAGGAGGAGGTGGAGGTGAAGGAGGTGGAGGAGCAGGAGGAGGTGGAGGAGGAGGTGGAGGTGCAGGAGGAGAAGGAGGTGGAGGAGCAGGAGGAGGAGCAGGAGGTGGAGGAGGACGAGGAGAAGGTGGAGGAGGAGGAGGTGGAGGAGGAGGAGGTGGAGGAGGTGGAGGAGGAGGTGGAGGAGGTGGAGGAGGAGGAGGAGGAGGACGACGAGGACGACGAGGTGGAGGAGGGGTGATGAGCTCCTTTGCCCGTGAGCCCGTCTAGACGGCGGCGCTGCAGGCGGCGGTGTATTTATATTCGTTTAAATTTACACCGCGGGGAAGACTCGCCCGAGACATCGGCGCTCGTTCGCAAACAGCAGCGACGACGACGACGACCAGAGGGGTCGTGCACTTCATGATAACGTTTAGGACAAATTTCGATGTTAAGCTTCTTTCGTGACTGCAGGGATTCATCGTCTTGGTTCTTTCGGTAAAGTCACGTAGAAGGGAAGTAATAAAATAATAAAAATAAAACATAATAAAATAATATATATTTATTTTATTATGTTTTATTTTTATTATTTTATTACTTCCCTTCTACGTGACTTTACCGAAAGAAATAAAACATAATAAAATAAAATAATGTAATATTTATTTTATTATGTTTTATTTTTATTATTTTATTACTTCCCATCTACGTGACTTTACCGAAAGAACCAAGAAAACGTTTCGGACAATTTCGATTATTTTTTTAAAAGTAATTTTCTTTCTTTCTTCCCCGGAGTATGACCCCCAGGATTCTGCGTACGCTCGGTGATGCTGCTGCTGCTGTTGTTGTTGTTGGATAGGCAGCAGCTGTGATTTCTTGTTAACATCGAGTTGGTTCAGTGAGCCCCAGATGATTGCGTCAGGAGGAGCAGCGGAGTGGTGAACCCTCGCTGCTGTGATGCCTCCTTCGTACAGAGGTCTCTGTGTGAGTCTATGGGTCTCTGTGTGAGTCTATGGGTCTCTGTGTGAGTCCGTGTGAGTCCGTGTGAGTCTGTGGAGTGTCCGTGTGAGTCTGGGGGTCTCTGTGTGAGTCTGTGGGTCTCTGTGTGAGTCTATGGGTCTCTGTGTGAGTCTGTGGGTCTCTGTGTGAGTCTGTGGGTCTCTGTGTGAGTCTATGGGTCTCTGTGTGAGTCTATGAGGCTCGGTGTGAGTCTGGGTCTCTGTGTGAGTCTATGAGTCTCTATGTGAGTCTATGGGTTTCTGTGTGAGTCTATGGGTTTCTGTGTGAGTCTATGGGTCTCTATGTGAGTCTATGTGTCTCTGTGTGTGTCTATGGGTCTCTGTGTGAGCCTATGGGTTTCTGTGTGAGTCTATGGCTCTTTGTGTGAGTCTATGAGTCTCTATGTGAGTCTGTGGGTATCTGTGCGAGTCTCTGGGTCTTTGTGTGAGTCTATGGGTCTCTGTGTGAGACAATGGGTCTCCCTGTGAGTCTGTGTCTCTGTGTGAGTCTATGGGTCTCTATGCGAGTCTGGGTCTTTGTGTGAGTCTGTGGGTCTCTGTGCGAGTCGGTAGATCTCTGTGCTCTTGGTAGATGTTGATAGCAGCGATGGGTGGTGAATCATCGCTGCCCTGACGATGCTGATGCCTCCTCCTCTTGCTGCTCCGTGCGTGTGACCCGCCCGTTGAGTCGTTCTCCGCCCCACGCTCGTTCTCGGTGGTGACCACAGTCGCCGCACACTGCACGGTGAGTTTGTAATTTCCCATTTGTGCATCATCTTCATCGTCGTTGTCGTCGTCATCATCGTCGTCGTCATCATCATCGTCATCATCGTCGTCATCATCATCATCATCTTCATCGTAGTTGTCGTCGTCATCATCGTCGTCGTCATCATCATCGTCATCGTCGTCGTCATCATCATCGTCATCATCATTATCGTCGTCATCACCGTCGTCATTATCATCGTCATCATCATCACCATCATCATCATCGTCGTCATCATCGTCGAGTGTCCGCATCATCAGCTGCTGCTGCTGCCACGCTTCGTGCCGTGCACAATGCGGCTCAGGGTGTCGTGGTCCATGAGCTTCAGGGTGGAGATCGATAATCCAGGGCATCTTCTTCCCCATCGCGTCTCTCACGACGTGTGAACTCCATTCGGCTTCCCAAGCGTCGTCATCGTCATCATGGTTGACTTGCTGCCCCTCCCCTCCCTCCCCTTACGTCTCGCACGAGGTGATCCCTTTACCCGAGTTGGCAGCCAACCCTGCAGGGTCGCTGGGTTGGCATGAGCCCTGGTACTGATGGCCTTAATCTAAGTTCTAGATTTGAGGCTTTCGTGACTGCAAGGATGTATACTCTTAGGTTCTTTCGGTAAAGTCACGTAGGTAAAATATTAAAATTAATAAAAGTAAAATAAAATAAAAATCACGACGTTTCGGAGGCAACACAAGCTTCCGTCTTCAGGTGGAACCGTCACAGCCACGACAGCTGTATCATTTACTTGTTTCATTTACTTGATACAGCTGAAGACGGAAGCTTGTGTTGCCTCCGAAACGTCGTGATTTTTATTTTATTTTACTTTCATTAATTTTAATGTTTTACCTACGTGACTTTACCGAAAGAACTAAGAGTACCGATAAAGTCATTTTTTTGGGTCAATCGTTCAACGACCGCGTGGGTTCGTGTGTGCTTGCGGAGCGGTGGCGCAGCCAACACCAACACCAGTGACGATAATCTGAACCGGTCCTGGCCCTCCCCTAGGTCGACTCAACCTCAAATGAGTACATGGTGCGATGTGTAAACATCGCCACTGGGGAGACAAAGGCGGTCTTAATAGGTGCTACTGGCTAACAGCACTTGCCCCAACAGTCTGTTAAGGCTACACGGGGGAGCTTTGTCTCGCAGTGCAAGCCACGTGAAAGTTGTTTCGAATTGTTTTTCTGCAGGTGGCATTGGTTTAGTGGCGCCTCTCTCTCGCTGGCCACGTGATGTTGTGGAGGCACGGCCTAGGTGGGTTAGTGGGTGAGTGGGTGGGTTAGTGGGTGAGTGAGTGAGTGGGTGAGTGGGTGGGGGAGTGGGTGAGTGAGTGGGTGAGTGGGTGGGTGGGTGGGTGAGTGGGTGAGTGGGTGGGTGAGTGGGTGGGTTAGGGGGTGAGTGGATGAGTGGGTGGGTTAGTGGGTGAGTGGGTGGGTTAGTGGGTGAGTGAGTGGGATGATCAGTGGGTGGTGGTGGATGGATGGATGGATGGGTGAGTGGGTGGGTGGTTGGGTGGGAGGGCGAGTGGATGAGTGGGGTGGGAGGGTGAGTGGGTGGGTGGTTGGGAGGACGAGTGGGTGGGTGAGTGGGTGGGTGAGTAGATGGATGAGTTGGTGAGTGGGTGTGTGGTTGGGTGGGAGGGCGAGTGGGTGAGTGGGTGGGTGAGTGAATGGGGTGGGAGGGTGAGTGGGTGGATGGATGGGTGGGTGAGTGGGTGGGTGAGTGGTTGGGAGGGTGAGTGGTTGGATGGGTGAGTGGGTGGGTGAGTGGTTTGGTGGGAGGGCGAGTGGGTGGGTGAGTGAGTGGGGTGGGAGGGTGAGTGGGTGGGTGGGTGGGTGAGTGGATGGATGACTGGGTGGGTGAGTGGATGGGTGAGTGGTTGGGTGGGTGGGAGGGCGAGTGGGTGGGTGAGTGAGTGGGGTGGAAGGGTGAATGGGTGGGTGAGTGGGTGGGTGAGTGGTTGGGTGGGTGGGTGAGTGGGTGGGTGAGTGGTTGGGTGGGAGTGCGAGTGGGTGAGTGAGTAAGTGGATGTGTGTGGCGCATACATATGTTTAGGTATTTTTGGAGACTGCTTTCACCGTGATCTCTTAGTCATTCATGCCAGCATGAGGGTGTTTACAAGATTCCTGCGGACAGGGCCGCTTTAAGGCTCCTGCTGTGATGGCTCCAAGCAGCTGGGCGGTGGCGACGGTGGTAGTGGTGGTGGTGGTGGCAGTGGTGGCGAAGGTTGCGGTGGTAGTAGTGGTGGTGGCGTTGGCAGTGGTGGCGAAGGTTGCGGTGGTAGTGGTGGTGGTGGCGTTGGCAGTGGTGGCGAAGGTTGCGGTGGTAGTGGTGGTGGTGGCGTTGGCAGTGGTGGCGAAGGTTGCGGTGGTAGTGGTGGTCGCGTTGGCAGTGGTGGCGAAGGTTGCGGTGGTAGTGGTGGTGGCGTTGGCAGTGGTGGCGAAGTTTGCGGTGGTAGTGGTGGTCGCGTTGGCAGTGGTGGCGAAGGTTGCGGTGGTAGTGGTGGTGGTGGCGGTGTTTGCAGGGTTGGCGGATGCTGAAAGGAAGGGAGGAGGTAGAGGAGCAGGAGGAAGGGAGTTAGGCGGAGACACGGGTAAAGAAGAGAGGGATGGGAAGGAGGGACAGGGAGTGAGTTGAGACCCATGGATGGTGTCGAGGTTAGGACGGACGGGTAGCAAAGTCAGGCAAGAGTCGCCACAAGCGTCACCGCAGCACGGTGAGACTGCTCAGCCAGAGCGACTGGCACAACTCACGTGCAAGGGACATTGGAGTTTAACACGTGGCAGGCTGTCGCGACCAATATTATTCATAATCAACGTGTTTGGGTTTAGATCACGTTATTTATAAATGTGTCGTAACCCTCCACCACCCGACACGGCCAATCAGCAAAAAAAAGTGTCACGTTGACAAAAGACAAAATAGTTCACTGCTTTAGCCCACCGGTGTGTTGAAGCGTGAAACCACAACATTTACAATTTTTGAGTAGTACGACGTTTCGCTGGGAATTCTGGCGAATTGCCCGATGATGCTGGATGCAATTACCAGCGAAACGTCGTACTACTCAAAAATTGTAAATGTTGTGGTTTCACGCTTCAACACACCGGTGGGCTAAAGCAGTGAACTATTTGTCTTTTGTCAACGTGACACTTTTTTGCTGATTGGCCGTGTCGGGTGGTGGAGGGTTATGACACATTTTGAACTATAAATAACGCGATCTGGGCAGTGTTGAGTCTGTGGGCAGTGTTGAGGTTTTGTTGAGTCTATGGGCAGTGTTGAGTCTATGGGCAGTGTTGAGTCTATGGGCAGTGTTGAGTCTATGGGCAGTGTTGAGTCTGTGGGCAGTGTTGAGTCTGTGGGCAGTGTTGAGTCTATGGGCAGTGTTGAGTCTATGGGCAGTGTTGAGTCTATGGGCAGTGTTGAGTCTATGGGCAGTGTTGAGTCTATGGGTAGTGTTGAGTCTGTGGACAGTGTTGAGGTTTTGTTGAGTCTATGGGCAGTGTTGAGTCTATGGGCAGTGTTGAGTCTATGGGCAGTGTTGAGTCTGTGGACAGTGTTGAGTCTGTCGTGCAGTGTTGAGGTTTTGTTGAGTCTATGGGCAGTGTTGAGTCTGTGGTGCAGTGCTGAGGTTTTGTTGGGTCTGTGGGCAGTGTTGAGTCTGTGGTGCAGTGTTGAGTCTGTGGGCAGTGTTGAGTCTGTAGGCAGTGTTGAGGTTTTGTTGAGTCTATGGGCAGTGTTGAGTCTATGGGCAGTGTTGAGTCTGTGGTGCAGTGTTGAGGTTTTGTTGAGTCTATGGGCAGTGTTGAGTCTATGGGCACTGTTGAGTCTGTGGGCAGTGTTGAGTCTGTGGTGCAGTGTTGAGGTTTTGTTGAGTCTATGGGCAGTGTGAGTCTGTGGGTGTAGCAGTTCCGAACTGTAGAGCGTATGTCCAGTTCGATGACTGCACATTTAATTTGTATTATTTTTTAAAGAAAATTAGTCAAGTCAGCTGTCAAGGGGCGTGCAACGATGGACGTGGATCCTTCTTGGAGGTGAGTTTCATTTAATCTGGGACTGCAAAACGTAACAATAACTTTAGCCCGTTCCTCACTGCCTCACGGGTTGGCAACTTCACTGCTGTGAATCTGTTACTTTGGTTTTGTATGTACCCACTATTTAACGTAAATAACAACAGTGTCGTTACAGAGATTCAACAGCGTTAACGCATTTAAAATAGTAACCGCTACAACGGTAACTTGAAATCAAAACCACCGAGCGAATTGAAAAAACTCTTTAAGAATCACTACAGCGTTGTAATTTCGATTTAAAGCTTTCGTGACTGCAGGGATTCATCTTCTTGGTTCTTTCGGTAAAGTCGCGTAGAAGGGAAATAATAAAATAAAAAAAATAAAACATATTAAAATATAATTAAATTTCGATTTAAAGCTTCTTTCGTGACTGCAGGGATTCATCTTCTTGGTTCTTTCGGTAAAGTCACGTAGAAGGGAAATAATAAAATAATAAAAATATAAATCATAATACATTTATTTTATTACGTTTTATTTTTATTATTTCCCTTCTACGTGACTTTACCGAAAGAACTAAGATGAAAAAAAACTAATGTTAACTATGAATGTTGACTTTTACAACTTAAACCTGCAATATTATTAAAGATTTACATCAGAATGTGTTAAATTCTTAATCGCATAACTCTATCCGTACAAGTTGTAACCTTATCCCACTGTTGCCAAACCTCAGCGCAAGTCTTCTTCTTCTTCCTAGCGTTGTTCCCGCTGTGGCGCAGGGTCCGCTTTTCGGCATTGTCTTCTCCATTTGGCTCGGTCCAGGGCATCTTCGGGGAATGCGTTGACCGTCTTCATGTCTTCCTTTATTCGGTCCATCCATCGCTTCTTCGGACGTCCGCGTGGACGGCGGCCCTCTGGCTCAATACGCACGGCAGTCTTGGCCACCGATGACTCTTCACTTCGCATCACATGGCCGTACCACCGAAGTCTTGCCTCAAGCATCTTGTCCGCAATGGGGGCCACACCAAGTCGCTTCCGAACGTCTTCGTTCCTGACACGATCCCATCAGCGCAAGTACACCTCTTAATTTACCCGGAGACTTTTATTTCACGCAAAAAAGTTACAACTTTCGCTTCATATTCTTTGGGTCTTTTGGTAAAGTCACGATTTTTTGTTGTTATTTTCTTTGAACCTATCTACGTGACTTTACCGAAAAGACCCAAAGAATATTAATTATTGCAGTCACGAAAGATTGAAGTCAAGTCACAACTTTCATACTCTTTGGTTTTTTCGGTAAAGTCACGTAGGTAAAAAAATGAAGTAAAATATTTTTATTTTATTGAAAATTTAAATTTATTAAATTTTTTACCGAGGTGACTTAAATTTATTTGATTTAATTATAAATTTCTTTAATTAAATTTTTTACCGACGTGATATAAATTTCTTTGATTTTAAATTGATTTAATTTAATTTAATGTTTTACAGACGTGACTTAAATTTATTTTATTTTAAATTAATTCAATTGAATTTTTAACCTACGTGACTTCACTGAAAAAAAACCCAAAGAGCATGAATCCTTGCAGTCACGAAAGCTTCAAATCTAGAAATAAAACTTCCACTCCACTACCTCGCGCATTGGCAAACTTCACTGCTGTGAGGCTGATGTTGGTTTTCCTGCCAAAATCGGGGGGCCAATGGGTGTGGGGGGGGGGCGCTGAGTGTCACCCCACTTGGCTCAACATAGAACTCTCATCAGACATCTCGGCTGGTGATGCAGTTTATAGCATCGCGATGGGTATTTATTTACACGCTTTTATTTAACTCACTCTGTCTGTTGTTGTTGTTCTTGTTGTCGTTGTTGTTGTTGTATCCTCAAATCTTGTAACTCAATTTTTACCCACTTCCCAATATGGTATCGACTGCAAACTTGCCATACTTATGTCATACTGATGACATGACTATATTCTATCATAAAATACATATTTTTAAACATTATTTTTTATATGTTATGTTTCGGCTTGGGTCTAATTGTCCACGTTCAACTGACGTTGGCTGTAATTGGCCACGGTCCCTGACGTTGTGGCAAGCTTCGGGGCCACTTCCTGGAGTCGTGGAGTTCTTCCATTACTAGTACGGTACATTTCATTAAAGCGTGTTTTTAAAAAAAGTTTTTTTAAATATTACTTATTTTTTAATCCTTTATATTAAGTTCGCTTGCTTGCTTGCTTGCGTGCTTGCGTGCTTGCTTGCTTGCTTACGATCGTGCAAATCTTTCGGTCGTTTTTTAACCCACTTCCCGTGATCCAATCGAGCTGACATTTTGCACACAGACTCGTTGTGCGAGACAATTAATGTTCGTGAAAATTGTTTTCCAAAATTTTACACTGTTTAGGGAAAACAAATTAAATATTTAATTACCAATTGTTTAATACTGCAGACAATCATCTGACCCATAGGTGGCAGCCATCTCAAGCCAGAGGACGAGAGGACTCTAGCCGCCACGCATATAAAGGATTTAGAGTGAAAAACTTTGTTTTTACGGGTTAATTTTTTATTTAAATCCTTTATATTAAGTTCGCTTGCTTGCTTGCTTACGACCGTGCAAACCTTTCGGTCGTTTTTTAACCCACTTCCCGTGATCCAATCGAGCTGACATTTTGCACACAGACTCGTTGTGCCAGACAATTAATGTTCGTGAAAAAAAAATTCCCAAAATGTTACACTTTTTAGGCAAAAAAAATGTATTTTACATATATTCAAATAGAACTCATTCATGGCTTTGGCTGAACGTCACAGTATAAGAGCCCAGAGCGTAACCCCTCCACAGGCCGTGGCGGAGTAGCGCAGTTGGTAGCGCCCTCGCTTCCCATGCCAAAGGTCGCGGGATCGATCCTTGCGTCCTCCACAGGCGAATATATTTTTAAATCCTTTATATTAAGTTCGCTGCCACACATATAAAGCATTTATAGTGAAAAACTTTGTTTTTACGGGTTTACTTGTTACACGCTTTTATGTAACTCACTCTGTCTGTTGTTGTTGTCGTTGTTGTCATTGTCGTATCCTCAAATCTTGTAACTCAAATTAACCCACTTCCCAATGTGGTATACACTGCAAACTTGCTAATACTTATGTCATACTGATGACAAGACTATATTTTATCATAAAATACATATTTTTAAACATTATTTTTTATATGTTATGTTTCGGCTTGGGTCTAATTGTCCACGCTAAACTGACGTTGGCTGTAATTGGCCACGGTCCCTGACGTTGTGGCAAGCTTCGGGGCCACTTCCTGGAGTCGTGGAGTTCTTCCATTACTAGTACGGTACATTTCATTAAAGCGCGTTTTTAAAAAAAGTTTTTTTTTAAATATTACTTATTTTTTAAATCCTTTATATTAAGTTCGCTTGCTTGCTTGCTTGCGTGCTTGCTTGCTTGCTTGCGTGCTTGCTTGCTTGCTTAGGACCGTGCAAATCTTTCGGTCGTTTTTTAACCCACTTCCCGTGATCCAATCGAGCTGACATTTTCCACACAGACTCGTTGTGCCAGACAATTATTGTTCGTGAAAACAAATTCCCAAAATTTTACACTTTTTAGGCAAAAAAAAAATATTTTACATATATTCAAATAGAACGCATTCATGGCTTTGGCTGAACGTCAGAGTGTAAGAGCCCAGAGCGTAACCCCTCCACAGGCCGTGGCGGAGTAGCGCAGCTAGTAGCGCCCTCGCTTCCCATGCCAAAGGTCGCGGGATCGATCCCCGCGTCCTCCACAGGCGAATATATTTTTAAATCCTTTATATTAAGTTCGCTTGCTTGCTTAGGACCGTGCAAATCTTTCGCTCATTTTTTAACCCACTTCCCGTGATCCAATCGAGCTGATATTTTCCACACAGACTCGTTGTGTGACAATTAATTTTCGTGAAAAAAAAAATCAAAAATTTTACACTGTTTAGGGAAAACAAATTAAATATTGAATTACCAATTGCTTAATGGTGGCAGACAATCATCTGACCCATAGGTGGCAGCCATCTCAAGCCAGAGGACGAGAGGACTCTAGCCGCCACGCATATAAAGGATTTATAGTGAAAAACTTTGTTTTTACGGGTTTACTTGTTAAATCCTTTATATTAAGTTCGCTTGCTTGCGTGCTTGCTTGCTTGCTTACGACCGTGCAAACCTTTCGGTCGTTTTTTAACCCACTTCCCGTGATCCAATCGAGCTGACATTTTGCACACAGACTCGTTGTGCGAGACAATTAATGTTCGTGAAATTTCTTTCCAAAATTTTACACTGTTTAGGGAAAACAAATTAAATATTTAATTACCAATTGTTTAATACTGCAGACAATCATCTGACCCATAGGTGGCAGCCATCTCAAGCCAGAGGACGAGAGGACTCTAGCCGCCACGCATATAAAGGATTTAGAGTGAAAAACTTTGTTCTTACGGGTTATACTTGTTAATAAAAGCGGTGCGTTTTCCCCGACTCCCATCAGACACCGCGTGCCACAACTCTTCCCCCAACAAAATTCAACGTCGACTCAACATTCCGAGACTTTAAATCCCCACAAAATGTAAAAAAATGTAATCTCGTTGTTGATTGTACCGATTCTTTTTTAAATGTCCAGGTATTCTTTTTTTTCCCCGTCCGCTCCGGGTATCACTTCAGCCTCAAGAGTGATGGGTACCCCTCGTCACACGTCGTGATTTCGTCGTGATTTTATTTAATTTTCTACCCACGTGACTTTACCGGAAGAACCAGAGTATGGATCCCTGCAGTCACGAAAACTTCAAATCTACATTGCCCCTCGTCACTCGAAATTGGCGCGCCGCGTGCATATAACGTAAACGTCGCGCTAATCAACATTTTAACGTTACTATTCGAACTTTTCTATTTGACCAGGTAAGCAGAGGTCGCAAACGGGTTTTGATTCCTTACCCGTACCCGCACCCGGCCGCACCAGGGTCGCAAATGGGTACCCGTACCCGTACCCGGCCGTACCCGTACCCTACCCGTACCCGTACCCTACCCGAAATGAGTGACAAACGGTTACTCACCGGTGACTCACGGCCTACCCGTACCCGGCCGCACCAGGGTCGCAAATGGGTACCCGTACCCGTACCCGGCCGTACCCGTACCCATTCCCTACCCGTACCCTACCCGAAATGAGTGACAAACGGTTACTCACCAGTGACTCACGGCCTACCCGTACCCGTACCCAGCCGCTCCAGGGTCGCAAACGGCTACCCGTACCCGGCCGGTTACGGGTAGCCAGGTATCGGGTAGGGTACGGGTGTCGGGTAGGGTACGGGTGTCGGGTACCCGGTTGCGACCTCTGCAGGTAAGGGCCCACTAACCTATGCAGCTCTTTTTCAGAACCCACCTGGCCATCAACAACGATAGCTCAACAAAAGTGGACTTCTCATCATCATCATCGTCGTCGCGTGGAAATGTATCGCAGCGGCCAAATACTCTGACCGATGAAGGTCGCCGTCGACGTTTTCCATCGACCTACCGCTGCCAACCACGACGACTGCCCCGCCGCTTTCAAGTAATCCAGGATAGGCTCGTGTCCTCGGCTGAAGGCCTATACGCGACTACTTGAATCCGGCGGCAAGTCACTCGACACGCCACGCGGCGTCAAACGACATCGGCATCATCGTCAACAACAACAAGATGCATCACGGGACCTCCTTTGCCACTACCAAAATATACTAATAGGGTTTTTCCCCGAGCTCTCATTACTCTGGTAGTGCGTTGTCTTTGAACTGTGCGCCTTTTGGCGTCATCTGGTCGAACACCATTTGAGACTAGGCTCTAAAGAAAGCTGTCTCTGGTGTGGACCAATCAGTTTCAAAGACAATGCATAAATTATCAGAGTATTGTTTTTTGTTTGCATTTGACTGCAAGTACTGTGGTTAATGTAAGCATGATTCCTTGCAAAAGGTGTCAGTTTTGTTGCTAGAAAAAAGGGGAAAAACCCTATTAGTATTAACAACAAGATGTTTTCTTTTCTTTGCGGTTAACCGTTTGTTGTTGTTAATTCGTTCCACGGAAGCGACTGTTTACCGAAATAACCGTTCGTTGTTTTTGGTTTCGCAACTGACTAAAACAACTGAAAACGTATGTCAACAAAGCCCAGTCGAGGTCATACATCGTGTTTTTTCTTCTTTTTGTTGTAACAATCTGTGAAGTAAAGAGCTTTACAGCTCATCCGATTCCTCCTGCGTTCTGAAATAAATATTCTGAAATTGAAGGCCGCTGATTGGCCGGAGGATTGGCTCAGCCAGACTTTTTCGAGCCCTCTGATTGGCCGAAAAATTTGGCGCGACCGCGTGCACGACGGTGACGTCACGTTAGTGAAAAATGTTGACGCGAGTCGAAACCATGGGCTCACTACGGGGAGGCGAAACGTTAACCGAAAAAAACGTTAACCGATGTCACTGTTAACCGAGCCACTACTAGTATTGTTAACCGAAATAACTGTTCATCGAAGAGAGAGAGCGCTGTAGTTGGACTGCCAAAACGTAATGTAAACAAAGCCAAGTCGAGGCCTTGAACGGCTCATAAATGGGCACCGCTGATTGGCTCAGGGGGCGTCCATAAAGGACGTCACACACCTGGGGGGGGGTGGGTCAGACATTTGTGACGATGTGTGACGAGGGGGGGGGGGGGGTTGAGAAATGTGACGTCACATCAAATGCGCAACTTTAAATAAATTTAGACAATACGTTCTACTTAATTAAATAGACTTTTTAATAAATGTTTTCTCCTACAACATCGCCACATTAAATACGCACTACAATGACAATAGTTTAAAGCGATTTGAAGCATGGTTTTTTTTTTGGGGGGGGGGGGGACAGAGGTTTGTGACGTCATAGTTGAGGGGGGTTTGACAAAATCGCGTGACGTCATTTATGGACGGCCCCTTTCCTATACTTTACATTCGTATCGTGTCTTTGTCTTGTGTGTTTGTTGTTGTAACTTTCTGACCCCGCGCCACCGACTTGACATATGTGGAAAAAAAGATTCATAGCTCATTGGAATCCTCGTGCAGTATAAACAAACATTCAGATTTAGATTCTGACATTCACAGGCCAGCAGTGGCTCTGTCAGCTAGGATTGGGCTATATCCAATTATTTTCTTGTTTTTTTTTTGGTAAAGTCACCAAGAAGATGAATCCCTGCAGTCACGAAAGCTTTAAATCGAAATATATCCAATTATTTAATCGATTACTCTGATCAATACTCTTAGTTTTTTCGGTAAAGTTACGTAGGTAAAAATGAAATTAAAATTAATAAAAATAAAATAATAAAAATCACGACGTTTCGGAGGCAACACAAGTCTCCGCATCAGGTGGGACCGTCACAGCCAGATTTACTGCATCACTTGAGCTAAAATTACTGCATCAAGTGATGCAGTAATTATATCTGTGACAGTCCCACCTGATGACGGAGACTTGTGTTGCCTCCGAAACGTCGTGATTTTTATTATTTTATTTTTTTATTAATTTTAATTTCATTTTTTACCTACGTGACTTCATAGGTGCTGCTCGCTAACAGCACTTGCCCCAACAGTTTGTGAAGGCTACACGGTGGTGGTAGTGGGGGGCACCTTTGTCTTTGTGTGTCACGTGCCTCCATCTCCTCTTGCAAAACAAAAACAAAACGGTGACGTCGCAACTTTAGAAATCCGCGCAGCCCTCGGCGGGTGGGAGGGGAGAAATCTGCGCAGCCTCCAACAGGGTGGTGCATACAGAGCGAGGAGGGTCAGTGTGTGTCTTGTGTTGCAGACACGTCAACACAACACAAGCGTTTCACGCTTCAACACACCGGTGGGCTAAAGCAGTGAACTATTTGTCTTTTGTCAACGTGACACTTTTTTGCTGATTGGCCGTGTCGGGTGGTGGAGTATGAATCCTTGCAGTCACGAAAGCTTCAAATCTAGAACTCTGATCAATATCGGTTCAATTCATCTACTCACCTCCTCCCACGATGGTGTGGCTGAGAGTTTACCATGGAGGTCCAGTTTACCATGGGAATCCAGTTTACAATGCCGACTCCTTGCCTAACCCAACGAAATCGATTCGCACAGTTGGCTACGTACGGAGCGAAAGAAGTTCAACATAATAGTACAATATTGCCTGCAAAATACTTACGGTGTTAAAGTTAATTAATAATATCACAACGTTAAATTTCGATTTAAAGCTTTCGTGACTGCAGGGATTCATCTTCTTGGTTCTTTCGGTAAAGTCACGTAGAAGGGAAATAATAAAATAATAAAAATAAAACATAATAACAGGTCTGTCGAGAAGACAGAGTCTGACTCTGTCTTCTCGACAGACCTGTTCTCCACCTGAGGACGGCTGCTTGCGTTGTGGCCGAAACGTCGTGAGAATTATTTTATTATGTTTAATTTTTATTATTTTATTATTTCAATTCTACGTGACTTTACCGAAAGAACCAAGAAGAATATCACAACGATTCAACTCGTAACTTTCTGCCCGCACACTATTCACTCAACTCTCGTCACGAGAGAGAGAGACAGACAGAGAGACAGAGACAAGAGAAGATGGCTCGGGGTGCGGGGAGGAACCACGCGATAAGCCCGCGCCAACAATTCCCCCAAGCTCTGCGGTCCTCCATATACGAGGGTGCTTTCGCGAGTGGTTACATGGAAGAATAAGTATAACCCGTAAAAACAAAGTTTTTCACTATAAATCCTTTATATGCGTGGCGGCTAGAGTCCTCTCGTCCTCTGGCTTGAGATGGCTGCCACCTATGGGTCAGATCATTGCATTGCACCATTAAGCAATTGGTAATTAAATATAATATTTTTGTCATAAAAACTGTAAAATTTTGCAATTTATTTTTTCACGAACATTAATTGTCACGCACAACGAGTCTGTGTGGAAAATGTCAGCTCGATTGGATCACGGGAAGTGGGTTAAAAAACGACCGAAAGATTTGCACGGTCCTAAGCAAGCAAGTGAACTTAATATAAAGGATTTAAAAACAACCTCCCGCACAAACGGGACTGGTGCAGTCGACATTTTTGCTGTCGCCGCGTGGTCCTGGTGAGTCAGGGTTAGGACAATTCCTCCTCTACGCCCTCGGGAAAGTGAGTCGGAACAAATGTATGAGTTGTAACAGATAGAGATTATCGTCTTGGTTCTTTCGGTAAAGTCACGTAGAATGGAGTTTGCGTGTCTCTCTCTCCGTGGTGAGATGTTGACTACCTCGCCTCGTGTGCAGGAGGTCGTGGGTTCGACCCTGACGCCTGCTGTATATTTGGAGTTTGCGTGTCTCTCTCTCTGTGGTGAGATGTTGACTACCTCGCCTGGTGTGCAGGAGGTCGTGGGTTCGATAAAATAATATTTTATTTTATTATGTTTTATTTCTATTACTTTATTATTTCCCTTCTACGTGACTTCACCGAAATAACCAAGAAGATGAATCCCTGCAGTCACGAAAGCTTTAAATCGAGATGGAGATTAGTTCATGCTTTGCTGTAGCACCATCTCCTGGCGAGCCAAGGTATAGCACCTCCTCCTCTAAGCCCTCGGGAAAGTAAGTCGGAACAAATGTATGAGTTGTAACAGATGGAGATTACACCATTGGAAACTCATTTGCCAGTAGAGAAATATGATAATTGTTTTTTTACCCTTTTATCTGGCAATAAAACTGACACCTTTTTTTACAAGGAGTCATGTTTGCATCGACCACAATACCTGCAGTCATCTAGTCCAACACCATGTGAGACTAGGCTCTAAGGAAAGCTGTCTCGGGTGTGGACCAATCAACTTCAAGAACAGTGCATACATTATCAGAGTTATGTTTTTTGTTTGCATTACGACTGAAGGTATTGTGATCTATGCAAGCATGACTCCTTGTAAAAAAAGATGTCAGTTTTTTTTGCCAGATAAAAGGGTAAAAAAAACAATTATCAGATGGAGATTAATCTTAATTTTGGAGCTTTCGTGACTGCAGGAATTATTCTTTGGTTCTTTGCTGTAGCACCATCTCCTGGCGAGCCAGGCTATGGCCCCTCCTCCTCTAAGCCCTCGGGAAAGTAAGTCGGAACAAATGTATGAGTTGTAACAGATGGAGATTAGTCCACGCTTTGCTGTAGCACCATCTCCTGGCGAAAGTGAGTTGGAACAAATGGAGGAGTTGTAACAGATGGAGATTAGTCCACGCTTTGCTGTAGCACCATCTCCTGGCGAAAGTGAGTTGGAACAAATGTATGAGTTGTAACAGATGGAGATTAGTCCACGCTTTGCTGTAGCACCATCTCCTGGCCAACCAGGCTACCACACCTCTTCCTCTTCGCCCACGGGAAGGGAGTGCTGCCTCCACATTGCTGGATGAGAGACGTGTTACGATGCGATGCATCGACAATACGATACGGAGTCGCGTAATCCGATGCTTATTGTATTCTGTGTTTTGGTTAAATGACGTCACGCATCTTGGGGGTCAGACATTTGTGACGATGCGTGACAAAGGGGGGGGGGGGGTGAGAAATGTGACGTCACGTCAAAACGCGCAACTTTAAATAAATATAGACAACACGTTCTGCTTAATTAAATAGCCTTGGTAATAAATGTTTTCTCCTACAACATCAGAGTGCAGCGCCACATTAAATACGCACTACAATGACAATAGTTTAAATAGATTTTAAGCATGTTTTTTTTGGGGGGGGCAGAGCTTTGTGACGTCATATTTCAGCGGGGGGGGGGTCTGACTTTTTGTGACGCCGTGTGATGAAGAGGGGGGGGGGGGTCAAAAATCGTCCAAGATCGCGTGACGTCATTTAAGGACGGCCCCTTATCTTATTTAAACTATTTTTATTTTACCAGGCAAGGCCCACTGAGCTGTGTAACTCTTTTTCAGAGGCGACCTGGTCACAAATGATAGCTCATGGAAGCGGCTCGCCATCATCATCATGTGAACATTTATAGCGGCCAAAAACTCTAAACGCGTGATTTTTAATTCTTAAATGTGGAGAGAAAATCCACGCGGCCACGGGGAGAGAGAGACACGCAAACTCCAAATACACAGCAGCAGGCGTCAGGGTCGGGATCGAACTAACGACCTCCTGTATACCAGGCGAGGTAGTTAACATCTCCTAGCCACCGTGATGATGATGAGAGAGAGACACGCAAACTCCAAATACACAGCAGCAGGCGTCAGGGTCGGGATCGAACCCACGACCTCCTGTATACCAGGCGAGGTAGTCAACATCTCATAGCCACCGTGATGATGATGAGAGAGAGAGAGAAAGACACGCAAACTCCAAATACACAGCAGGCGTCAGGGTCGGGATCGAACCCACGGCCTCCTGTATACCAGGCGAGGTAGTTAACATCTCCTAGCCACCGTGATGATGATGAGAGAGACACGCAAACTCCAACTATACAGCAGGTGTCAGTGTCGGGATCAAACCCACGACCTCCTGTATACCAGGCGAGGTAGTTAACATCTCATAGCCACCGTGATGATGATGAGAGAGAGAGACACGCAAACTCCAACTATACAGCAGGTGTCAGGGTCGGGATCGAACCCACGACCTCCTGTATACCAGCGAGGTAGTTAACATCTCATAGCCACCGTGATGATGATGAGAGAGAGAGACACGCAAACTCCAACTATACAGCAGGTGTCAGGGTCGGGATCGAACCCACGACCCCCTGTATACCAGGCGAGGTAGTTAACATCTCATAGCCACCGTGATGATGATGAGAGAGAGAGACACGCAAACTCCAACTATACAGCAGGTGTCAGGGTCGGGATCGAACCCACGACCTCCTGTATACCAGGCGAGGTAGTTAACATCTCATAGCCACCGTGATGATGATGAGAGAGAGAGACACGCAAACTCCAACTATACAGCAGATGTCAGGGTCGGGATCGAACCCACGACCCCCTGTATACCAGGCGAGGTAGTTAACATCTCCTAGCCACCGTGATGATGATGAGACAGAGAGACACGCAAACTCCAACTATACAGCAGGTGTCAGTGTCGGGATCGAATCCACGACCTCCTGTATACCAGGCGAGGTAGTTAACATCTCATAGCCACCGTGATGATGATGAGAGAGAGAGACACGCAAACTCCAACTATACAGCAGGTGTCAGGGTCGGGATCGAACCCACGACCTCCTGTATACCAGGCGAGGTAGTTAACATCTCATAGCCACCGTGATGATGATGAGAGAGAGAGACACGCAAACTCCAACTATACAGCAGGTGTCAGGGTCGGGATCGAACCCACGACCCCCTGTATACCAGGCGAGGTAGTTAACATCTCCTAGACACCGTGATGATGATGAGACAGAGAGACACGCAAACTCCAACTATACAGCAGGTGTCAGTGTCGGGATCGAATCCACGACCTCCTGTATACCAGGCGAGGTAGTTAATATCTCATAGCCACCGTGATGATGATGAGAGAGAGAGACACGCAAACTCCAACTATACAGCAGGTGTCAGTGTCGGGATCGAATCCACGACCTCCTGTAGACCAGGTGAGGTAGTTAATATCTCATAGCCACCGTGATGATGATGAGAGAGAGAGACACGCAAACTCCAACTATACAGCAGGTGTCAGTGTCGGGATCGAATCCACAACCTCCTGTATACCAGGTGAGGTAGTTAATATCTCATAGCCACCGTGATGATGATGAGAGAGAGAGACGCAATCTCCAAATATACAGCAGCAGGCGTCAAGGGTCGGGATCGAACCCACGACCTCCTGTATACCAGGCGAGGTAGTTAACATCTCTTAGCCACCGCGATATAAAACGACACCAACAATTCTAAAGGTAAATTCGAGACATTTCCCTCCACCCCTACCCCAGAGCCATCGCGAGAAGCCCTCAATGTAACCATGGGGTCCGCGTTATTATGATGACGACGACGACTACCTACTACCACGACGTGTTTACCTGTTTGCTCCGTCCGTATCACATTCAAAATAAACAATAGGCTTACCTCGCCATGTAAGGCATTGGGCAGGTAGCGTGCTTCGTGTGATCCCCCCCCACCCAACACACTTCCCCATCCTATGCCCGCCCCCTTCCCTCCCCATATCAAATGTTCGATCGGCATGGTAACAGCGGTGGCTATGCTTGGGCACGTTTCGTAAAGCTGCTGATGATGCGTCATTCAAACGCATTTCTTTACAACTGCGTTTCTGTGTGTTCAGTTTGTTAGTCCTGCCCCCGGACCTCCCGATTAGCACGGTTGGCTACGTACGGTGCGAAATAAGTTCAACGTACACATGAGTGTGGGTCTCTGTGGGTCTCTGTGGGTCTCTGTGGTTTTATTTTTGAGTGTCTGGATCTTTGCGGGCCTCGATATGTCTCGCTGATATATTAGGAAGCCACTGGAGCTCCCCCCCCTCTCCTCCCCCCTCAACTTGCTTTTAAGGGATTACATCTTGAATCATTGCCTCACTTGATGCAGCTAATCCGGCTGTGACGGTCCCACCTGATGACGCAGACTTGTGTTGCCTCCGAAACGTCGTTATTTTTATTTTATTTTCATTAATTTTGATGTTTTACCTACGTGACTTTACCGAAAAAACCTAAGAATACTTTTAAAATCATCGTCTAGATTGTCAACTTATTTCTGTAGAAGTGATGTGTGTGTGTGTGAGTTGTCCTCCCCTGTACCTCCCCACTCGGGTTGGCGGTAGAAAATAAATCCGTGGAAGCTCAACTCATTTGCAATGTCGCGATGATTATGTTTGGCGATGATGGTGGTGGCGATGGTGACGATGGTGATGATGGTGGTGATGATAATGCTGTGGAATTGATAGTGATGATGGTGGTGGTGGTGATGACGATGATGATAGTGATCATGATGATGATGGTGATAATGATGATGCTGGTGATGATGATAGTGATAACGACGATGGTGGTGATGATAGTGATAATGATGATGGTGGTGGCGATGATCGTAATGATAGTAATAATGATAGTGATGATGGTGGTGATAATGATGCTGGTAATAATGATAGTGATGATGATGGTGTTGGTGATGATGGTGATGATAGTAATAGTGATGGTGGTGATGATAGTGATGATGATGGTGGTGGTGATGATGATGATGATGGTGATGATAGTGATAATGAAAGTAATAGTGGTGGTGATGATGGTGATGATAGCGATGATGATGGTGATGATGATGGTGATGATGGTGATGATAGTGATAATGATAGTAATAGTGGTGGTGATGATGGTGATGATAGTGATGATGATGGTGATGATGATGGTGATGATGATGGTGGTGGTGATGATGATGATGGTGATGATAGTGATAATGAAAGTAATAGTGGTGGTGATGATGATGATGGTGATGATAGTGATAATGAAAGTAATAGTGATGGTGGTGATGATGATGGTGATGATGATGGTGATGATAGTGATAATGAAAGTAATAGTGATGGTGGTGATGATGATGGTGATGATAGTGATAATGAAAGTAATAGTGATGGTGGTGATGATGATGGTGATGATGGTGATGATAGTGATGATGATGATGATGGTGGTGGTGGTGGCATGATTATGATGATGGTGGTGGTGGTGGTGGCATGATGATTGTGGTGGTGGCATGATGATGATGATGGTGGTGGCATGATGATGGTGGTGGTGGTGGTGGCATGATGATGATGATGGTGGTGGTGGTGGTGGCATGATGATGATGATGGTGGTGGTGGTGGCATGATGATGATGATGATGGTGGTGGTGGTGGCATGATGATGATGATGGTGGTGGTGGTGGCATGATGATTGTGGTGGTGGTGGCATGATGATGATGGTGGTGGTGGTGGCATGATGATGATGATGATGGTGGTGGTGGTGGCATGATGATGATGATGGTGGTGGTGGTGGCATGATGATTGTGGTGGTGGTGGCATGATGATGATGATGGTGGTGGTGGTGGTGGCATGATGATGATGATGGTGGTGGTGGTGGTGGCATGATGATGGTGGTGGTGGTGGTGGCATGATGATGATGATGATGGTGGTGGTATGATGATGATGATGATGATGGTGGTGGTGGTGTTGGCATGATGATTATGGTGGTGGTGGTGGCATGATGATGATGATGGTGGTGGTGGTGGTGGCATGATGATGATGATGGTGGTGGTGGCATGATGATGATGATGGTGGTGTTGGTGGTGGCATGATGATGGTGGTGGTGGTGGCATGATGATGATGATGGTGGTGGTAGTGGTGGCATGATGATGGTGGTGGTGGTGGTGGCATGATGATGATGATGGTGGTGGTATGATGATGATGATGATGGTGGTGGTGGTGTTGGCATGATGATTATGGTGGTGGTGGTGGCATGATGATGATGATGGTGGTGGTGGTGGTGGCATGATGATGATGATGATGATGGTGGTGGTGGCATGATGATGATGATGGTGGTGGTGGTCGTGGCATGATGATGGTGGTGGTGGCATGATGATGATGATGGTGGTGGTGGTGGCATGATGATGATGATGATGGTGGTGGTGGTGGCATGATGATGATGATGATGGTGGTGGTGGTGGTGGCATGATGATGGTGGTGGTGGTGGTGGCATGATGATGATGATGATGATGGTGGTGGTGGCATGATGATGATGGTGGTGGTGGTGGTGGCATGATGATGATGGTGGTGGTGGTGGTGGCATGATGATGATGATGATGATGGTGGTGGTGGTAGTGGCATGATGATGATGGTGGTGGTGGTGGCATGATGATGATGGTGGTGGTGGTGGCATGATGATGATGGTGGTGGTGGCATGATGATGATGGTGGTGGTGGTGGTAGTGGTGGCATGATGATGATGGTGGTGGTGGCATGATGATGATGGTGGTGGTGGTGGTGGCATGATGATGATGATGGTGGTGGTGGTGGCATGATGATGATGGTGGTGGTGGCATGATGATGATGGTGGTGGTGGTGGTGGCATGATGATGATGGTGGTGGTGGTGGTAGTGGCATGATGATGATGATGGTGGTGGTGGTGGTGGCATGATGATGATGCTGGTGGTGGTGGTGGCGATGATGGTAGTAACAATGATAGTGATGATGATGGCGGTGGTAGTGGCATGATGATGATGATTTCAGAAACGTCGTCTATTGAGCACGTCTGCCAATAGGTGTCTCTAAAGAGCAATCGCAAAGTAACCAATCACTCCAGTGGGCAGCGCTGGATAGAGCTCGCAATGTGGGTCCTCCCATCACGCAAAGAGATCCATACACGGTTGGCTACGTAAGGTGCGAAAGAAGTTCCACATACGTCCAAGACATCTGGCCAGCGTGAAGGAATGGGCCTGAAAACCCTCCAGTGTCTCTCCAGTGGAGGCCTCATCCGCCGGCAGTGGCCTGAGCAATGGGAATTTTAGGGGCTGCACCTTCAGCCACGCAAACGCACTGGAATGAATGCTACGCGTCGCCACGAACCCTTGCTAATTTCGCACGAGACAACGACACATCAAATGCAAGTAATAGCTTACATTTGTGAGGCGCATATTCATGCGAGAGTCCAAATGCGCCGCCGCGTACGGGAAGCAGCGAAAATCAGACGGAGCAGTGCCGGATTAAGCTAGTGCGAGGCCTGTAGCATGCGATGCTGTAAAGGGGCCCTAAATACACAAAAACACGTAAATATTAAAACACACATTTTTTTACTTGCATAGTAAAATAATTGTATTTTTTCAATTGCTATACAGCCAGATAATAACGACAAATATCTAATCTTAAAAACCCAGTCTTTCATAAAAGTCGAAGGCAGTGTAGTACTATAGTGATAGAGCAAGTGCAGAATCACTGAACCGGAATTGATAGCTTGAAAGCATTTAGCGCGGGGCCCTTGAAAGTGCGGGGCCTGTAGCTACTACACGTGTAGTAGCTGCTTCATATGTAGTAGTAGCTACTACTACACATGTAGTAGCCACTACATATGTAGCTACTTGTGCTACTAGGATAATCCGGCACTGAGACAGAGCCAGCAGCAGTAAACCACCAACGCTATGGAGGGGAACAGAGGGCATTTTTAAAGAGATGAGTTTTCAGGGAGAAATTTAGATTGCTCGATGGATTATACTGGTAGGAACCTCCTGGTTACACCAGCCCACAGGGGATTATTGTGTCCGTCGTGCAGGGAGGGGCTGGGTGGGGAGGGTGGGGCTGGGTGGGGAGGGGAGGGTGGGGAGGGGCTGAGTGGAAGGTGGGAGGGGTGGGGCTGGGTGGGGGAGGGGCTGGTCACCCCGTGGTGCCCTTATAAAACTCAACGTTTAACCTACTCACGCCGGCTTGTGCCCGCCCTCACAGTCGGGCAAATTTGCGGAATACACCACGCCGCCGTTGACCCTGGCTATTGACCGAGCAACCCAACGTTCCTACCAGCTCCCTCCGCAGGAATGTGTTGTGGGTTAATTTTTTTTACAAATTATTTTAATTCAAAAAAATTGTAATAAAAATGATGTATTTATTTATTTATTTAGGGTTGTTTTTTGTTTTCTATCTACATGACTATACCGAAAGAACCAAGAACATGAATAAAACTTACTTTGTTTCATCAAAGCCTATGTATTTATCAACAATGTACACATTTTATTTTTTTACGATTGAGAACGCAAGGGGCGTGGGGGAGGGTGCAAGGCTGCGGGTAAAGGTTTAAGAACCACCCGTTTATAGTCTCAATTTAAATAAACGGCCACATTTAAAGTGCGCTTGAAGTGAATGGGACATCGAATTAGATCAACGACGACCCTCGGCCACGTACGAGTGAAGTATGACCATGTAGGGGGTGGCGGGAAGAGGTGTTTAATTGTTGTTCTTATTGTCGTCTCATCCACGGTACGTGCGCGTCCCCAACTTGTCAGAGACACACACGCGGAGAGAGACAGCGAGAGAAGGTGTCGTTGATGCTTCTGTAAATATGAACAGCGGGATAATTGCACACACACACACAGGACAGAGACAGAAAGAGAGGACGGGGGGGAAGGGTAGATAATGATAGACGCTCGCTCTCCTTTTCTGTTCAAAACGAAACGTTTTGCGTCCGTGCAAACTCATTATGCGTCGTCAAGGAACATCACATGAGCACGACAGCAACACAACGGAACGTGGATGCCACTCGACAGTTTTATGGCGTGATCGGCGGTGGGGGGGGGGTGGTTTGGGGGGGGGGCAAAGCTGCGGTTAGCAGAGTTCGCGTGCTTGGCTCTTTAGTGACGGCTATTTAAACTGGTAGGAACCTCCTGGTTCCACCAGCCCACAGGGATTATTGTGTCCGTCCGTCCGTCGTACATCCAAAAATGGGAGGGGTCGGGCTGGGTGGAGAGGGGAGGGTGGGGAGGGGCTGGGTGGGGAGGGTGGGGCTGGGTCGGGGGTGGGAGGGGTGGGGCTGGGTGGGGAGGGGCAGGTCACCCCGTGGTGCCCTTATAAAACTCAACGTTTAACCTACTCACGCCGGCTTGTGCCCGCCCTCACAGTCGGCCATATTTGCGGAATACACCACGCCGACGTTGACCCTGGCCATTGACCGAGCAACCCAACGTTACTACCAGCTCCCTCCGCAGGAATGTGTCTAAGTGACCCATCACCGCCGTCTCGTATTCAAAGACAAAGATCCCCTGTATAGCCTGTAACAGACTGTTGGGGCAAGTGCTGTTAGCGAGCACCTATGAAGGCCGGCACGGCACACGAGGGGGTGGGAGGCCAGCACCACGCCCGGCCGCCTTTGTCTCCCTCGTGGCGATGTTTACACACCGCACCAGGTACTCATTTGAGGCCGAGGCGATACACACACAAACACGAAGACACACGCAGACACACGCACACGCAGACACACACGCACACACGTATACACACACACGCATACACGCAGACACACACACACGCAGACAAACACACACACACGTATACGCAGACACACACACGCAGACACACACACGCAGACACACACGCAGACACACACACACACACGCAGACACACACGCAGACACAGACACACACACACGCAGACACACAGACACACGCAGACACACACACACGCACGCAGACACACACTTACACGCAGACACACACACACACGCAGACACACGCACACACACGCACACACACACGTAGACACACGCAGACACACGCAGACACACACATACGCACACACACACTCACACGCAGACACACACAGACGCAGACACACACACACGCAGACGCACACACACACGCAGACACACACACACGCAGACAAAAGACAAAGATCCCCCGTATAGCCTGAACAGACTGTAGGGGCAAGTGCTGTTAGCGAGCACCTATGAAGGCCGGAACGGTACACGAGGGGGTGGGTGGCCAGCACCACGCCCGACCGCCTTTGTCTCCCTAGTGGCGATGTTTACACACCGCACCAGGTACTCATTTAAGGCTGAGTCGACCTAGGGGAGGCCCAGGACCGGTTCAGATAATCGTCACTGGTGTTAGCCATGAGCGGGAATCGAACCCGGGTCGCCAGGTTCATAGCGCAGCGCGCTAACCGCTACACTACCGCTCCCCACACATGCAGACACACACACACGCACACACGCACACACACACGCAGACACACACACACGCAGACACACACACACGCACACACACACGCAGACACACACACGAGAAGCCAATTTCTGCTGAATCGGTGACGTCACCAGTTGAGAGTGAACGTGTCGTGTGACGTCATGTCACGGCACACCTTGAACCTCACCTTGCCCCTACATGGACACGTTTCCAAAACGCGACGCGCCCATTGGCTACTCACGGGGAGGAGGAGGAGGGGGGGGGGGGTGACGTCACCACGGCGTTTGTGCCAGGCTAGGTGCACGTGACATTGTTTTACAGCTCAGCCAGTGCTTGTCAATGCACAGCTGGATCAGGATCTCACACCCACCCACCCCTCCTCTGTTTGACCATACTTCACCACTCTGGTCAGCTACGGGTTGGTGAAGGTGGAGGGAAAGTCGGACAATGGATTTCACCTGCACGGTCCCTCTGCTGCCCACGCAGCCTATAGCACCTGAGACGTTCGCCTGATCCACGTTTGGCTTTGTGTGAGGTCAACTGCTCGCCTTTGTGCCAATATCATTTCTCGCCGAGCCCCTCCACCACATGACCGCGTGGTGACGCTTACGAAGATTGGCATTATTGGTATTGATAAAAAACAATAACAAAAAAATGTGTGCCCAATCAAGCGACCTCGACATTTTGCTGACTTTTCGCGACTATTTTTTTCTGCAATATTTTGCTGTCTTTTCTTTGGATATTCTGTTTGCACTTAGTCACGTATTCACTTTAAGATGTTTTTTGTTCATGTTTTTGTTTGTTGCGGTTGCACCCGATTCAAGAGCCGAATGGCTCACAGGGCTACACCTAATACATGAACTTGAACTGAATTCCATACCGTGTCAACCCATCACCGTCTGCCCGAATTCTTGTACGGGGAGATTGAGTTTTCAGGTCCATACGGCGTAGAGCTGTTTCAATATGGTGAGTGTGCTAGTGGTGAGTGTAGTAGTGGTGAGTGTGCTAGTGGTGAGTGTGCTAGTGGTGAGTGTAGTGGTGAGTGTACTAGTGGTGAGTGTAGTGGTGAGTGTACTAGTGGTGAGTGTAGTGGTGAGTGTACTAGTGGTGAGTGTAGTGGTGAGTGTACTAGTGGTGAGTGTACTGGTGAGTGTACTAGTGGTGAGTGTAGTGGTGAGTGTACTGGTGAGTGTGCTAGTGGTGAGTGTAGTGGTGAGTGTACTAGTGGTGAGTGTAGTGGTGAGTGTACTAGTGGTGAGTGTGCTAGTGGTGAGTGTAGTGGTGAGTGTACTAGTGGTGAGTGTAGTGGTGAGTGTACTAGTGGTGAGTGTAGTGGTGAGTGTACTAGTGGTGAGTGTAGTGGTGAGTGTACTAGTGGTGAGTGTACTGGTGAGTGTACTAGTGGTGAGTGTAGTGGTGAGTGTACTGGTGAGTGTGCTAGTGGTGAGTGTAGTGGTGAGTGTACTAGTGGTGAGTGTACTAGTTGTGAGTGTACTGGTGGTGAGTGTACTAGTGGTGAGTGTGCTAGTGGTGAGTGTACTAGTGGTGAGTGTACTGGTGGTGAGTGTGCTAGTGGTGAGTGTACTGGTGGTGAGTGTACTAGTGGTGAGTGTAGTGGTGGTGAGTGTAGTGGTGGTGAGTGTAGTAGTGAGTGTACTGGTGAGTGTAGTGGTGAGTGTACTGGTGGTGAGTGTACTAGTGGTGAGTGTACTGGTGGTGAGTGTACTAGTGGTGAGTGTAGTGGTGGTGAGTGTAGTGGTGGTGAGTGTAGTAGTGAGTGTACTGGTGAGTGTAGTGGTGAGTGTACTAATGGTGAGTGTAGTAGTGAGTGTACTAGTGGTGAGTGTAGTGATGAGTGTAGTGGTGAGTGTAGTGGTGAGTGTACTAGTGGTGAGTGTCTATTTGTGTGTGTTTCTCCCTTGTGCTGGGACGTTGTAGGATGAACGTTGAGATTTAAAAGGGCACAGGGTTACCAATAAGGTCTGAATTTAGGCACTGATAAGGGATTGACAGGTATGGGGCGGTCCATAAATGACGTCACGCACCTAGGGGGGGGGGGGGTCAGACATTTGTGACGATGTGTGACGAGGGGGGTGGTTTGAGAAATGTGACGTCACATCAAAATGCGCAACTTTGAATAAATATAGACAACACGTTCTGCTTAATTAAATATACTTTTTAATAAATGTTTTCTCCTACAACATCAGAATGCAGCGGGACATTAGATACGCACCACAATGACAATAGTTTAAAGCGATTTGAAGCATGTTAAAAACAAATTGGGGGGGGGGGGGGGTCAGGATCGAACCCACGACCTCCTTCATACCAGGCGAGGTAGTCAACATCTCCTATCCACCGTGATGATGATGAGAGAGAGAGACACGCAAACTCCAAATATACAGCAGCAGGCGTCAGGGTCGGGATCGAACCCACGACCTCCTGCATACCAGGCGAGGTAGTTAACATGTCATAGCCACCGTGATAATGACGAGAGAGAGACACGCAAACTCCAAATATACAGCAGCAGGCGTCAGGGTCGGGATCGAACCCACGACCTCCTGCACACCAGGCGAGGTAGTTAACATCTCATAGCGGTGAAGCCATTCGCATAGATCGAGGTCGGGGGGGGGTGGGGGGGGGGGGACCTCCGCACGCGACTCGAATTTTGGCAAATGAACGGACTTCGAAACTCGATCTTCGCTGTCGAACGGTGCGACAACGTTGGCTGCTCGTCTTCGTGCAAATCCGCGTTCATTCTTTCAGGGGTGGGGGGCGGCGGGGGGGTGGCTTTGGTACATCGGAGCAAACATTTGCTTAATGTGTCCTGCGTGGTTGGTCACGGAACAGCACCTACGACGCCCTCGTGCACACGAGGGCACTGGCACTAGAGGAGGGGTGCGATCTGTCTAGCGATGATCACGAATGATTATAATTACTACGATGTATCGTCGTCATCATCGCCGTCGTCACCGACGCGCGCGCGCGCGCGCGTGTGTGTGTGTGTACCCAGGGTAGTCTCTCGCACGAGTTTCGAGGGGACGTTTGTTTCATCGGTGTGTTTTACTCAGGTGTGGTCACCCCGCATGTGTCACTGACTGTGACACAGCCAGCGATACAGCTGGTGACACAGCTGATGACACAGCTGGTGACACAGCTGATGACACAGCTGATGACACAGCCAGTGACACAGCTGGTGACACAGCTGGTGACACAGCTGGTGATACAGCTGGTGACACAGCTGGTGATATAGCTGGTGACACAGCTGATGACACAGCCAGTGACACAGCTGGTGACACAGCTGGTGATACAGCTGTGACACAGCTGATGACACAGCTGGTGACACAGCTGATGACACAGCCAGTGACACAGCTGGTGACACAGCTGGTGACACAGCTGATGATACAGCTGGTGACACAGCTGGTGACACAGCTGGTGATACAGCTGGTGACACAGCCAGCGATACAGCTGGTGACACAGCTGGTGACAAAGCTGGTGACACAGCTGATGACACAGCTGATGACACAGCTGGTGACACAGCTAGTGACACAGCTGGTGATACAGCTGGTGACACAGTTGGTGATACAGCTGGTGATACAGCTGATGATACAGCCGGTGATACAGCTGGTGATACAGCTGGTGACACAGCTGATGATACAGCTGGTGACACAGCCAGCGATACACCTAGTGACACAGCTGATGACACAGCTGGTGACACAGCTGGTGATACAGCCAGCGATACAGCTGGTGACACAGCTGGTGACACAGCTGGTGACACAGCCAGCGATACAGCTGGTGACACAGCTGGTGACACAGCTGGTGATACAGCTGATGACACAGCTGGTGACACAGCTGGTGATACAGCTGGTGACACAGCTGGTGACACAGCTGGTGACACAGCCAGTGACACAGCTGGTGACACAGCCAGCGATACAGCTGGTGACACAGCCAGTGACACAGCTGGTGACACAGCCAGCGATACAGCTGGTGACACAGCTGGTGACACAGTTGGTGATACAGCCAGTGACACAGCTGATGACACAGCCAGTGACACAGCTGGTGACACAGCTGGCGATACAGCTGGTGACACAGCTGATGACACAGCTGATGACACAGCCAGCGATACAGCTGGTGACACAGCTGGTGACACAGCCAGCGATACAGCTGGTGACACAGCCAGCGATACAGCCGGTGATACAGCTGGTGACACAGCTGGTGACACAGCCAGCGATACAGCCGGTGACACACGCTGTCAACGTGTTCTACGAGGTATGGCGGGCGGGCGAGGCTTTCATGGTGCACGCTGATCGTGACTCGGATGGATCGACCACGCCCCGGGTGGAGCGGCTTCGTCTTTCGTGCGCTGTTGACCCAACGGGAGCAGGGCACTTCGTTTTACCCGAGCCGCCGCAAAGAGCCATGATCCCAGAGGCAAACAACACGACAGGGCAAACGATACGGCACGTGGGATCAAGCACATGATTTGCGGGAGGATTTCGGCGGGTCAGTGACTGAGCACCGGTAGTAAGTTGTTAATCGCCGCAAACAAACGGGACAAAGATCTCTCCTCGTTCCCCCCCCCCCTCTACCCCCCGTGTAGCCTTCATAGACTTGTGGGGCAAGTGCTGTGAGCGAGCAGCAGTAGCTATGGATCTAGATCCGAAGCTTTCGAATTCATAATCTCTTGTTTTTTCGGTAAAGTCACGTGGGTATAAAAAAAAAAAAATTTAAAATTGTTTTTATTTTATTTCATACCTACGTGACTTTACCGAAAGAACCAGAGATTATAGATTCGTGTAGCCTTCATAGACTGGTGGGGCAAGTGCTGTGAGCGAGCAGCAGTAGCTATGGATCTAGATCCGAAGCTTTCGAATCCATAATCTCTGGTTCTTTCGGTAAAGTCACGTGGGTATAATATAAAAAAATACAATAATTTATTTTATTTTTTATTTTATTTTATTTCATACCTACGTGACTTTACCAAAAGAACCAGAGATTATAGCACCTATGAAGGCTGGCACAACGCGCGAGGGGGTGGGGGTCCCAGCACCACGCCCGGCCGCCTTTGTCTCCCCAGTGGCGATGTTTACACACCACACCGGGTACTCGTTTGAGGCTGAGTCGACCTAAGACACACACACACACACGCGCGCACACAGAGGCACATCCACGTATCTCTCTGCCGGTGTGGGGTTTAGGGTTTGGAGCATGTGCGTTTGTGGCTGATCATGCAGCCGGTGACACAGAGATACATAGAAACCCATAGTGACACGTAGAGACTCATAGAGATGTATAGACCCGTAGCTCCTGGCCATCTTGCTGCCGCTGCCATCATTCCGCAAGAAGTGCAGCGTGATGTACGGCACGTTGTCCGACGTTTCGCTCGCCCTGGTGCCGAGACCTTCTTCAGGAAGTGAGCACAGCACGACGGCGAACAGAATGTAGCAGCACCCTCCTGGAAAAAAAGTCTTGAGACGCTTTCTTGGATAAATGAATGGCATTGTTAAAATGAAATGTTATTTCATTTTCGCTTTAACATCTAACACCAGGTATGTCCCCCCTCAAGGAAGGACATTCTTGGCATTTGGGTGCGGCGTTAAATGTGAAGTTGAAACTGAAAAAAAAACACGTTTTATTTAGTACTGTGGGCATCTTATACGCGAGTAGAGCAAAGCAATTACAATGCGGAGGTAAGTCGGTGGGTGGCTGGGTGAGTAAGTGAGTGGGTGGCTGGGTGAATAGGCGGGTTAGTCAGTAGGTGGGTGGGTTAGTCGGTGGGTGGCTGGGTGAGTAAGTGAGTGGGTGGCTGGGTGAGTGGTTGGGTTAGTCAGTGGGTGGGTGGCTGGCTGAGCGGGTTAGTCGGTAGGTGGGTGGGTGAGTGAGCGGGTGCGTTAGTTGGTGGGTGGGTTGCTGGGTGGGTTGGTTAGTCGGTGGGTGGGTGGCTTGGTGGGTGGGTGGGTGGGTTAGTCGGTAGGTGGGTGGCTGGGTGGGTGGGTTAGTTGATAGGTGAGTGGGTTAGTCGGTAGGTGGGTGGCTGGGTGGGTGGCTGGGTGGGTGGGTTATTCGGTGGGTGGGTGGCTGGGTAGGTCGGTGGGTGGGTGGCTGGGTGAGTGGGTTAGTCGGTGGGTGGGTGGCTGGGTGTGTGGGTGGGTTAGTTGGTAGGTGGGTGGCTGGGTGAGTGGGTAGGTTAGTCGGTAGGTGAGTGGTTTAGTCGGTGGGTGGGTGGGTCAGTCTGTGGTTGGCTGTATGGGTACGTGGGTTAGTCGGTGACTGGGTGACACGATTGTTATCGCAACTGCGGCTTCGAACTGCAAACGTTGGTAATTCGAGCCGGCCGCGTGTGTGAAAGTGCCACAGAGGGCTGTGTAATCGCGCGAGGCGAGTTCACGCCACGAGTCTATTTAACCCGCCGTGTTTTTTTGCTCGTGCAAATAAATGCGGAGGGGGGCAGCTCAGAGGAGGAGACGGGTGGTGTGTGGGCGGGGTGGTGGTGGGAAGCCGTGGCGGGTTCTGCTTCTCTTGTGTGTGTGTCAGGTCAGACTGGTTCTTCGGAGGCTGCGTTGGTTGCTGGTTGGGGGGAGCCAGCTCGCTTTGAGGCAGGCACACCCCATGCGTAATGTGACACCCCCTTACACACACGCGCGCACACACGCGCGCACGCACGCACGCACATCGCTGGCGTATTCTAGATGGTGGCTGGGTGGTGGTGATGGTGGGTGGCTGGCTGGTGGGCGTACCCCCCCTCCCACCCCTAGGTCGACTCAGCCTCAAATGAGTACCTGCTGCGGTCTGTAAACATCGCTACTGGGGAGACAAAGGCGGCCTGGCGTGGTGCTGACTACCCACCCCTTCGTGTGCCGTGCCGGCCTTCACAGGTGCTGATGCTCGCTCACAGCACTTGCCCCTACGGTCTGTTAAGGCTATACGGGTGATCTTTGTCTTTTGCTGGTGCACGTCCCACGTTAGTTGGGCTCTTCTGAGCTGATTGCGTAATGTCCACGTTCTTATGACAGGGACCAGTATCTAGCTGAGGTCCATCAACGAGACATCAACGACAAAGTACTTACCGACGTATCACCCAGTGGTGAAAGCATCAGCCACGGAGTACACATTTTACCGGCCCCCCCAGGGATGATGTGATGATGATGAAGATGGCTCAGCCACCCCAATGTAGAATCAACGCCGTTGCTCTACAGCAGATTATTATAATTACTGCTACTACTCCACTTGTTGTTGTTGTTTTTGTTGTTGTTGTTATGTTTCACTGCGTTGGTTGGTAACAGTTTGGGTGGGGGCAGTGGCAGGGTAGGGCAGGACCGGCCGCCTTTGTCTCCCTCGACCAGTGCTGATGGTTACGCACCGCACCAGGTTCTCCTTTTAAGGCTGAGTTGACCTAGGTGGTGGAGGGAGGGCAGCAGGGGGTGGGGGGCGGACAGGTCAGAACTTACTAATAGGGTTTTCCCACTTTTTTTCTGGCAACAAGACTGACACCTTCTGCAAGGAATCATGCTTACATTAACCACAATACTTGCAGTCAAATGCAAACAAAAAACAATACTCTGATAATTTATGCATTGTCCTTGAAACTGATTGGTCCACACCAGAGACAGCTTTCTTTAGAGCCTAGTCTCATATGGTTTTTTTTTGCATTTGACTGCAAGTATTGTGGTTAATGTAAGCATGAGTCCTTGCAAAAGGTGTCAGTTTTGTTGCCAGAAAAGAGGGGAAAAACCCCTATTAGTATATTTTGGTACTGGCAAAGGAGATCCCATGAGGTCAGAACTGGTTCGAATATTCGCCACTAGCATTGGCTCACGTGGTCCGGAATGGAACTCACGTGGCCACGGCTCACGGCGCTGACCATTTGAAGACGGAGGAATGGGGAAAACCTCCCTTCTCCTCCTCCTACCCCGAAGCTGAAATGAGGAATGATTAATTACACGGCACGAGAAAATAATGATCACCCAGGGTAAATGAATAACTTAGTCACTCTTGTATAAAAAGTTTGTTTTTATGTAAGGGTGTTTATAAAAAAACTGGCCGACAAAGTGAATAACGTGAGTATATCTATATATATATATACATTGGGGTGGCAGGTACAAAGTTAAATTCACGGGAAAAATTTAAGAGAACGGCAAATGTAGATTTTGTTGGGACTGTACATGAGAACACTGGGCATTGAATATTAGGTGAATAATCTTGTTTCTGGCGACGTTGATCGCTAACGCAAAGACACCGCGGCAGATAGCGAATTAAGCCTCCCACCTCTCGCTATTTTTAAATCTTTTATATTAAGTTCGCTTGCTTGCTTGCTTACGACCGTGCAAATCTTTCGGTCGTTTTTTAACCCACTTCCCGTGATCCAATCGAGCTGACATTTTGCACACAGACTCGTTGTGCGAGACAATTAATGTTCGTGAAAAATTTTGTCCAAAATTTTACACTGTTTAGGAAAAACTAATTAAATATTTAATTACCAATTGCTTAATACTGGCAGACAATCATCTGACCCATAGGTGGCAGCCATCTCAAGCCAGAGGACGAGAGGACTCTAGCCGCCACGCATATAAAGGATTTATAGTGAAAAACTTTGTTTTTACGGGTTATACTTATTTTGGTTTCTTTAAACAACTGGAACCCACTGAGGTTCTTGAATGAATCTGGGATGTAAAAATGTACCAGAGAGAGAGACAGTCGCTTTGTTACTCTACTGCTGGATGAGGGTTTCCCCACGCAATGTGGATCATGGGGGGGGGGGGGGGTGGAGGGAGTTTTGACTATACTTCACCACGGCTGGCTAGCTGCGGGTTGGCAGGAGGGCAGCATAGACGTTGGGGCATAGTACAGTACAACAGTGTTTGTTTTTTTTGCTGTACTTTACTGACAGTGGAGTGATCGAGACTCGGACTCGTTAATAATTACCGAAAATTCTTCCACGACTGTAAGTTATTAGTTGTCCTTGTTTCCTGTGTAGCCGATGATGATGATGATGTTGGGCTACGATTCGTGAGGTCATGGTCGCTTCCGAAAAATAAAGTTACGTAGCTGCTCAGTGGGAACTTACCCCTGGTGAAATAAAAAAAAATTAGTTTAGTTTTAGTTTAATAGAACTCCCCCCCCCACACACAACCCATGCCCGCCCCCTAGGTCGACTCAGCCTGAAATGAGTACCCAGTCTCACGTCTAATAAAAACCCGGCGCCTCCCAGCGACGGCTAACATCAGTGGCAGATTTTGATTTGAAGCTTTCGTGACTGCAGGGATTCATATTCTTGGTTCTTTCGGTAAAGTCATCACGTAGAAGGGAAATAATAAAATAATAAAAATATAAAACAATCAAAATTCTCACGACGTTTCGACTGCAACACGAGCAATCGTCATCAGGTGTGAAATCCACAGCAAGAAAAGTTAAAATTGTCAAATTTCAAATTTTCTAATTTTCTAATTTTCTTGCTGTGGATTTCACACCTGATGACGATTGCTTGTGTTGCAGTCGAAACGTCGTGAGAATTTTTATTGTTTTATATTTTATTATTTTATTATTTCCCTTCTACGTGACTTTACCGAAAGAACCAAGAAAATCAGTGGCAGAGTTACATCGGCTCAACACAAACCGCGCAAATGAGCGAGGTTGTCGTAACATCGTGCTGAGCACCGGCCACAACACCGTTCCCCACGGCTACCTTAATAGGTGCTCGCTAACAGCACTTGCTCCCAACAGCCTTTAAAAGGGCATGTAAATAATCGTGTTAGGTCTTCCCGTTTATGGTGTTTATTTAACAAAGACAAAGATCCCCCGTGTAGCCCGGGCAAGTACTGTTAGCGAGCTCGCAACTTATGATTGCTGGCAACGGCACGCGAGGGGACGGTGTGAACGGCACCACGCCCGGCCGCCTTGTCTCCCCAGCGGCGATGTTTACTACGCACCCGCACCAAGCGCTCATTCTAGGCTGAGTCGACCTAGGGGGGAGTGGGAGGGTGACCCAGGACCGGTCCGGATAAATCATCGCCGCCAGCGTTGGCCGTGAGCAAAGTTCAAGTATTAGGTATAGCCCTGTGAGCCAATCGGCTCTTGAATCGGGTGCAACCGCAACAAACAAAAAAAAACATGAACAAGAAAACATCTTAAAGTGACTATGTGCAAACAGAAAATCCAAGGAAAGACAGCAAAATATTGCAGAAAAAAATCACCGTACACCAACGCTGTGTGCAAAAATACCAGTGGGATGCAAGTCAAACAACAACAACAGCCACAAGACATCTTAGATTAAGGCCATCAGTCTAACTCTGTACTACAACAAACAAACATGGCTAAACCAAAACACTTTTCGAAATCAACAAAATAAAGCCATAAAAGTCAACCAACAACAACCACAAGACAACTTAGATTAAGGCCATCAGTCTAACTCTGTACTACAACAAACAAAAAATGGCCAAACTAAAAAACGTTTCGAAAATTTTTCGAACTCGCGTTCGCTATGATTCGTAGCGCAGCGTAGCGAGTTCGGACGCGTTCAGACTCAAAGGTGTTTGCAGCAAGACCTGAAGCCACGAATTTCTCGGCGTTGTTGTTTTGCCCCGGCGAAAACGAGCGGCTGATGGGGCAAGACTCGAGGCTTTCTCTCAGGAGGTCTACGAGCCGGACACGAGAAAACCTGACCAGACCAAGTGACAATTCAATTCCCCACGTGTCACCAGACACCCCTGTCGGCTCGTGCGACAGTGTTGCGACCCGGAGTGTACTCCCATGCCCACAGGCATTGTCACACAACGCGCACACCACACACACATACACACACGTGGGGGGTGGTGGGGGGATAGGGGAGGGTGTGTGTGTGTGTGGGCTGAGTTTAAATAACTCAGCTCCGAGCTCAGCCCACAGCGTCTCGAGCGAAAGGTTGAACAAGGAACGAGACGCAGCAGCAGTGCACCGACCAGGTAAGAACGCTGCTGTGCTTACGCGTGGAAGCCTCTTCTTGGTTCTTTCGGTAATGTCATCACGTAGAAGGGAAGTAATACAATAATAAAATAAAACGTAATAATATAATTCTCACGACGTTTCGGCCACAACGCAAGCAGCCGTCCTCAGGTGAAGAACAGGTCTGTCGGAAAAAACAGCTCATTCAGACGGAAAGACAGCTCATTCAGACGCTGTCTTTCCGACAGCCCTGTTCTTCACCTGAGGACGGCTGCTTGCGTTGTGGCCGAAACGTCGTGAGAATTATTTTATGATGTTTTATTTTTATTATTTCCCTTCTACGTGACTTTACCGAAAGAACCAAGAAGATGAACCCGTGAACGCCTGTTAAGAGCTTTATAGATCATCGGATTCATTCACCCCCCCCCCAGTATTAAGTACAGATGCTGGTTCTTGATTTCAGCCGGAACGCTTCCGAAGGCTGTCCCAGAAAGGTATTCCCGAGTGAGAAACTGACATCAGCGAACACAGGTGAGTCGATGTGCCTGCTGTTTCTTTCTTTCTAGATTTGAAGCTTTCGTGACTGCAAGGATTCATACTCTTAGGTTTTTTCGGTAAAGTCACGTGGGTAAAAAAAAATAAAAAAATAGTTATTTTCATTTATTATTATGTTATTTTATTACTATTTTTACCTGCTTTTTTTCGTCCAAATTAAATATGTTCTTAGCACGAGAGTGATTTAGGGGCAATACAATCGCAATAACGCTCGGTCTTTCGTATGGCTGATGTTGATGCGGAGCAACTGACACCTGTAAGATAGGATTACTGTGGATAACTCGTACCCGGCGGCTTTGTGGTCTAGTGGTAGTGCCTTACGCCGGCAATTCTCAACGCCAAAGCAGCAGAATGGATGCGCGGCGTTCCTGGGATAAGCCCGCTCTGTCTTAACAATGGTAACTACGTCACTGATAATGTAGTAATCTTGATTTGTCCTGGAGAAAAATCCGATGAGCTGTCAAGCTCTTTGCCCACCACAAATACCCAGTTAGGGGTCCCGGGGGGGGGGGGTGGAGGTGCTCGGCAGACACCAAACTCGAGCCGTCTACAAGTTGACCAGGCTGTATCTTTTTTTTTCACCAAATGATTTTTAAAAAAAATGTTGGTCGCTGGAATGTTGACGGCCGACTTTGGCGTGACGCCCTTAATCCAGCAGGGGATCAACCACGGCTCCTGCTGATGGATCTTGCTGACTCACAGCAGCGATAGAGAAAGCGAAACGGTGGCTTATTCTTCTTTTTGGTTCTTTCGGTAAAGTCACGTAGAATGGAAATAAAAAGATAATAAAAATAAAACGTGATAAAATAATTCTCACGACGTTTCGGCCACAACGCAAGCAGCCGTCCTCAGGTGAAGAACAGGTCTGTCGATAAGACAGCGTCTGAATGACACGTCCTAGGCTTGGAGCGTCTATTTAAGCTGGGAGGGAGGAGGAAGAGCGCCTTGACAAAAGAATTTGCATATCAAGAGGAATTTTAGCATATTTATGGGAAATGCAGACATGCGACGAGTACTACTTGTGAAATGCGTAAGAGGTTTGGCGGGGTGTTTAAAGTCATGTTTTGCCCGTGCATTATGCAGGACCAGCAGCATCAAAGGGAGGGGACAGGGGGAAGCATTAATAAAGGGAAGGAATGTTAATAGTATGTAGCTGCAGCAAATGAAATGGTGGCTATGAGATGTTAACTACCTCGCCAGGTATACAGGAGGTCGTGGCTTCGATCCCGACCCTGACGCCTGCTCTATATTTGGAGTTTGCGTGTCTCTCTCTCTCATCATCACGGTGGCTAGGAGATGTTAACTACCTCGCCAGGTATACAGGAGGTCGTGTGTTCGATCCCGACCCTGACGCCTGCTGCTGTATATTTGGAGTTTGCGTGTCTCTCTCTGTCATCATCACGGTGGCTAGGAGATGTTAACTACCTCGCCAGGTATACAGGAGGTCGTGACTTCGATCCCGAGCCTGACGCCTGCTCTATATTTGGAGTTTGCGTGTCTCTCTCTCATCATCACGGTGGCAAGGAGATGTTAACTACCTCGCCCGGTATGCAGGAGGTCGTGGGTTCGATCCCGACCCTGACGCTTGCTGCTGTATATTTGAAGTTTGCGTGTCTTTCTCTCTCTCATCATCACGGTGGCTAGGAGATGTTAACTACCTCGCCTGGTATACAGGAGGTCGTGGCTTCGATCCCGACCCTGACACCTGCTGCTGTATATTTTGACTTTGCGTGTCACTCTCTCTCTCTCATCATCACGGTGGCTAGAAGATGTTAACTACCTCGCCAGGTATACAGGAGGTCGTGGGTTCGATCCCATCCCTGACGCCTGCTGCTGTATATTTGGAGTTTGCGTCTCTCTCTCTCCCCGTGGTCGCGTGGATTTTTCTCCGGGTCCTCCGATTCCCCCCCCCCCTCCACATTTAGAATCAACGTCACGCGTTTTAGAGTCATCTGGCTGATGCTTATGAATTTCCACACGACGACGGTAACGATGAGCCCACTTCGTTGAGCTATCATTTGTCATTGCCGCTGTCGCTTCTGAAAAAGAGAGTGGGGGAGGTGGTGCCCTTACCTGGCAAAATACTCAATAATATTTGGCCGAGTATTACACTGGTCAACAACAAAATAATTTCTGGCCTGGACTTGTGCAGCTGTTCTAGACTAATTTCAGGGTGCTGATTCCAAATCTGATCTCAGATTTTCTCGATCACATCTCATTTTTATGCTATCGGCATACCACATTTTCATTGATTTTACCCGAAATTAACTCTGTCACTTATGAGTGCAAGTTGTTGCGAGTCAGTGACTGTTTTAGTGTTAAAGTATGGTGCTGTATTTTTAGGATAGTGTGTTTGTAATATCATTTTATGTAGATATCCACATTTATATAATATTTTTCTTCCGCAGTTTTTATTGAAAATGCAACATTTGATATCTCAAAAACCTGATGTGATAGACAACATCTGATGCCAGATTTGGAATCAATCATCAACCCAAAATTACTTTTAAACCGTTGGAATACCTTATGTCAGAAAAAGTGTGTTGACCAGTGATATCAACGGTGCAATACTATATGGGCGCGGGGAGTTCACGTATTTCAGTGTTGTACTCCGCTGGTCTTGCCCTTGTTTTCTCTCTCTTCTTCTTCTCCCACTGGTTGAACGCGGAGCGAATGGAAATTGACGCGGGCCAATCTAGGCCTGGAGTTTTTTTTTTTGGGGGGGGGGGGGGGGGGTGAGATCGCGTGAAAATATAAATGTGTCGCTAAACCCGCCACCACCCGACACGGTCAACTAGTAAGGGGTTGTCACGTGAACAGAACGTGGCCAATTCGTCACTAGTACAGCACTAGTGTGTAGTGTATAGTAGTGTATAGTGTAATGTATAGTAGTGTATATTAGTGTATAGTGTAGTGTATTGTAGTGTATAGTGTAGTGTATAGTGTAGCCTTGTATAGTGTAGTGTACAGTGTAGTCGTGTATAGTGTAGTGTATATTAGTGTATAGTAGTGTATAGTGTAGTGTATAGTGTAGTGTATAGTAGTGTATAGTGTAGTGTATAGTGTAGTGTATAGTGTAGTGTATAGTAGTGTATAGTGTAGTGTATAGTAGTGTATAGTGTAGTGTATAGTAGTGTATATTAGTGTATAGTGTAGTGTATTGTAGTGTATAGTGTAGTGTATAGTAGTGTATAGTGTAGTGTATAGTAGTGTATATTAGTGTATAGTGTAGTGTATTGTAGTGTATAGTGTAGTGTATAGTAGTGTATAGTAGTGTATAGTGTAGTGTATAGTGTAGTGTGTAGTGTATAGTGTCGTGTATAATAGTGTATAGTGTAGTGTAGTGCATAGTGTAGAGTATAGTGTAGTGCATAGTGTAGAGTATAGTGTAGTGTATAAGTGTATAGTGTAGTGTATAGTGTAGTGTGTAGTGTATAGTGTAGTGTATAGTGTAGTGTATAATAGTGTATAGTGTAGTGTATAGTGTAGTGTATAGTGTAGTGCATAGTGTAGAGTATAGTGTAGTGTATAGTAATTTATAGTGTAGTGTATAGTAGTGTATAGTGTAGTGTATAGTAGTGTATAGTGTAGTGTATAGTGTAGAGTATAGTGTAGTGTATAGTAGTGTATAGTGTAGTGTATAGTAGTGTATAGTGCAGTGTATAGTGTAGTGTATAGTGTAGTGTATAATAGTGTATAGTGTAGTGTATAGTAGTGTATAGTGTATAATAGTGTACAGTGTAGTGTATAGTAGTGTATAGTGTAGTGTATAGTGTATAGTAGTGTATAGTGTAGTGTATAGTGTAGTGTATAGTGTAGTGTATAGTAGTGTATAGTGTATAATAGTGTATAGTGTAGTGTATAGTAGTGTATAGTGTATAATAGTGTATAGTGTAGTGTATAGTGTATAATAGTGTATAGTGTAGTGTATAGTGTAGTGTATAGTGTAGTGTATAGTAATTTATAGTGTAGTGTATAAGTGTATAGTGTAGTGTATAATAGTGTATAGTAGTGTATGTTGGTGTGTGTGTGGTGTTGGTGTTGGTGCGTGTGTGGTGGTGCGTGTGTGGTGGTGCGTGTGTGGTGGTGCGTGTGTGGTGGTGCGTGTGTGGTGGTGCGTGTGTGGTGGTGCGTGTGTGGTGTTGGTGGCGTGTGGGTGGTTTTTAATGCGATTCCGCTTGGTGAGCGAATGACAAGGGGCGAGAAATGTGGTCCAGCCTGTTCTCGCGAACATTTCTGGCTCAGTCCGAATTAAATGTTCCATGTGTGTGCGTGCGTGTAGGTGCTCGCCTCCACGAGCGGTGGGGAGCGGTGGTGTAGCGGTTAGCGCGCTTAGCTATGAACCCGGCGACCCGGGTTCGATTTCCGCTCACGGCCAACACCCAGTGACGATTATCTGAACCGGTCCTGGGCCTCCCCTAGGTCGACTCGGCCTCACATGAGTACCTGGTGTGATGTGTAAACATCGCCGCTAGGGAGACAAAGGCGGCCGGGCGTGGTTATGGCCACCCACCCCCTCGTGTACCGTGCCGGCCTTCATAGGTGCTCGCTAACAGCACTTGACCCTACAGTCTGTCAAGGCTATACGGGGGATCTTTATCTTTGGTGTATTTACGGGGAGTGGTGGTGCAGCGGTTAGCGCAATGGGCCCGAGTTCGATTCACGGTCACCAGCACGCGGTGGCGAATATTTGAGCCGAGAGTGGGCGTCCTCTACGTCCACTCAACCTAAAATCAGTTCACTGTACGGATCGTAAACATCGGCACTGGGGGAGACAAAGGCGGTCGGGGGGAGGGTGGTATTTGGTGGACACAGCACCGCCACGTGCGCTGTGCTGTCCTTAATAGGTGCTCGCTAACAGCACTTGCCCCAGCAGTCTGTTGTATGTGTGTGTACCGTATGTTCAACTTCAAAATTGCTTAAGTGGTCTGTGTGGTTGTCCCACCTGATGACGGACGCTGGTGTTGCGCCCGAAACGTCGTGATTTGTTTGATTTTATGTGCTACCGAAAGAACCAAAGAGTATGGATTCCTGCGGGCCGAAAGCGTCAAATCAATATTCAAATATAACAATAGTGGTACCCTTTCTGGCAATACAACAGTTATGTTAAGATGTTCAAACAGCAAACAGAAACCGTTTTTCCTGTCTGCATTAAGCACACGCACTTTTGGTGAACATGCAAACACAAAACAAGTATAACCCGTAAAAACAAAGTTTTTCACTATAAATCCTTTATATGCGTGGCGGCTAGAGTCCTCTCGTCCTCTGGCTTGAGATGGCTGCCACCTATGGGTCAAATGATTGTCTGCCAGTATTAAGCAATTGGTAATTAAATATTTAATTAGTTTTCCCTAAACAGTGTCAAATTTTGGAAACATTTTTTCACGAACATTAATTGTCACGCACAACGAGTCTGTGTGCAAAATGTCAGCTCGATTGGATCACGGGAAGTGGGTTAAAAAACGACCGAAAGATTTGCACGGTCGTAAGCAAGCAAGCAAGCGAACTTAATATAAAGGATTTAAAAAAAACTGACTACTACGCAATTGCCTCTCAGCGCATGTACAACATTCAAGTTCATTGATTAGGTATATAGCCCTGTGAGCCATTCGGCTCTTGAATCGGGTGCAACCGCAACAAACAAAAACATGAGCAAAAAACATCTTAAAGTGAATATGTGACTAAGTGCAAACAGAAAATCCAAGAAAAGACGGCAAAATATTGCAGAAAAAACACCGTACACCAACGCTGTGTGCAAAAATCCCAGTGGGATGCAAGTCAAACAACAACAACCACAAGACAACTTAGATTAAGGCCATCAGTCTCTGTACTACAACAAACAAACATGGCTAAACCAATACACTTTTCACAATAAATGGCATAAACAACATGTACTACCAAAACCCTGCTGCCATAGCTGGCTGCATGAGTCACTCTACAACAGCAGGAGCATCAATCAGAGTATTATAACATTGCAGCTGCTCACCCCGAGATTTCAATACCCTGAGAGTGGCATTGCCTCTCTGTTGCTGAACGCCTTTTGGCGTCCTCTGGCCTAACACCGGTTGAGATTGGGCTCTAAAGAAAGCTGTCTCTGGTGTGGACCAATGCGTTTCAAAGACAATGCCATCATGTTATCAGGGCGTGGTTCTTGTGTTTGTTTGCATATTCACGACAAGTAGTGTGTGTGTGGTTATTACTGGTAGGAACCTCCTGGTTACACCAGCCCACAAGGGATTATTGTGTCCGTCCTGCAGGGAGGGGCTGGGTGAGGAGGGAGGGGCTGGGTGGGGAGGGGAGGGTGGTGAGGGGCTGGGTGGGGAGGATGGGGCTGGGTGGGGAGGGGAGGGTGGGGAGGGGCTGGGTGGGGAGGGTGGGGCTGCGTGGGGGGTGGGAGGGGAGGGGCTGGGTGGGGAGGGGCTGGTCACCCCGTGGTGCCCTTATAAAACTCAACGTTTAACCTACTCACGCCGGCTTGTGCCCGCCCTCACAGTCGGGCATATTTGCGGAATACACCACGCCGCCGTTGACCCTGGCCATTGACCGAGCAACCCAACGTTCCTACCAGCTCCCTCCGCAGGAATGTGTTGCAGACAGTATTCCTTGAAAAAAAAAAGGATTTTGTTTGGTGTTTTTAACACCCTAACACGCCTGTTTTATTACCAGAAAGGGTAAAACTTTTTCTGAACTTCTTTCGCACCGTACGTCGCCATCCGGGGCTCATCGGAAGCGTGTGGGAAGGGCAGGAAGCTATCACGCGAAAAGCAGTTCTAAAGACATTCGTTGTTTTTTAAAATCTAGATTTAAAAGTGCAAAGCTCACAGTGGCTTCCTGTTGAGGCTATACGGGGCCTCTTTGTCTTTGTATAGGTGTGGCAGTGAGTGCGTGCATGTTTGTGCGAGTGAGTGTGCTGCTTGTATGCAAAAGTGAGAAATTCATCATCCTTACCATCATCATCGTCACCACCACCATCATCATCGCCACCACCACCGTCACCACCACCATTATCGTCACCACCACCATCATCGTCATCACCACACCACCATCATCATAGCCACCACCATCATCATTGTCGCCACCACCATCGCCACCACCATCATCATCGTCACCACCACCATTATCGTCACCACCACCACCATCACCGCCACCATCATCATCGCCACCACCATCATCATAGCCACCACCATCATCATAGCCATCACCATCATCATCGTCGCCACCACGACCATCATCGCCACCACCACCATCATCGCCACCACCACCATCATAGCCACCACCATCATCATAGCCACCACCATCATCATCGTCATCACCACACCACCATCATCATCGCCACCACCACCATCATCATAGCCACCACCATCATCATCGCCACCACCACCATCATAGCCACCACCATCATCATAGCCACCACCATCATCATCGTCATCACCACACCACCATCATCATCGCCACCACCACCATCATCATAGCCACCACCATCATCATCGTCACCACCACCATCATAGCCACCACCATCATCATCGTCACCATCATCATCATCGCCACCACCACCATCGTCACCACCACCACCATCATCGTTGTCGTTATGTATTATTCACATCGCGTTATTCAGAATGAACACACACCGTGTGTCCATTCACAGCGTACCAAAACAACTTGACCGCATTAGAAAAAACACACTTTCAAACGCTAAAGTGCGTGTCCAAAAAATAAAAGTTCCCATCTGTTCCGCAGGGCTGTTAAACGTAAAAACAAACTAGTTTTATCTGGCTGGAGGGACGTTCACTTCCTGTGCTCGTGTCGCCAAACACGTCACGTGACTGGCACGTGCCGCACGCGAGACCGCACAAAGCGAGGCCCGCGGAGAGCGAGGGAAGCAGAGAGGGAGACCCGCGGAGAGCGAGGGAAGCCGACGCGAATGGATTTGCCGCTGTGCACGCTGAGTGTGCGCCTACCAACCAGTCGTGAGCAATTTGCCCCGGGGCAGCGGGAATTCATGGTGGGTCGTGTCAAAAGGTCAATGCCCTGAAAGCGAGCATTGAGCAGCTGCTATTTGTACCGCACCGTCGCCCTGAGCAAAATTGTGGACATTCCACATTCGTGTGGCCGAGTTGTCCGAGATAAGCGGTGGCCCGCACGTGGATAGCGATCGTTACGTACACACATTACACCCACACACACACTCACTCACCCACTCACTCACCCACTCACTCACCCACTCACTCACCCACTCACTCACTCACCCACTCACTCACTCACTCACCCACTCACTCACTCACCCACTCACTCTTGGTTAGGTGCGGTGTGAAAGAAGTTCAACATACACACATTACACTCACCCACTCACTCACCCACCCACTCACTCACTCACTCACCCACCCACTTACCCACACACTCACCCACCCACCCACTTACCCACACACTCACCCACTCACTCACCCACCCACCCACTCACTCACCCACTCACTCACCCACCCACTTACCCACACACTCACCCACTCACTCTTGGTTAAGTGCGGTGTGAAAGAAGTTCAACATACACACATTACACTCACCTACTCACTCACTCACCCATTCACTCACCCAGTCACTCACTCACTCACCCACTCACTCACTCAATCACTCACCCACTCACTCACCCACTCACTCACTAACCCACTCACCCACTCATTCATTCACTCTTAGTGAAGTACGGTGTGAAAGAAGTTCAACATACACTCACTCACCCACTCACTCACCCACTCACCCACTCACTCACCCACTCACCCACTCACCCACCCACTCACTCACCCACTCACTCACCCACTCACTCACTCACTCACCCACCCACTTAACCACACACTCACCCACTCACTCACCCACTCACCCACACACTCACCCACTCACCCACCCACTCACTCACCCACTCACTCACCCACTCATCCATTCAGGGTTGGCTACGTGCAGCAGCCGCTGGGCCTGCACGTTGACATCGAGATCCTGAACCACATCGCTGCCATCCACGCGCACGAATAGATTGGCGCTTGTGGTTGATTGCCCTTTGGCGTGTCACGCCGGTGTGACGCCGGCGCTGTTGGCCCCTGCGTGGGTAAATAAAAGCAGTACAACCGGTCAGCAACTCCACTCCCGATCCAGCTGAAACCGGACGAGGAGCCGTTTCACAATCGGTATGAAGGTGGCCTGCGAGTGCGATAACTGACGTCTCCGATTGGCACGGGTTGGCGGCGTACGGTGCGAAAAAAGTTCAACACACGTACATACACCGCACCTCCGATTAGCGCGGTTGGCTACGCACGGCGCAAGATACATTCAGCACACGTGTACATTCATCCGTCTCACACCCACTTACATTTTTTATCTTCTTGGTTCTTTCGGTAAAGTCACGTAGAAGGGAAATAATAATATAATACCAATAAAACATAATTGTATTCTATAAAGTATAAATTTAATTATTTTATTATTTCCCTTCTACGTGAAATAATAAAATAATACCAATAAAACATAATTGTATTCTATTATGTTTTATTTTTATTATTTTATTATTTCCCTTCTACGTGAAATAATAAAATAATACCAATGAAACATAATTGTATTCTATTATGTTTTATTTTTATTATTTTATTATTTCCCTTCTACGTGACTTTACGTTGAACTTCATTCGCAGCCTCCGTAGCCGGACCGCACTAATCGGAGGTGCAATGATGGCACATTCACGCTTTGATGACACGTGATTTTGAGGATTGATTGTGACGGGCGAGTTACTAACATCGGGGAACGCCGAAAGACGGCGTTGGCTTGGGGAAGCCTTCATCCAGCAGTGAATCGATGATGATGATTGGGAAAGGGCTTGAACTACGATCTACACACTATGAGACCTCCTTTACCAGTGGCAAAATATAGTAATAGGTTTTTACCCTTTCAACTGGTTCAAAAACTGACACCTTTATTCAAGGCATCATGTTTGCAATAACCACAACACAAGCAGTCAAAATGCAAACAAAAAGAAACAACTCTGATGATGATGATAATGATATGCACTGTCCTTTAAGTTGATTGGTCCACACCCGAGACAACACCAATGGAGACTAGGCTCTAAGAAAAGCTGTCTCGGGTGTGGACCAATCAACTTCAAGGACAGTGCATATCATTATCATCATCAGAGTTGTTTCTTTTTGTTTGCATTTTGACTGCTTGTGTTGTGGTTATTGCAAACATGATGCTTTGTATAAAGGTGTCAGTTTTTGAACCAGTTGAAAGGGTAAAAACCTATTACTACGATCTACACAACAAGGAACTTAGCCGTGGCTTTAATAATGAATGAGAGTTTCGGTTGTCCGTCTGTTGTACAGCTTTGCGCCGCGCACACCTCAAGAGACATAAATAATTCTGCTAACATGTGTTGAGCGTGTGCGCTCGCGACTGTGGTGATCGCCGTGAACAGAATTCATAACGAATTAATCATCAAATTGTTCCACATTTCCTCCGACCAGCCCGCTCCTGTCAATGAACTATTTCCCGCTCCGAGGCATCTGCCAAATTGCAGTGCTTGGGTGTCCCATTCAGCGACGAATCTCGGAACGCCGCAAGACGGCTCAGCGTTCAATTTCGACTTAAAGCTTTCGTGACTGCAGGGATTCATCTTCTTGGTTCTTTCGGTAAAGTCACGTAGAAGGGAAATAATAAAAATAAAACATAATAAAATTAAATTCTCACGACGTTTCGGCCACAACGCAAGCAGCCGTCCTCAGGTGAAGAACAGGTCAGACGCTGTCTTTATGACAGCCCTGTTCTTCGCCTGATGACGGCTGCTTGCGTTGTGGCCGAAACGTCGTGAGAATTGTATTTTATTATGTTTTATTTCTATTATTTTATTATTTCCATTCTACGTGACTTTACCGAAAGAACCAAGAAGATGAATCCCTGCAGTCACGAAAGCTTTAAATCGAAACATTAAATAGTTTAGTTTTACTTGTGTATTTTTTTTCCAAGTGATGTGTTTACATTTCCTGTTACTTCGAACTCCGATCGTGCTTTTTCACTGCGCCCGTTGTTGTAATGGTCTGACCCCGTGCTTTATAGCACATCGGATTCCTCCTGAAGTATAAACACATTTTATGATTCTGACTTGCTCCAAGCGGTACTTTGTGTTTATCGACCTCGAAAGGACGGTGGGAGGAGATGCGAGCCCGGGACAAGGAACTGAATTCACATTCTCACTACAACAACAACAAAAACTGCTCGCCTTTTGGACTGACAGCGATGAGACAAGGCCATATGGGCAATGCTAGTCTTTGAGCCCATAGACTAACATTGGTGTAGACCAATCAGTTTTAAAGACGATGCATTCTACATGATCAGAGCGCGTTGGATTGTATGTTCATCACAAGGAGCATGTGTGCTTAATGCAGTTACCTGATTCCTTGCAAAAGGTTTCCATTTGGTGTTTGGACATCTTAACACCTATTCTCTTGTGATATCGCCAGAAAGGGTAAAACCCATTCTTGTTTTTCATACTTTGAGACCGGCAGAAAAGGTCTTCCATGATGTAGCTGCTCGCCCTGAGCGACACATTCTCGTTGTGCCTACTCCTCCTCCTCCTCTGCTGAAGGAATGCAGACCACTGTGGGTTTAGGATATTGACCACAGACTGACATTGTTGTCCATAGACTTATATTGCTCAGAGACTAACATTGCCCATAGACTAGCATTGTCCATAGACTAAGATTACCCATAGACTTACATTACCCATAGACTAACATTGCCCATAGACTAACATTATTGCCCATAGACTAACATTGCCCATAGACTAACATTGCCCATAGACTAACATTGCCCATAGACTAACATTACCCACAGATCTGCATTGCTCATAGACTTACATTGCCCACAGACTAACATTGCCCATAGACTTCTATTGACATGCATAGCCTTACATTGTAACTTTTCTCTCTTTCCCGGCACAGCTGACAAGACCGACCTCAAGCGAGGCTCAACGACGATGGCGCTTTCCCCGGACACCGTGAAGGCCGTCACGAAAGTGTCGGGGCTCAACGTGTGGAGGGTCGAGGTGTGAAGGACAGTCACACTCCCACGCACGCACACACACGCACGCACACACGCACGCACGCACACACACACGCACGCACGTACGCACGCACACGCACGCACACACACGCACACACGCGCACGCACACACGCACACACACACGCACGCACGCACGCACACACGCGCGCACGCACACACGCACACACACACGCACACACGCACGCACGCACGCACACACACGCACGCACACACACGCACACACGCGCACGCACACACGCACACATGCACGCACACACACGCACGCACGCACACACGCGCGCACGCACACACGCACGCACACACGCACACACACACACAAGATAACGTCATCTTCCTCTATTTAAGACCAGAAGCAGGTGGATTGCTTCACTCGTCTGGTGTAGGCCAATCAGTTTCAAAGACAACGCAGATAAATGATCAGTGCGTGTTTGTTTGCATGCTCATCACAAGCACCGCGTGTGGTTAATGTAGACTTGATGCCTTGCAAAAAAGGTTTCTCTTTGGTGTTTGAATATCTTGACATCTATTTGATTACATTTTGATACTGGCAAAAAGGCCCCATAGATACGCGGTATTCGTGATGTATGTCTATATGGGGGGGTGTAGCGGTCAGCGCTACGCTACGAACCCGGCGACACGAGTTCGATTCCCGCTCACGGCCAACACCGCCAGTGACGATTATATCTAAACCACTCCTGGCCCTCCCCGAAATCAACTCGGCCTCATATGAACACCTGGTACGGTGCGGTCAACATCGCCACTGGGGAAACAAAAGCGGCCGCGCGTGGATGCTGGGCCACCCACCCCCTCGCGTGTCACCGTGCCGGCCTTCACAGATGCTGCTACTCGCTAACAGCACTTGCCCCGACAGTCCGTTGAGGCTACACGGGGCGTCTTTGTCTTAGCGCATGGCCTCCCGTGAATCACTTCGAGGGCCTTCCTCTCGGTGTCCTTTCAGAACATGGCCCTCGTGCCGGTGCCACCAAAAGCCTTCGGAAACTTCTTCGAGGGCGACTGCTACGTCCTGCTGAACGTGAGTAACGCATTGCGTTGGAAGGCCGCACCGCATTCAAAGCCGTTCGTCCGCGAACAAAGCACGACACCTCGCGGCGCTTTCAGACGCGCTCCTGCAGCCGTCTGGAGCGCCCTCCCTTTTAAACCGTGTTCTAGATTGACCAACTCGTTTCTTTAGAACTGCCTCTTGCGTGCTTATTTTGGTGTCCTTCCCCCCGCACCTCCGATTAGTGCAGCTGGCGACGCACGGTGCGAAAGAAGTTTAACGTTCATGCATACCGCACCGTGCATTGCAAGCACACACGCACACACGCACAGAAAGACAAAAACAGCACAGACCACATTCACCACCAAGTGGCAGTGACGTGACCACGGCGCTTGTGCCAGGCTAGGTGCACGTTTGGAAGACGTCACGTGAAGTGTCGAAGGCTTTTGCTGATGACGGGTCGTCACGGGACAGACCACGCTGTTGTGGGTTGACTGAGATGACCGGCAGATGCACCGTCTATGCCCTCCACCGTGCTAACTTGCTGAGCTTTAGCCGCCCGGCGCTCCGCTCATTGTTGTGAGCGTCGCTCCTCTGCCATTCATTGTTGCTGGAGTGGGCGACTGCCTCCAACTGACCAGTAGCAGCATCCTTCACGAGCCTCCTCCACAGAGGCCGATCTTGACACCGCCGGTACCGGTCATCGGCAAGTCCGCTCAGCTCCACATCCTACTGTACCACATCACTCCATCTCTTCTCTAGCCCGTGCTGCGCCCGTTTAGCCCCCTCGATCCGGCCAAACAAAAGCTGTTAAGGCATGCGGTGGCTGGGCATGCGGGCTATCCTCCTGTAAAGCATCAGTCCATCTCATCTTTAGTCCGTGCCGACACACACACACACAGAGAAAGACAAATATCCCCCATATATCCTATAATCAATACATTGGCAATGTATAAATTCCAATAATAATACCATCTGTGTGAACATGACAATCTCATCAGGTGGTGGAGGGGTTAATGAAAAAACATTTTTGGACTAAAAGCCACCACCAAGTGACCCCAACCCAAAAACAAACATGGACCACGCCGACACTGCTGACGATGATGACGATGATGGTTATGACGATGATGGTTATGACGACGGTGATGATGATGATGGTTATGACGATGATGGTTATGACGACGGTGATGATGATGACGGTTATGACAGTGATGACAGTTATGACGACGATGGTGATGACAGTTATGATGATGGTGATGACGATTATGACGACGGTAATGACGGTTATGACGATGGTGACGATGACGATTTGATGACGACGGTTATGACAATGACGACGATGACGACGATGACGACGGTGATGACGACGGTGATGACGATGATGACGATGACGACGGTGATGACGACGATGATGACGGTGATGACGATGACGACGGTGATGACGATGATGACGATGATGACGATGACGACGGTGATGACGACGGTGATGACGACAGTGATGACGATGACGACGATGACGACGGTGATGATGACAGTTATGACAATGACGACGATGATGACGATGATGACGATGATGACGGTGATGACGACGGTGATGACGATGATGACGATGACGACGGTGATGACGACGGTGATGACGATGACAATGATGACGATAATGACGGTGATGACGATGACGACGATGACGACGGCGATGACGACGGTGATGACGACGATGACGATGATGATGATGACGACGATGACGGCGGTGATGACGGCGGTGATTACGACAGTGATGACGATGATGACAATGACGACGGTGATGACGATGATGACGATGACGATGATGACGACGGTGATGACGATGATGATGATGACGATGACGACGACGACGACGACGACGATGACGGTGTTGACTGCGCTCGGCGCACGGTGCGCAGGTGCTGAAGTCTCCGAGCGGCGCGACGCTGGACGTGCACTACTGGCTGGGCGGGGAGTCGACGCAGGACGAGCAGGGCGCCGCCGCCATCCTGTGCACCCAGTTGGACGAGCAGCTCGGGGGGGCGGCCGTGCAGCGGCGCGAGGTGCAGGGCAGCGAGTCCGACACCTTCAAGGGCTACTTCAAGTCCGGCGTCATGTGAGCCGGAGCGTTGTGCTCGTAGCCGTCGTCGCGATCGTCGCGATCGTCGCGATCGTCACCCCCGTAATTAGTGTGTCATTATAATGTGATCATCATTAGTAGAGCGATCATCAACATCGTCATCCCCATAATCAGTGTGTCATTATAATGTGATCATCATTAGTAGAGCGATCATTAACATTGTCAACCCCGTAATTAGTGTGTCATTATAATGTGTTCATCATTAGTAGAGCGATCATCAACATCGTCACCCCCATAATCAGTGTGTCATTATAATGTGATCATCATTAGTAGAGCGATCATTAACATTGTCAACCCCGTAATCAGTGTGTCATTATAATGTGATCATCATTAGTAGAGCGATCATCAACATCGTCAACCCCATAATTAGTGTGTCATTATAATGTGATCATCATTAGTAGAGCGATCATCAACATCATCATCCCCATAATTAGTGTGTTATCATTATGGTGATCATCATGATCATCGTGATCATCCTCATAATTAGTGTATCATCATTACAGTGATCATCACGATCATCATCGTGATCATTCTCAACACCATTGTCACCATTCACATCGTGGTCCTCATTAGTATCAGTATTATCAGCATAATCGTCGCCATCATCATCATCATCACAAACGCCATTATCAGCATCGGCAATCATTGTCATCATCGTCTTCGTCCTGATCATCTTCATCGTCGCACGCAATGAACGAGTCGTTAGCCCCAGCCCAGATCATTTCTCTGCGAGGCCCATGGTTTAGTTCTGGCTCGGCTCGGATGTGCCAGTGGAAATGGGGTGCTCACGAATCGCTTGCGTTGCTGCTGCATGCGCTGCGGTGTGTGAGGCGGCGTAACGCTTAGTGCGTTGCGCTGCGAACCCGGTGGCCCGAGTTCGATTCCCGCTGATGGACACCAACACCGGTGACGGTTATATGAACCGGTCGTGGGCCTCCCCTAGGTCGACTCAGCCTCAAAATTAGTAGATGCTGCCGCGTGTAGAGTAAACATCGCCACCCGGGAGACAAAGGCGGCCAGGCGTGGCGCTGGCCACCCACCCCCTCGTGCGCCGTGCCGGCCTTCATAGGTGCTGCTCGCTAACAGCCCTTGCCCCAACAGTCTGTCGAGGCTACACGGGGGGTGGGATCTTTGTCTTTTCTTGGTTCTTTCGGTAAAGTCACGTAGAATGGAAATAATAAAAGAATAAAAAGAAAACATAATAAAATAATTCTCACGATAGGTCTGACAGACCTGTTCTCCACCTGAGGACGGCTGCTTGCGTTGTGGCCGAAACGTCGTGAGAATTATTTTATTATGTTTTCTTTTTATTATTTTATTATTTCCATTCGACGTGACTTTACCGAAAGAACCAAGAAGATGAATCCCTGCAGTCACGAAAGCTTTAAATCGAAATCTTTGTCTTTACTCAGATACAAGAAAGGAGGCATTGCATCCGGCTTCAAGCACGTGGAGAGCAACACCTACAACGTGAAACGGCTTCTGCACGTCAAGGGCAAGAAGAACGTGACGGCCAGCGAGGTGACAGCCCCCGTCCGCCCCCCCTACCCCGCCTGCCACATAGTATCTTGATTTCAGGATCCTAAGACGAATACTATTATAGCAATATAACTTTCTCCCCCCAAACTCCGTCATATAGTATCGTGAACCTACACATTCCACAAGTAGTGACTAATTCCATATCTGCATTTTCCATAAATATGCTAAATCCCTCTGTTGATATGCAAATTCCTTTGTCAAGGCGCCCTCCTCTTCTAACCCAGCTTAAATATACGCTACCAAGCTTGGTGGTGTTCATTCAGACTCTGTCTTTCCGACAGCCCTGTTCTTCACCTGAGGACGGCTGCTTGCGTTGTGGCTGAAACGTCGTGAGAATTGTATTTTATGATGTTTAATTTTTATTATTTTATTATTTTCCTTCTACGTGACTTTACCGAAAGAACCAAGAAGAAAAAAAAAACTATACTGATACACATAATCAACGTTTTTGGGTTTAGATCGCGTTATTTATAAATGTGTCGTAACCCTCCAACACCCGACACGGCCAATCAGTAAAAAAAGTGTCACGCTGACAAAAGACAAAATAGTTCACTGCTTTAGCCCCACACCTTTTTGTTGAAGCGTGAAACCACAACATTTACAATTTGAGTACGACGGATGCTTGTGTCGCGCCCGAAACGTCGTAATCTATTTTATTGTTCTACCCACGTGACTTTACCGAAAGAACCAAAGAGTATGGAACCCTGCAGTCACGAAAGTTTCAAATCAAGATTATACAGATACTATTAGAGCACTATAACCCCCCACACCTACCAGGGTACAGAATACTATATGATCCCTGAACCCCAGGGTACAAATACTACTACAGCGAAAGAAACCCCCTCTCCAACACACACCGGTGTGCCAAAGCGGCGACACATCCAGAAAGTTTCTGTTCACGTTAACGAAACGTGCCAATTCGGTTCCGTTGTTACGAGAGTAAACCCACGACGGCATTTACAATTCCAGTAGCGCCGTGACGTGTCGCCTGGCGGTTACAACAACAACAACCACCAGCTTCGTCAGGTGATAGTCAGAATTGTGAAGAAGTCGTGCTGATTCCCGTCTTAGATAGACGGAGTAGAGGTGATGTCACCGCCTGTGAGGCTGTCATGTGCGCAGATCAGAAGGGGGTTAATGTCGTCACGTAAATTTCGATTTAAAGCTTTCGTGACTGCAGGGATTCATATTCTTGGTTCTTTCGGTAAAGTCACGTAGAAGGGAAACAATAACATAATACAAATTTCAAACAATGAAATTCTCGCAACGTTTCGATTGCAACACAAGCAATCATCATCAGGTGTGAAAACCACAGCAAGAAAGTAAAAAATAACACCACTTTTTTAAAATGTTCTTGCTGTGGTTTTCACACCTGATGATGATTGCTTGTGTTGCAATCGAAACGTCGTGAGAATTTTATTGTTTTATATTTTATTATTATTTTATTCTCAATGGATCATATTAATTTGAGAATATGCAGGATCTATCACCGGTTGGGTTAGTCACAGTTGATCAACAAGCAATTATAACCTGAATATGTATGCAATGAATGTGACATCACCATCATATTGATGTTGTTGTTGTCTAATTATGGTTTGGTTGACGGGCGCAGGTGGAGCTGTCGTGGGACAGCTTCAACACGAGCGACGTTTTCCTGCTCGACATCGGCAAAGTCATCGTCCAGTGGAACGGCGCCGGGAGCAACCGCATGGAGCGCCTCAAGGTCGGTGCCCGGCTCCACGCCCTCACCGCTCCACCGCCACTCACTCGCCACTCCACCGTCGCTCCCTCGCCACTCCTTTGCCAATCTCTCGCCGCTCCACCACCACTCCTTCGCCGCTCCCTCATCACACGTACACGCACACACACACAGCCACGTGGCATGCCCGGTGTGTTTTTTTCTTCTTCAAAAACTATCGTCGACCTAACAACGTGCTCGCTCGCTGGCTCGCTACGGCGCCCCCCCCCTCCCTCTACCGCCAGGGCATGAAGCTGGCGATGGACGTGCGTGACCGCGAGCGCGGTGGCCGCAGCCAGATCGGCGTGGTGGAGGGCGACCGCGAGGAGGAGAGCCCCGACCTCGTCGCCGCCATGGCCGGGATCCTGGGCCCCCGCAAGGGGCCCCTCCCCGAGGGGGCTCCCGACGACCGCGCCGACCAGCACCAGAAGTCCAACGTGAAGCTCTACCAGTGAGAGGCCTCGCAAGGGGGGCCCACGGCCGCCCCGTCGGAGCGGCCCGGGGGCGGGGGGGGATGTAGCGAAAGGAGATGCAAGGAGATGCAAGGAGGCGGTGACGTGTGGACTACGGAAGCAGAGCTGTCAACCCCCTTATCAGTGGCCATACCTTGTTACAGACAAATTCAGGCTTCGTTGTTCGCCCCGCGCCCCTTATACATCTCAATGTTCATCCTACAAAGTCACATGGCGAGGGAGAAACACAAACAATAGACAACCACCACTACTGCACTCACCCCTAGTGCTCACCATTGCATACCTGTCAACCCCTAATCAGTGCCCTACCTTGTTACAGACGCAAACAAAGAAATAGACAAAATGTGATTGTTGTTGCCCTATTGAAACGGCTGTACACCGTATGGACCTGAAAACTCAATTTCCCTGCACAAGAATACGGAGTAAACTGTGTGGGTTGACACGGTATGCAGAAGGGACAACAGATGTGTCGTTCACGGGGGTCCCACGCTCGTAGCTGTGACGGAGAAACAGGGAGGTGACGTGCAGGCCGCGGTTGGGACGCGTGCCACGAAACGAGCCCGCGGTGCGTGCGGCCCCGGGGAGGCCCTCATCCAGCAGCAGAGTGACCGTGGCCGATGTTTGTGCTTCCGCCCCCCAGCGTGTCCGACTCGGAGGGCAGCCTCGTGGTTCAGGAGGTCGCGACGAGACCCCTCACCCAGGACCTCCTGATGCACGATGTAAGTCTCCCCGAACGCCACGCGCCGCCGACGGTCGTCCCGGCTTTCGCCGTTGGGCCGGCGGCGGCGCCGGTGGTGGTGAACGCCGGACGCGGCGTGCCAAGTGGATGATGTTGGTCGCGAAGAGCCCACGTGTTAAAAGCCCGCTGTGAATGTCCACGGCCCAGTGGTTCTTAACCTTTGCTGGAGCCTTGCATCCCTAAGTGATTGTTGTTGTTACAATGTTCATAAGCACGTCGGGTTTGATGCCCCGTGCTGAATTTGTGTTTTTGATCATTTACCGTCTAAATGTTTCGCCACTCCAACAAGGGCATCTCGCACCCCCAGAGGGTGCGGAGTGCACCTCACGTAAAATGACCGCTGGCCCACGCGATGGCGAGCCATCATCACTCGTGGCCAGGTCGACTCAGAAACAAGGGCCTCCATATGGCTCTAGATTTGAAGCTTTCGTGACTGCAAGGATTAATATTCTTAGGTTTTTTCAGTAAAGTCACGTAGGTAAAAAAATTAAAATTAATTAAAGTAAAAAAAAAATAAAGTCACTTGATACAGAAAATCTGGCTGTGACGGTCCCACCTGATGACGGAGACTTGTGTTGCCTCCGAAACGTCGTGATTTTTTTCATTTATTTTACTTTTATTAATTAAAATTTAAATTTTTTTATCTACGCGACTTTACCGAAAAAACTTAAGAATAGGCCTCCATATGGCTCAGTGGGCTTTAACCCGGCGCAATGAAACGTGCATAGTCGTGCAGTTGATCTGATTGCACCGTGACGGTACCGTGCGTGTTTCCCGTGGGCAGGACTGTTACATCTTGGACCAGGGCGGTTCCAAAATCTTCGTGTGGAAGGGGAAAGGAGCGACCAAAACGGAGAAGAAGGAGGCCATGAGCCGTGCACTGGTGAGTTGTGTGGTCCAGAGGTCCCCACACCACCAGTGGGTCTCAGGGTGAGGTCCCCACACCACCAGTGGGTCTCAGGGTGAGGTCCCCACACCACCAGTGGGTCTCAGAGTGAGGTCCCCACACCATCAGTGGGTCTCAGAGTGAGGTCCCCACACCATCAGTGGGTCTCAGAGTGAGGTCCCCACACCACCAGTGGGTATCAGGGTGTGGTCCCCACATCACTAGTGGGTCTCAGAGTGTGGTCCCCACATCACCAGTGGGTCTCAGAGTGAGGTCCCCACACCACCAGTGGGTCTCAGGGTGAGGTCCCCACATCACCAGTGGGTCTCAGAGTGAGGTCCCCACACCATCAGTGGGTCTCAGAGTGAGGTCCCCACACCACCAGTGGGTCTCAGAGTGAGGTCCCCACACCACCAATGGGTCTCAGAGTGAGGTCCCCACACCACCAGTGGGTCTCAGGGTGAGGTCCCCACACCACCAGTGGGTCTCAGAGTGAGGTCCCCACACCACCAGTGGGTCTCAGAGTGAGGTCCCCATACCACCAGTGGGTCTCAGAGTGAGGTCCCACACCACCAGTGGGTCTCAGGGTGAGGTCCCCACACCACCAGTGGTTCTCAGAGTGAGGTCCCCACACCACCAGTGGTTCTCAGAGTGAGGTCCCCACACCACCAGTGGGTCTCAGAGTGAGGTCCCCACACCATCAGTGGGTCTCAGAGTGAGGTCCCCACACCACCAGTGGTTCTCAGAGTGAGGTCCTGTGGGTCTCAGAGTGAGGTCCCCACATCACCAGTGGGTCTCAGAGTGAGGTCCCCACACCACCAGTGGTTCTCAGAGTGAGGTCCTGTGGGTCTCAGAGTGAGGTCCCCACATCACCAGTGGGTCTCAGAGTGAGGTCCCCACACCACCAGTGGTTCTCAGAGTGAGGTCCTGTGGGTCTCAGAGTGAGGTCCCCACATCACCAGTGGGTCTCACAGCCCACCCCGTAGCTCGCTCTCGGCGTTGACGCGTCGATCCTCGCCGTCGCAGGGCTTCATCAAGGCCAAGGGATATCCGTCCTCGACCGGCGTCGAACTGGTGAACGACGGTGCCGAGTCGGCCGTCTTCAAGCAGCTCTTCCAGAAGTGGAGCGTGCCGGGGCAGACCGTGGGCCTGGGCAAGGCCTACAACGCCGGCAAAATCGGTGAGGGCCGAGAGCGCTCGGTAACCACGCCGCTCTCTCTCTCTCTACTTCTCTCTCCGCGTCGCCTCGGTAACCGTGTTGCTCTCTCTCCACATCGCCTCGGTAACCGTGTCGCTCTCACTCCACGTCGCCTCGGTAACCGTGTCGCTGTCTCCACATCGCCTCGGTAACCGCGCCACTCTCTCTCTCTCCACTTCTCTCTCCATGTCACCTCGGAAACTGTGCTGCTCTCACTTCACATCGCCTTGGTAACCGTGGCACTCTCACTTCACATCGCCTTGGTAACCGCGCCGCTCTCTCTCCACGTCGCCGCGGTAACCACGCCGCGTGCCCCCACAGCCAAGGTGGAGGACGGCAAGTTCGACGCGACGCTGCTGCACGCGCGGCCGGACATCGCGGCCCAGGAGCGCATGGTGGACGACGCGTCCGGCGACGTGGAGGTCAGGGTCACCCCCCCCCCCCACTGCCCCCCACTGCCCCCCACCCAGCTCAGGTTACCACCTGTCCCAGTTTTCCAAGGAACGCCACCGGTCCACGTTACGCGATCCGCTCGTTGCTCGCCGTGCCGAGCGTCCTCGCGGTTGCCCCGTGGGGTGGCTCGGCTGCCCGGAAGCGGCTCTGCCAGGGGAACTGCGGAGTTTACAGCTCGCGCCAGTTGAGTCGCTGAAGTCGTCGGCCCGGGTGGAACGATTTGGCCAAAGATGCCGGGTGTCGGCGCGTCACTTGCTTTGCCTCCGGGAGGAGAAATAGCGGAGAGCCCCGAGAAAACACACGTGGTGAGAGACAGAGAGAGAGAGAGAAAACAGAGAGAGAGAGAGAGACAGACAGAGACAGAGAGAGACAGAGAGAGAGACAGAGCGAGACAGAGAGACACACACACAGACAGAGAGAGACAGAGAGACACAAAGGGACAGAGAGACGACCGAGAGAGGGACAGAGAGAGACACACATAGACAGAGAGAGACACACAGAGATAGAGAGAGACACACACACACAGACAGAGAGAGACAGAGAGACACAAAGGGACAGAGAGACGACCGAGAGAGGGACAGAGAGAGAGACACATAGAGACAGAGAGAGACAGAGAGAGATAGGGAGAGACAGAGAGACACAGAGACACAGAGCGACGACCGAGAGAGAGACAGAGAGAGACACACAGAGACAGAGAGAGACACAGAGACAGAGAGACAGAGAGAGAGAGAGACACAGAGACAGAGAGACAGACAGAGAGAGAGAGAGACAGAGACAGAGAGACAACAGAGAGAAAAAAACGTAGACACTCCACACAGAGAGGGCCGCAGCGAGTTGGGAGTCTAACCCAGGCCCCATCGTGCCGCGAGGTCACGGGCGTTTGCCACCGCCACCCGCCTGCTAACCGCGGCCGTCGCTGCGGATTGCCGGGCGCAGGTTTACCGCATCGAGAACCTGGAGCTGCAGCCGGTGGAGAAGAAGTTCCACGGGCAGTTCTACGGCGGGGACTGCTACCTGGTGCTCTACACCTACCTGAAGGCCAACAAGCCCTCCCACCTCATCTACATGTGGCAGGTACGACGGCTACCGCCACCGCTACCACCGACGCCACCACCGCCGCCACCGCCGCCACCGCCGCCACCACCGCCACCACCGCCGCCACCACCGCCACCACCGCCACCACCGCCACCACCACCACCGCCGCCACCGCCGCCACCGCCGCCACCACCACCGCAACCACCACCGCCACCACCGCCACCACCGCCGCAAACACCGCCACCACCGCCACCACCGCCGCCACCACCGCCACCACCGCCGCCACCGCCACCACCACCACCGCCACCACCGCCACCACCGCCGCCACCACCGCCACCACCGCCGCCACCGCCACCACCACCGCCACCACCACCGCAACCACCGCCACCACGACCTAACCCGCAAAAAAACCCTGTATTATGGATCTAAAAGTATGTGATAATAAAATTATAAAATCCATTTTAAAGCGTAATCAAGTAAAAGATAAATTTCGATTTAAAGCTTTCGTGACTGCAGGGATTCATCTTCTTGGTTCTTTCGGTAAAGTCACGTAGAATGGAAATAATAAAATAATAAAAATAAAACATAATATAATAATTCTCACGACGTTTCGGCCACAACGCAAGCAGCCGTCCTCAGGTGAAGAACAGGTCTGTCGGGAAGACTTCAGACTCTGTAAAGTAATAAATAAAATAATGTTACCCCTATCCCCTCCCATTGATGCTGCTAATCCTGCATAATGCACGGGCATAATGACTTTAAACCCCTCTCCAAACAAGTAGTATTAATCGCATATCTGCATTTCCAATAAATATGCAAATTTCTCTTGATATGCAAATTATTTTGTCAAGGCGCTCTTCACCCCTCCATCCCAGCTTAAATAGTCGCTCCAAGCCTGGGGCTTGTTATTCAGACTCTGTCTTCCCGACAGACCTGTTCTTCACCTGAGGACGGCTGCTTGCGTCGTGTCCGAAACGTCGTGAGAATTATTTTATCATGTTTTATTTCAATTACTTCATCATTTCCATTCTACGCGACTTTACCGAAAGAACCAAGAAGAAGTAAATGATAATTAGAAAAAAAAATCAAAACGACACAAACAAACAAAAAACCACCCTGTGACGGACGCGCGATCGACCCACCAGGGCCGGCACGCATCCCGCGACGAGGTGACGGCTTCGGCCTACCAGGCGGTGGAGCTGGACCGCCGCTACGGCGGTGAGCCCACGCAGGTGCGCGTCACCATGGGCAAGGAGCCGCGTCACTTCCTCGCCATCTTCCGCGGGCCCGTGGTCATCTTCGAGGTATCGTGGTCGTCGTTTAGTCAGACTGCTGCGGATTGATTTGACTGCTGCTGCTAATGCTGCTGCTGCTGTAAATGTTCACGTGACGATAGGCGACTTCAACGAGCTGTCATTTGTGATAGCCAGGTCGAGGGCGCTACGGTGGCTTGGAGATGTTAACTAGCTCGCCTGGTATACAGGAGGTCGTGGGTTACATCCCGACCCTGACGCCCGCTGCTGTATATTTGGAGTTTGCGTGTCTCTCTCTTTCTCATCATCATCACGGTGGCTAGGAGATGTTAACTACCTCGCCTGGTATACAGGAGGTCGTGGGTTACATCCCGACCCTGACGCCCGCTGCTGTATATTTGGAGTTTGCGTGTCTCTCTCTCATCATCATCACGGTGGCCAGGAGATGTTAACTACCTCGCCTGGTATACAGGAGGTAGGGCACTGATAAGAGGTTGATAAGTATGTAATAGTGTAGTGTATAGTGTAGTGTATAGTAATGTAGTGTATAGTAGAGTAAGTGTATAGTGACTTTGTAGGATGAACGTTGAGATGTATAAGGGACACGGGGTGACCAAAACGGTCTGATTTGTTCTGTTATAAGGCAGGGGCACTGCTAAGGCGTTGACAGGTATGTAATAGTGTAGTGTATAGTGTAGTGTATAGTAATGTATTGTCGCGTAGAGACTTATATAGTGACTTTGTAGGATGAACGTTGAGATGTATAAGTGTCAAGCGAGGTCTGACTTGTTCTGTAACAAGGCAGGGGCACTGCTAAGGGGTTTCAGCCGTGTGACGGCGAAGATGACGACCCGTCGTTGCGCTCCAACAGGGCGGCACGTCCCGCAAGGGCGGCCAGGAGCTCGAGCGAGCCACCAGGCTCTTCCAGGTGCGAGGGACAGGCAGCCACAACACCAAGGCCATCGAGGTGCCGGCCTGCGCCGGGTCGCTCAACTCCAACGACGTCTTCGTGCTCCAGCAGCCCAACCACTGTGACGTGTGGTGCGGCAAGGTGAGCACGGCACGCCAGAGGTCGCAACCGGCTACCCGATACCCGTACCCTTACCCGATACCCGGCTACCCGTACCCGGCCGGGTACGGGGGTACGGGTACCCATTTGCGACCCTGGCGCGGCCGGGTACGTGTACAGGTAGGCCGTGAGTCACTGGTGAGTCACCGTTTGTCACTCATTTCAGGTAGGGTATGGGTAGCGTACGGGTACCCGTACCCGGCCGGGTACGGGTACCCGTTTGCGACCCTGGTGCGGCCAGGTACGGGTAAGGAATCAAAACCCGTTTGCGACCTCTGTGGCATGCGGGAGATGCCGCGGGGGGCGTCGCGCGCCGGCGATTAGCGAGGTCGGCGGCGTATGGTGCGAGAGAAGTTCAACGTACGTACATAGACTCGCACAGAGACCCGTGGACTCACACAGAGACCCACAGACTCACACAGAGACACATAGACTTACACAGAGACCCATAGACTCACACAGAGACCCATACTCACACAGAGACCCATAGACTCACACAGAGACACATAGACGTACACAGAGACCCATAGACTCACACAGAGACCCATACTCACACAGAGACCCATAGACTCACACAGAGACCCATAGACTCACACAGAGACCCATAGACTCACACAGAGACCCATAGACTCACACAGAGACCCATAGACTCACACAGAGACACATAGACTCACACAGAGACACATAGACTCACACAGAGACACATAGACTCACACAGAGACCCATAGACTCACACAGAGACCCATAGACTCACACAGAGACCCATAGACTCACACAGAGACACATAGACTTACACAGAGACCCATAGACTCACACAGAGACCCGTAGACTCACACAGATATCTATACTCACACAGAGACCCATACTCACATTGATACACATAGACTCACACAGAGACTCGCACAGAGACCCATAGACTCACACAGATATCTATACTCACACAGAGACCCATACTCACATTGATACACATAGACTCACACAGAGACTCGCACAGAGACCCATAGACTCAATTCAGAGAGCAGAGACCCAGATTCACACAGAGACCCATACTCACACAGAGACCCATAGACTCACACAGAAACACGTAGACTCACACAGAAACTCACACAGAGACCCATACTCACACAGAGACCCATAGACTCACACAAAGACTCATAGACTCAACGCAGAGACCAATAGACTCACACAGAGACCCATAGACTCACACAGAGACCCATAGACTCAACGCATAGACCCATAGACTCAACGCATAGACCCATAGACTCCACGCATAGACCCATAGACTCACACAGAGACCCATAATTCGTTGTCCTTCCACGTACCTCCGATTAGCGCGGTTCGCTACGCACACCGTCACCACCGTCACCACCGTCACCATTCCGCCCGCGGTGATTCGCGTCGCCAGGGCTGCAGTGGCGACGAGCGTGAGCTGGGCAAGTCGGTGGCCGGGCTGCTGACCCGCGGCGACAAGGTCACCGTGCTGGAGGGCCAGGAGCCCGTCGACTTCTGGCTGGCCATCGGCGGCAAGGCGGCCTACGCCAGCGACAAGCGGTGGGTGAGCGCGGCGGTGGGGCCCCCCGCGGCCGCGGCCTGAGCGGCGGCACCGTGCGCGGGCCTCGTGTCGGGAACCGGGCACGGACGCCTGCTGTGTATTTGGAGTTTGCGTGTCTCTCTTTCTATCTCGTCACACGTGACCCCGACCGAATCGACTCCCCTCTTTCTCTCTCTCTGTCTGTAAACCTCGGTTTATATTTTCTTCTCAACTCGTAACAGTTGGGGGCAAAACTCAACGATTCTCCAGGTTTTCTGCATTGCTCCCGCAAATAAACGCTCACCAATTGGCCGAGAACACCTTAACAGATGCAGGACTGCAGAGCTTGGCCGAGGTGCATTGCTATGCGGCCATAATCGAACCGATCGTTACGAATCCTCGTACGGTGGTGGATTCATCACGGTTGACGATGATAATGATAACTGCATACCTGTCAACCCATACGGTTCAACCCATATTCTTGTGCAAGGAAATTGAGTTTTCAGGTCCATACGTCGTACAGCCGTTTCACACAGAGACGGAGGCTTCTCGCGGTCAAATCCGGCGACCCGGATTCGATTCCCGGCTTGCGGCCACCAACACCGGCGATGATTGATCTGAACCGGTCCTGGGTCCTCCCCTAGGTCGACCCAGCCTCAAATGAATAGCTGATGCGGTGCGCGAACTTCCCCGTGGCGTGGTGCTGGCCACACGCCCCCTTGTGTGCCGTGGCGGCCTGAATAGGCGCTCGCAAACAGCGCTCGCTGCACGTGATGCCCTGTTAAAGGCCTCGCGTGTCTCCACACATCTGATTAGCTGGGTTAGCTCCGTATGGTGTGAAAGAAGTTCAACATATGGACATGCACAGCACTTCCGATTAGCACCGATGGCTACTTACGTTGCGAAAGTTCAACGTACCATTGGAACCTCATTTGCCAGTAAAAATATGATAAGTGTTTTTTTTACCCTTCTATCTGGCAACAAAACTGACACCTTTTTTTACAAGGAGTCATGTTTACATAGACCACAATACCTGCAGTCATAATGGAAACACAACTCTGATAATGTGTTATGTTTTTTGTTTGCAAAGGTGTCAGTTTTGTTGCCAGGTAGAAGGGTAAAAAAACAATTATCAAGTTCAACGTACATACACAGCACCTCCGATTAGCACCGATGGCTACGTACGGTGCAAAAGAAGTCCAACGTGGGTCCGTGCGATGCGCCCACAGCTTGCAGGAGGAGGCGACGGACTTCATGCCGCGCCTCTTCGAGTGCTCCACGCAGAGCGGCCGCTTCTTCGTCACCGAGGTGGCCGGCTTCACGCAGGACGACCTGGACGAGGATGACGTCATGCTGCTGGACGCCGGCGAAGAGGTGCCGCCACCCCCCCCTCTCCCTCCCCCCCGCCCCCGCCCCTCGCCCCTCTCCTCCCCCTATCCAAACACCCCTCGCCCCTCCCCACCCACCCCGCCGAGGCACCGGGGCGATACTGTGGTGCATCGACGATCGATCTGCGATCGGTGGTCACTGGGTTATTGCCGACGGTGTTGGTCGTGATCTCGCCCTGGGCGCAGCGGGCCGAAGCCTGCCGACACCTCCGGTCGGGGGTGAGGGGGGAGCAGGGAGAGGGGGGGGTAGCAGGGAGCAGGGGGGGGTAGTGGGGGGGAGCAGGGGGGGTAGCAGGGGGGAGCGGGGGGGCGAGTGGGCAGGGGAAGTGGGGGACGGGGGGATCGGTGAGCGGGGAGGGGGGGAGTGGGGAGGGGGGGAGCGGGGAGGGGGGAGCAGGGTTGGTGTGAGCGGGCAGAGGAAGCGGGGGCGGGAGAGCGGTGAGTGTGGGGGGAGCAGGGGGGAGCAGGGGGGGAGCAGGGTGGGGGGGGGGGGAGAGCGGTGAGTGTGGGGGGAGCAGGGGGGAGCGGGAGGTGGAGTGAGGGGGGAGCAGGGTGGTGGGGGGGGGGAGCGGTGAGTTGAGGGGGGGGAGCGAGGGGGGGATCAAGGTGGGGGGAGCGGTGAGTTGGGGGGGGTAGAGCGAGGGGGTGATCAGGGTGGGGGGGGGCGGTGAGTTGGGGGGAGGGAGCGAGGGGGGGGGGACCACGGTGGGGGGAAGAGCCGTGGAGCCATCTCACCATCTCCGTGTACCGACGGTTCTCTCGTTGGATGCCGGCTGGCATTGCCGCCACCGCAGCTCTTCCTGTGGCTGGGCAGCGGAGCGAGCGAGAAGGAGCGCGTGGAGTCGGCCGCCACGGCGAGGGAGTTCCTCAAGTCTCACCCGTCGCAACGGGACCCCGACACCCCCGTGGTGACCGTCAAGCAGGGCTTCGAGCCGCCCACCTTCACCGGGTGGTTCATGGCCTGGGACCACCTCAAGTGGAAGGTGACGCGCGAGCTTCTTCCCCGGCGGTCGCGAGCTCGGCTGTCTGTGGCGTTGGCTGTCTGATACGCTGGCTGTCTGATACGTTGGCTGTCTGTGGCATTGGCTGTCTGATACGTTGGCTGTCTGATATGTTGGTTTTCCGATACGTTGGTTTTCCGATACGTTGGCTGTCTGATACGTTGGCTGTCTGTGGCATTGGCTGTCTGATACGTTGGCTGTCTGATATGTTGGTTTTCCGATACGTTGGTTTTCCGATACGTTGGCTGTCTGATACGTTGGCTGTCTGTGGCATTGGCTGTCTGATACGTTGGCTGTCTGATATGTTGGTTTTCCGATACGTTGGTTTTCCGATACGTTGGCTGTCTGATACGTTGGCTGTCTGTGGCATTGGCTGTCTGATACGTTGGCTGTCTGATATGTTGGTTTTCCGATACGTTGGTTTTCCGATACGTTGGCTGTCTGATACGTTGGCTGTCTGTGGCATTGGCTGTCTGATACGTTGGCTGTCTGTGGCATTGGCTGTCTGATACGTTGGCTGTCTGATATGTTGGTTTTCCGATACGTTGGTTTTCCGATACGTTGGCTGTCTGATACGTTGGCTGTCTGTGGCATTGGCTGTCTGATACGTTGGCTGTCTGTTGCATTGGCTGTCTGATACGTTGGCTGTCTGATATGTTGGTTTTCCGATACGTTGGTTTTCCGATACGTTGGCTGTCTGATACATTGGCTGTCTGTGGCATTGGCTGTCTGATACGTTGGCTGTCTGATACGTTGGCTGTCCGCTATGTTGGCTGTCTGATACGTTGGCTGTCTGATACGTTGGTTTTCCGATACGTTGGTTTTCCGATACATTGGCTGTCTGATACGTTGGCTGTCTGATACATTGGCTGTCTGATACGTTGGCTGTCCGATACGTTGGCTGTCTGATACATTGGCTGTCTGATACGTTGGCTGTCTGATACGTTGGCTGTCTGATACGTTGGCTGTCTAAAACGTTGGCGGTCTGATACGTTGGTTTTCCGATACGTTGGCTGTCTGATACATTGGCTGTCTGATACGTTGGCTGTCTGATACGTTGGCTGTCTGATACGTTGGCTGTCTGATACATTGGCTGTCTGATACAATGGCTGTCCGTGAATGTCATCTGGGAGTCTACATGGCTACTGCGTCGAGAGATAAAGTGATGAGATGAAGTGATGCGTTCTTATAACTTGCAAGTATTTCATAGCTTATTTATGTATTTATTTAAGATAATTCATTAAAAAGGCCAATATCTTTATCTTCCAAATTTGCTATTCACGAGCAAGGAAGAGACCGATAGAGACCCACGACGAACCAGAGACTCGTATAGAACTGTAGAGACCCACAGAGACTCACAGAGACCCACAGATATCCATAGAGACTCATATGTACGTGTGTATGTTGAACTTCTTTTGCACCGTGCTAATCGGAGGTATGAGGGCGGGAGGGTTGGACAAAAAACTAAACTCACAAAAATCAGGTGTAAATATGCGACGCGGTTGATGTTGTCGAGCTGCGTGCACTCGCCTCGTTGCGCGAGCGACGAATCGCCTCCAACCTCCCGTCCGTCATCACAACTCTTATTACCAGGTAATGCCCACTGAACTGCTTTATAGCTCTTTTTCAGAAGCGACCTGGCTTCAAATGATAACTCAATGAAGCGGCTTATCACTGTCGTCGCGTGCAAATGTATCGCAGCCACACATTCCCTAAATGCGTGATATTGATTCTAAATGTGTAGGGAAAAACCGGTGGGGGGGGGGGGGGGGGGGGGTGAAATCCACGTGACCATGGGGAGATAGGGACACCGCAAACTAACTTCAAATATACAGCAGCAGGCGTCAGGTTGGGATCGAACCAGCGACCTCCTGTACACCAGGCGAGGGAGTTAACATCTCCTAACCACCGTGATGATGAGAGAAAGACACGCAAACTCCAAATATACAGCAGCAGGCGTCACAAGGGTTGGGATCGAACCCACGACCTCCTGTATACCTGGCGAGGTAGTTAACATCTCCCAGCCAAAGTGGCCGCCTTCTCATGCCTCCCGTTCACCGTGTCATTCCAGAGCGCCAAGTCTTACGAAGATCTCAAGCTGGAGCTCGGGGATGTGACGGGGATCTCCCAGATCACTGTGGTGAGTTCCACTCCACTCCACCAATGATGGCACCGCTCTCCACCTGCAACCCCACTCCCCCATCTTCCCCCGGTCTCTCTCCCCTGCCTCTTTCTCTCATATTATCACACTTGTGCTGTTTAGATTATGGTCGTCAAACTCCTCGTTCTGTCGGTCGTGCGGTTATCCCTCGAGGAGGCCCGCTGCTGTACTCACTCGTTCTCTGCAACGTTGATGATGTCTGTGCTGTTATTTGTAAACGTGCGTTTCGGGTATCTGGCTGCTGCTCTACATTTCCGCCACTGTGTCGAGCCATCATTTGTGGCCAGGTCGCCTTTCCACAGCTAAGTGGGCCTAACCTGGTAAAAAAAGAAAAAAAATCAAGTTAGTTCTTCGGGAAGCGAAATCTCGCTTCTCCCGCGGGGGTCACGGCACGGAATATCGACGGCCACTCGCCCCCTCGTCCCGGCAGGACATGAACAACAAGGCGAGCGTCGGGGGTCAAAGCAAGCCGGGCGGCGGAAGCGGCAAGGCGGCAGCAGCCACCGCCGGCGGTGGCGGCAAAGTCGCCGGCGCCAAGGCGTCCTCGGGGAGCAAGTTGCCGGGAGTCGGAGCGCCGGGGCTCCAGCCGCAAGGCTACAAGAGCGCCGCGGACGAGAAGGCCTCCGCCAAGATCGCCGACGTCGGCGGCGGCGGAGGGGGCGGCGCTACCCAGAATTCCGTGGGAGGCGCGAGGCAGACGACGAGCGCCGGTGCGGGGACCGGAGCCGGAGCCGGCGGGGCGGTGGCAGCTCAACCAGGCCACGGCGGGGGTCACCAGCCCGGCGGGAATGAGGTGGACGGCGCCCACTCAGGGCCCTACCCCCCGGAGTGCCTCGTGAACGTCGCGACGGAGGATCTGCCTCCTGGCGTGGACCCCAGCAAGAAAGAGGTGAGTAGCGGGGACGGTGGTGCGGCATGCGCAGTGGGGACCGGCCAGTTCTCTGTGCACTCGTAGATGTGAGACTAGGCTCTAAGGAAAGCTGTCTCGGGTGTGGACCGTTGTAAGTAAATTACGAGGCGAGGGGGAGGTGGAACGTGTATTTCTAGAGAGGCAACAAGTTTGGACTTGTGTGTGACGGTGGCCGTGTGGTGGCTGCCTGTGGCTCGTGGCCTGGGCCTTTCGGGAGGTTTTCAAAAATGAGGAATGCACCATTGGAACCTCATTTGCCAGTAGCAAAATATGATAATTGTTTTTTGACCCTTTTTTCTGGCAACAAAACTGACACCTTTTCGTGCGCCTTTTGGCGTCATCTGGTCCAACACCATGTGAGACTAGGCTCTAAGGAAAGCTGTCTCGGGTGTGGACCAATCAATTTCAAGGACAATGCAGAACATCATCAGAGTTGTGTTTTTTGTTTGCTTTCCGACTGCAGGTTTTGTGGTCAATGCAAACATGACTCCTTGTAAAAAAGGTGTCAGTTTTGTTGCCAGATAAAAGGGCAAAAAAAACAATTTTCAATTATCATGAGGAATGCAATCACTGACTTGTCGCCACCTCGTCTTCTCCGACTTCTTCTCCTTCTACGAACACTGATCATCATAAATAATATTCAGGGCCTACCTTGGCTCCTCCCACCCTCAACCAGTATTTATACAAATACTGTGTCCTTGGAATCTCTCTCACTTGATACAGCTATCGTGCTGTGACCGTTCCACCTGAAGACGGAAGCTTGTGTTGCCTCCGAAACGTCGTGATTTTTACTTATTTTACTTTTAATAATTTAAATGTTTTACCTACGTGACTTTACCGAAACAACCTAAGAATACTGATCATCTTCGCATCGTCTCCGCCCGTCCCCCGCCGTGCTCCCCCCAGGTCTACCTCGGCAGCGAGGACTTCGAGAGGATCTTTGAAATGTCTCCATCGGAGTTCGCCGGCCTGCCCCAGTGGAGGCAGAAAGAGCTGAAGAAAGCCAAGGGCCTCTTCTGATGAGAGCGCAGCGGCACGGCAGAAGCACCTGGGACGTCATCTCATCTCATCCCCCCTCACCCCCCTACCCTCCCCCCCCCGGCTGCAATCTTAGCCAATGGGAGGCCACCTTTCTCCCCCCAGTGGTAGTTGTTCCTGGCAGTAGGATGGGAGGGTCGATGTTACTCTCCCGTTCGTGTGTGTGGGAAGCGGTTAGCGCTACGCTGCGCTACGAACCCGGCGACCCGGGTTCGATTGCCGCTCACGGCCAACACCGGTGACAATTATCCGGTCCTGGGCCTCCCCTGGGTCGACTCAGCCTGAAATGAGTACCCGGTGCGATGCGTAAACATCGCCACTGGGGAGACAAAGGCGGCCGGGCGTGGTGCTGGCCAACCACACCCTTGTGTGCCGTTTCGGCCTTCGTAGGTGCTACTCGCTAACAGCCCTTGCCCCAACAGTCTGTGTACAGGCTACACGGGGGATCTTTGTCTTTGTGCTTTGTACGTGCTGTTTTTTTTTTGTTTTTCATCCGAATTAAATTTTTACCAAATTTGGAACATTATGGACCATGGTCTTCCGCGTGGTTGGCTCGCAGCCGTTTTCGAGCGCTGACAACGAGAGTTTACGCGGGGTGAAAAACAACGGGATAATTGAAAATAATAACGATGTTTTTGCTCACTTTAGTTTTCCTGACGCCTGCTGTATATTTGGAGTTTGCGTGTGTCTCTCTCATCATCATCACGGTGGCTAGGAGACGTTAACTACCTCGCCTGGTATACAGGAGGTCGTGGGTTCAATCCCGACCCTGACGCCTGCTGCTGTGTATTTGGAGAGGAATATTGGCATTCCGGCCGTCCTTCCGCAGAAAATAACGATCTTTACAATAAGCGGCCTTCACGGATTATCATGACGCGTCGCACCTCGGCAGCGTTGCCCCCGACTTCCCTTACAACGGCGACGCTTCGCAAGACAGGCAACGCCTGAGTTCGAGTTAATTTTGATCCGTTGCGCCAGCGTTTCCTCCGCTAATTCCCAGAGGTGATGGCCCGCTTTCGCCGATAAGACAAAGTCAGCGCGCGAGGCCACGCCACGCCATCTGACACCATTTGGTTCGTCGGCTTTCAACGCGCAGGCTTTCGCCACCAATATTTTCCCGTGGTGACCGTTGTGGGGCTTAACTCTCCAACGCTCAACCCGTGTGCGCCGAAGTAGGAACTCATTGGCGCGTTTTGTGCTACGTGCCAAACCTTGCTGTTTGGCTGCGGCGGGTTTAAGGACGCGTTTTTATTTACGAGATCTAACCCAAAAACTCTCATGAAAACCATTGTTGTGGTTTGACAGTAGCACGACGATGATGATGATGGGGTGTTGTCACTGTTTGTGTGTGGTCGTGGGGGGGGGGGGGGGGGGGCACGTCAGGGGCCGCACTAAAGGCCACCAGGGAGACCGTCAGTGGCCCCGTGGGGGCCTTGCAGTGAAGGCCCACAGCGTCACGCGGATGGCACTTCCCGTTGAGCCGGTCGTTGCCGCGGCTGTCTTGCACGAGAGGTGCACGGCGTTGCTTGAGCCACGGAGACATCAACAACAACAACAGCGGAGACAACAACAAAGACAACAACAACAACAAACACAACAACAACAGAGACAAAAAATAACAACAGACACAACAACTACGGAGACAAAAGCCACAGAGATAACAACAAGTGACAACAACAACAGAGAAAACAACAACAGAGACAACAACAAAAACAACAACAGAGACAAAAAAACAACAACAGACAACAACAACAGAGACAACAACAACATACACAACAACAGAGACAAAAAAACAACAACAACAGACACAACAACAACGGATACAAAAGCAACAGAGATAACAACAAGAGACAAAACAATCATTGGAAAGATGTGATTAACCATGCAAAAAAGATTTAACTACACTTAGTTGGCCAATTTTATTTGACAGACTTAGAGCAGGTTTACCATGTTTAGCAGAGGTGGGACAAAGTCATTGTTATGCAAGTCCAAGTCGAGTCTCAAGTCATCAAATTCATGACTCGAGTCTGACTCGAGTCCAAGTCACATGACTCGAGTCCACACCTCAGAGGTGGGACAAAGTCATTGTTATGCAAGTCCAAGTCGAGTCTCAAGTCATCAAATTCATGACTCGAGTCTGACTCGAGTCCAAGTCACATGACTCGAGTCCACACCTCTGATGTTTAGTGGTTGTCTCCTTGTCACAGGTTGAGTCACAAACCGTACCTCTCCATAACAAAGGCTCACCCTCTTAAGCCTCACCTTACCATATGAATAAAAAGTGTGCTGTACGTGCCCCCCCCCTCTCCAACCATTATATAAACGGAGTGGTAGCTCCTGCAATCTCTCATTTACTTGATACAGCTGTCGTGGCTGTGACGGTTCCACCTGAAGACGGAAGCTTGTGTTGCCTCCGAAACGTCGTGATTTTAATTTTCTTTTTCTTTTATTAATTTTAATGTTTTACCTACGTGACTTTACCGAAAAAACCTAAGAACACAGACAAAACAACCACAGAGATGACAACAGCGACAAAAAACGACAACATAGACAATAACAACAACAACAAGAAGAATGTCAACCGCCTCACTGCCCTCTTCAAGGGATAACGCACAAGACGAGAGAGGCGTTGAAACGGTGGTTGGAGGAAACGCACGCAAATCTTAGAAGACGCAGCGAGAGACACCAGGAAAAGGGTTCGCAAGTGCAAATTTTTGCCGTGTGGCTTGGTGTTGCCGTGTGGCTAGGTACAGGTGTAGTATGAGTAGAGACTCCTGACTCTATAGGAGATACGACTGACTCTATTGTATGTAGGGTGTGTAGGCATATATGCCTTCAAATTGTATTTATTTTTTGTTTGGGGAGGTCGACAATTGTTGTAGACCTGTTGAATCAACTTTTTTACCCCCACTTCTGGGAGGGAGGGGAGTGCACTCTCTAACTTTTTGATTCAGGCCTTCTGAAACATCTCATTATTTCATTGACGGACAAAACAGAACGCCGGGCTTTTATAATGGATTTGGACCACGACATGAAAAACAAGAATGGGCTTTATCCTTTCGGGCAAATGAAATCAGGAGGTGAAGAAACGATATCAATTTGATGTAGCTGCCTACCCAGAGCTATAAATGCTCTGATACGTGCATTGTCTTAGGAACTGCTCGCCTTTTAGCAACCTCTGGTCTGACACTGTTGAAACTAGGCCCCTAAAGAAGGCAGTCTCTGCTGTAGGCCAATACGTTTCTAAGACAATGCAGATATTATCAGAGCCATGTTTGTTTGCATGTTCACCACAAGTACGTCTGTGTGTGGTTAACGCAATACTTGATTCCTTACAAAAGGTTTATTTTTGGTCTTTAGACATCTGAACACAACTCCTGTTTTGTTGCCGGAAATGGGCCATCCATTTAGTACGCAAACATCTGCCAAAACTTGACCCCTCCCCCCCCTCCCTGTACGCACGTGGCCTTTTTACTTCCCGCCCACCTGCGTACGTACGCTTGATGCACACACCCCCCCCCCCCGAATCGATTCGAACGGCCGATATTTAATCAGAAACGATCAAGGATTAACAATATTGACGTGTTTCAGCAAACAGATAGTCCACCACCGGACTATCTAACTCATGTGAAGGCCAATGTAGACAAACATTATTATCGAGGATTCACCCCCCTCTCCCGTTTCCTATGCGTACATTGTCAGTAGACCCCCTATACGCAAGCGAACGCATTTGGGTTAACCCCGCCTCCCCGCTCCATGCGTACGTACTAAATGGATGGCCCCAAAGGGGATAAAACCTCTTCTTAGTTTTCATACTTTGATACCGGCAAAAAAAAAAAGGTCCCGTGATTGGACCACGACGCCGACTCTTTTGCAGATCGGGTCCACGGTGATCTTGAAAAAGAAAACATCGTCAACGGCTAAGCGGGACGGCGCGGGGTTTGCGGTATTTACTAGGGCAGCCGCGGGGGGTGCGAACCACGCACAGACCTCTGCAACAAGCACCACACGTGAACGCGACCGAATCGACTCTCCTCTCTCTCTCTGTAAATCTCGGTTTATATTTTCTTCTCAACTATAACAGTTGGGGGCAAAACGATTGCTTTGCTCTCAGCGGCAGCGTTGTGTAAGAGAGGGGGGGACATTTATTGAGAACCATCCCCAAAAGGCCCAGGCCACGAGCTACAGGCAGCCACCGAACGGCCACCGTCACACACAAGTCCAAACTTGTTGCCTCTCGAGAAATGTACGTGTCGCCCCCCCCCCCTTGCCTCGTCACTTACTTACAACGAATGTTAATAAAATGCAGAAAAATCGACGAGACAATCGAGGTTAGTTTTATGTCGCGGATGGCAGACCTGTGAAGATGAAAAGGGTGCCACGGTGGCGAGATGTTAACTACCTCGCCTGGTAAACAGGAGGTCGTGGGTTCGATCCCGACGCTGACGCGTGCTACTGTGTATTTGGAGTTTGCGTCTCTCTCTCTCTCATCATCATCACGGTGGCTAGGAGATGTTAACTACCTCGCCTGGTCTACAGGAGGTCGTTGGTTCGATCTCGACCCTGACACCTGCTGCTGTATATTTTGACTTTGCATGTCACTCTCTCTCTCTCATCATCACGGTGGCTATGAGATGTTAACGACCTCGCCTGGTCTACAGGAGGTCGTTGGTTCGATCTCGACCCTGACGCCTGCTGCTGTATATTTGGAGTTTGCGTGTCTCTCTCTCTCATCGTCATCACGGTGGCTAGGAGATGTTAACTACCTCGCCTGGTATACAGGAGATCGTGGGTTCGATCCCGACCCTGACGCCTGGTGCTGTATATTTGGAGTTTGCGTGTGTCTCTCTGTCATCATCATCATCATCACAGTGGCGAGGAGATGTTAACTACCTCGTATGGTATACAGGAGGTCGTGGGTTCGATCCCAGCCCTGACACCTGCTGTATATTTGGAGTTTGCGTGTCTCTCTCTCTCATCATCATCACGGTGGCGAGGAGATGTTAACTACCTCGCCTGGTATACAGGAGGTCGTGGGTTCGACCCCGACCCTGACGCCTGCTGTATATTTTTAATTTGCGTGTCTCTCTTCCTGTGGTCGCGTGGCTTTTTCTAGAATCAACGTCACGCGTTCATGGGTATTTGGCTGCTATCAATGTCCCCATGATGATGATGCGCCACTTCGTTGAGCTATCATTTTTGACAGCCAGGTCGCTTCTGAAAACGAGCTACATAGCTCAGAGGGGGCTTATCTGGTAAAAAAAAAAAATTCCAGGGCATGGGTCAAGGCAAAGGTGAACCCGGGTAAGATGGAGCTCACCTCATGGCGTTGTTGAGAACAGATTTTTTTTTCAGATGTCTGCCCGTCACCAGAAGACCTCCACATAATCCGAAAAGTTGCTTCCGAGGGAAAAATTCCTTACACCTACTACTAGTGAGAATGTATTTATGGAAACTATTGCCTTTTATTTGTTGTTGTTGTTTAAATGTCCACCAACTTCCACAGAAGTACTTTTATTACCCAGGACAGTCCATTCGCCAGGGCCACGTGGTCACGCCATGGGACAAGTGTAACCACTTATTCATCTTCTTGGTTCTTTCGGTAAAGTCACGTAGAAGGGAAATAATAAAATAATAAAAAGAAAACATAATAAAATAATTCTCACGACGTTTCGGCCACAACGCAAGCACGAAAGCTTCAAATCAAGATTGAACCACTTATTTTTTACATGCAAGTTCACTACAGCAGCAAGGTCATAACTAAACACATTCCTGCGGAGGGAGCTGGTAGGAACGTTGGGTTGCTCGGTCAATGGCCTGCAGGGTCAACGGCGGCGTGGTGTATTCCGCAAATATGCCCGACTGTGAGGGCGGGCACAAGCCGGCGTGAGTAGGTGAAACGTTGAGTTTTATAAGGGCACCACGGGGTGACCAGCCCCTCCCCACCCAGCCCCACCCCTCCCACCCCCCACCCAGCCCCACCCTCCCCACCCAGCCCCTCCTCACCCTCCCCCTCCCCACCCAGCCCCTCCCTCCCCACCCAGCCCCTCCCTCCCCACCCAGCCCCTCCCTGCACGACGGACACAATAATCCCCTGTAATAGGACAATCAATAGAGCTATTTAAATCTTTGCCCTCAAAAGTCACCTCTCTAAAAATATCCTCTCCCCCCCCCCCGGCCATAGTTTTGGTTATTTACAACTGCTGGCTCCATCTGATTTCTACTGCTTTCCGTACGCGGCGGCGCAAATATAAATTACAAATGTAAATTAGTATTATTATCATCATGGGACCTTTTAGCCAGTACTGACGATATAGCTTCTCAGCCCGAGCTCTAAATGCTCTGCTACGCGTGGCATTGTCTGTGCACTGTTCGCCTTTCGGCGCTGTCCTCTGGTCTGACACTGGTGGTGAGATGAGGCCCTGAAGAAGGCTGCTGCCTCTGGCGTCGGCCAATCCGTTTCAAGGTCAATGCAAACATCATCAGAGCCCTGTTCGTTTGCATGTTTATCGCAAGTACTGTACGTGGTTAATGCAGTAACGTGATCCCTTGCAAAAGGTTTCTATTTGGTGAACATCTTAACATCAATACTCTTTGGTTTTTTCGGTAAAGTCACGTAGGTAAAAAAATATATATTTTTTTACCTACGTGACTTTACCGAAAAAAAACAAAGAATAAAATTAAAAAAAAATTCTTTTTTTTTTTTACCTACGTGACTTTACCGAAAAAACCAAGAGTATGGACCATTACAGTCACGATAACTTCAAATCTAGAATCTTAACACAACTCCTGTTGTATTGCCAGAAAGGGTGAAACCTTTCCTTATTTGTAATACTTTGATACTGACAAATAGGGCTCCCATGATGAAGCTTCTCACCCCGAGCTATACATTCTCTGAGACGTGTGGCATTGCCTTGGCACTGTTCAACTGTTGACCTTCTCTGGTCTTACACCAGCGAGACTCGTCCATGAAGGTTGCTGGTGTGTAGGGCCAATCAGTTTCAAGGTCAATGCATATATTACACTGGTCAACACACTTTTTCTGGCATAAGGTATTCCAACGGTTTTAAGGTAATTTTGGGGTGCTGATTCCAAATCTGGCATCAGTTTTTGTCTATCACATCAGGTTTTGAGATATCAAATATTGCATTTTCAATAAAAACTGCAGAAGAAAAAGATTAAATAAATGTGGATATCTACATAAAATGATATTATAAACACACTATCCTAAAAATACAGCACCATATTTTAACACTAAAGCAGTCACTGACTCGCAATAACTTGCAATCATAAGTGACAGAGTTAGTTTCGGGTAAAATCAATGAAAATGGGGTATGCCGATAGCATAAAAATGAGATGTGATAGAGCAAATCTGAGATCAGATTTGGAATCAGCACCCTGAAATTAGTATAAAACAGCTGCAAATGTCCAGGCCAGAAAAAGTTTTTTTTTTTTAACCAGTGTTATCAGAGCATGTTGGTTTGCATGTTCACTACAGGTACCGTGTAGTTGATAGGGACGTAATTGCCTTGCAAAAAGCATCTTACTTGGTGTTCGAACGTCTTAACACCACCCGTTTCAATGGCAGAAAAGGGTAATAAAACCTATTCTTACTTTTCACATCATCATTATTCATCGCACTGCTGTCGCTTATGAAACGTGGGCCCACTTTTATATATTTTTTGCCCAATCCTGGCCCAGCGTTCTCAACAATTCATGAAATGAAATAAACGCCGAACACGTGGGTGGGATAGATCTCTGTGCGATGACGAATGGCCCATTGCCTGAAACGTCGCTTATTTCACATACACGACAACAACAACAACCGCCATTCGCCACTGAGGTGCGGTGACGTCACCGCGGCGCTTGTGCCAGGCTAGGTGCACGTTAAGGCCACGTGAAGTGTTGAAGGCCCGCTGCCAGGAGGTCAAGTGGCAGACCCTGCAGGTGCCACGGGTCGACTGACTGAGACGAGTGGCCGATGCACCGTCTGTGCGACAACTTGCTGTGTTTTAGCCGCCCGGCGCTCCGCTCGTTGTTGTATACAAAGACAGAGGTTCCCCGTATAGCCTAAATAGACTGTTGGGGCAAGTGCTCTTAGCGAGTACCTATGAAGGCTGGCACGGCACACAAGGGGATGGGTGGCCAACACCAAAGATCCCCCGTATAGCCTTAATGAACTGTTGGGGCAAGTGCTGTTAGCGAGTACCTATGAAGGCTGGCACGGAACACGAGGGGGTGGGTGGCCGACACCACGGCCGGCCGCCTTTGTCTCCCTAGTGGCGATGTTTACGCATCGCACCAGGTACTCATTTGAGGCTGAGCCAACGCCACACATACACAAGCACACACACGCACGCACGTGCGTTCACTTTAGGGCAATGTTATCGAGGAATGTGGTTTATTTCTTTTCCCTTTCGTATATTTTTCGCATTGGTCGCATTCTTAACATGACCAGGTCCTCCTTCCTTCCCATGCATATTGTCAGATCCCTCTAAGGCAGGAAGGGGGGGGGGGCTCGATGGTAAACAGCTTGAGTCCGCGTCTTCGGGCTAACGATTTCATTCACTTTGTGACCTTTTCCCATGACGTGTTCCCATTGGCAAGCCTCCATGTATCCAAATAAAGCCATGCCGAGCCTGGGAGCCACACAATTTATCTGCTTGGATGGAGCTGTCAGCTTTCGAGTTGAGGAAATAAACAAATAAATGAAGGGTGGGTGAGTGTGGTGGTGGTGGAGCGGAAGCCACCACAAAACAAAGATTGAACTATATTAATAGGGTTTTACCGTTTCAACTGGTACAAAACTGACACCTTTATACAAGGCATCATGTTTGCAATAACCACAACACAAGCAGTCAAAATGCAAACAAAACGAAACAACTCTGATAATGATAATGATATGGACCTATCAACTTCAAGGGCAGTGCATATCATTATCATTATCAGAGTTGTTTCTTTTTGTTTGCATTTTGACTGCTTGTGTTGTGGTTATTGCAAACATGATGCCTTGTATAAAGGTGTCAGTTTTTGTACCAGTTGAAAGGGTAACAACCTATTACTATATTTTGCCACTGGTAAAGGAGATGTCTCATAAAGATTGAACTATTTTTTTATTTTACCAGGTAAGACCCATTGAGATGCAATATATAGCTCGTTTTTAGAAGTGACCTGGTTATCACAAATGATAGCTCAACGAAGTGGCATATCATCATCATCACGTGGACATTTAAAAGCAGCCACATACTCGAAACGCGTGATGTTGATTTTAAATGTGCAGGGGAAAACCGGAGGACCCGGAAAAGAATTCAAGCCACCACGGGGAGAGAGACACGCAAACTCCAAATATACAGCAGCAGGCATCAGGGTGGGGATCGAACCCGCGACCTCCTGTATACCAGGCGAGGTAGTTAACGTCTCATAGCCACCGTGATGATGATGAGAGAGAGATACGCAAACTCCAAATATACAGCAGGCGTCAGGGTCGGGATCGAACCCGCGACCTCCTGTATACCAGGCGAGGTAGTTAACATCTCCTAGCCACCGTGATGATGATGAGAGAGAGATACGCAAATTCAAAATATACAGCAGGCGTCAGGGTCGGGGTCGAACCCGCGACCTCCTGTATACCAGGCGAGGTAGTTAACGTCTCATAGCCACCGTGATGATGATGAGAGAGAGATACGCAAACTCCAAATATACAGCAGGCGTCAGGGTCGGGATCGAACCCGCGACCTCCTGTATACCAGGCGAGGTAGTTAACATCTCCTAGCCACCGTGATGATGATGAGAGAGAGATACGCAAATTCAAAATATACAGCAGGCGTCAGGGTCGGGGTCGAACCCGCGACCTCCTGTATACCAGGCGAGGTAGTTAACATCTCATAGCCACCGTGATGATGATGAGAGACACGCAAACTCCAAATATACAGCAGGCGTCAGGGTCGGGATCGATCCCACGACTTCCTGTATATCAGGCGAGGTAGTTAACATCTCATAGCCACCGTGGCGCCCCTATAAACTGGGGACGACCCTATGAAATACGAAGTGAGGGGTGCATGGCGTGGGTTCCACATCCTGTCCCACAGACTTACGGGGGATGAAGGGGGGCATCCACAGTTCGAGAGCGCAAAGCATGAAGTAAAATCACAAGGTACTAAAATAGAATCGTACTAAAATAAGAAAGCCAGTCAAAGCAACCGACACTGAGAGAGTTCACGTGAAAGCATGTTTGTTTTGCTTATTGTGTGTGTTTTTTCGTGTGTTTTAAAGACAGAAAATAACTGTAATTATATACACCGCACAGTGTGTGTGTGTGTCGCCAAATGGGTTCCATGTGACAACTCCAGACAATTATTCTTATTAATATTCATTATTCTCCTTCGCGTAGCCGCTGATGTCGATGTCCAACAACAGCAGTGGTTTTACATGGAGCTGGTAGAGTCACGTGATTGCGTGAGGAGTCGCCGAGTGGCACAACGCTCTGGTGATGCCCGCTTCGGGTCGATGTCCGTGTGAGTCTATGGGTCTCTGTGTGAGTCTGTGGGTCTCTGTGTGAGTCTATGGGTCTCCGTGTGAGTCTGTGGGTCTCTGTGTGAGTCTATAGATCTCTGTGTGAGCCTATGGGTCTCTGTGTGAGTCTATGGGTCTCAGTGTGAATCTATAGATCTCTGTGTGAGTCTATGGGTCTCTGTGTGGGTCTATGGGTCTCTATGTGAGTCTACGGGTCTCTATGTTGAGGCTTTGGGTGTCAGTGTGAATCTATAGGACTCTGTGTGCGTCTATGGGTCTCTGTGTGAGTCTATAGATCTCTGTGTGAGTCTACGGGTCTACGTGTGAGTCTATGGGTCTCCGTTTGAGTCTACTGGTCTCTATGTTGAGGCGTTGGGTGTCAGTGTAAATCTATAGATCTGTGTGAGTCTATTGGTCTCTGTGTGAGTCTGTAGATCTCTGTGTGAGTCTACGGGTTTACGTGTGAGTCTATGGGTCTCTGTGTGAGTCTACGGGTCTCTATGTGAGTCTACGGGTCTCTATGTTGAGGCTTTGGGTGTCAGTGTGAATCTATAGATCTCTGTGTGAGTCTATAGATCTCTGTGTGAGTCTACGGGTCTACGTGTGAGTCTATGGGTCTCTGTGTGAGTCTACGGGTCTCTATGTGAGTCTACGGGTCTCTATGTTGAGGCTTTGGGTGTCAGTGTGAATCTATAGATCTCTGTGTGAGTCTATAGATCTCTGTGTGAGTTTACGGGTCTCCGTGTGAGTCTACGGGTCTCTGTGCGAGTCTATAGATCTCCGTGTGAGTCTATGGGTCTCTATGTGAGTCTATGAGTCTCTGTGTGAGTCTATAGTTCTCTATGTGAGTCTATGGGTCTCAGTGTGAATCTTTAGATCTCCGTGTGAGTTTGAAGTAACGGTGCCACCCCCCCTTCCACCAACCCATTTCCCAAAGAACGCGCGCAATTGAATCCCTATTTTCCAACGCGGTTGAGGATCTACGTCCGTGCCCGAAAAACGACGTCGGCGCGTCGCTCACGGCGATTGCAGCCGACGGATGAAACCCCCGTGGCGCTGCCAAGAGAGGGAGGGAGGGAGAGAGTCAGGGGAATTTATGTAAACGGGTGACCAAAGAAGGCAGAACATTAAATTAGGGGCCACATGGGAAGGAGATGAAATATGACTGTGGTGGGAGTGAAGTCTAAATTATTTTTTTTCATTTTACCAAGTGGCTTTTAAAGCGTAGGAAGTTAATTGTTCTCCGCTGGGTTTAGCAAGTGACTGCACGCAGTGGTCCAAATGTCACTGTAGCATTGACGACATCTATTTAAAGTAAAGTATTTTTTGTTTACCAGGTAAGTTCCACTGAGCTGATGTATAGATCTTTTTTAGAAGCGACCTGGCCACAAATGATTGCTCAACAAAGTGGCTTATCACGTTGAAATGGATAGCAGCCCAATACATGAAACACGTGGTGTTGATTTAAATGTTAAGGGTAAAAAAAACGCAGGACCTGGAGGAAAATCCACTTGACCACGGGAAGAACATGCAAACTCCAAATATACAGCAGCAGGCATCAGGGTCGGGTTCGAACCCACGACCTCCTGTGTACCAGACGAGGTAGTTAACATCTCCTAGCCACGGTGATGATGATAATGACGAGACAGAGAGACACGCTAACTCCAAATATGCGGCAAACGTTGGTATTTAAGGAGCCTCTCCATAAAAAAAAAATATATACAGCAGTCGGGGTTGCTGCGGGGTCCACTTTCTGCCCTGCTTCCTTGCCCCCCCCCCCCCCTTCTCTCTCGCCCCATACTGCCCATACTGCCGAGGCCTACTATACACTACATTATACACTACACTATACACTACACTATACACTACACTATACACTACACTATACACTACACTATACACTACTATACACTACTATACACTACATTATACACTACACTATACACTACTATACACTACATTATACACTACACTATACACTACACTATACACTACTATACACTACACTATACACTACACTACTATACACTACACTATACACTACTATACACTACACTATACACTACACTATACACTACACTATACACTACTACACACTACACTATACACTACTATACACTACACTATACACTACACTATACACTACTACACTATACACTACACTATACACTACACTAGACACTACTATACACTACTATACACTACACTATGCACTACACTATACACTACACTACTATACACTACACTATACACTACTATACACTACACTATACACTACACTATACACTACACTATACTATACACTACTATACACTACTACACACTACACTATACACTACTATACACTACACTATACACTACACTATACATTACACTATACACTACACTATACACTACTATACACTACTACACACTACACTATACACTACTATACACTACACTATACACTACACTATACACTACACTATACACTACTACACTATACACTACACTATACACTACACTATACACTATACACTACACTATACACTACACTATACACTACTATACACTACTACACACTACACTATACACTACTATACACTACACTATACACTACACTATACACTACACTATACACTACACTAGACACTACACTAGACACTACTATACACTACACTATACACTACACTATACACTACTACACTATACACTACACTAGACACTACTATACACTACACTATATACTACACTATACACTACACTAGACACTACTATACACTACACTATACACTACACACTACACTATACACTACACACTACACTATACACTACACTATACACTACACTATACACTACTATACACTACACTATACACTACACTATATAACCTCGTGCCACGGCAGACCTCTCGCCTACTTCGGCAGTTATTATCTTGCTGTGGTTGTCCCACCTGATGATGATTGCTTGTGTTGCGATCGAAACGTCGTGATCTGTTATTTTTCTACCCACGTGACTTTACCGAAAGAACCAAAGAGTATGGATTCCTGCAGTCACGCAAGCTTCGAATTAATGTTTGTTCCTGTCTCTGAAAGTTCAGAAGTTGAACGTTCGTACGCAGAGGAGTCTCTGTAGGAAAGTATACGGCCCAGTCGGATTTGTTTTGCCTTTCATAATTGAATCTAGTTTATTCTAGATTGTATTTTTGGTTTTACTGCTATTGTGTGCGAGGTCACTCGAAAGTTTTGTCCGCATAATGCAATACCATCTGTTGCTCCTGTAGAGCATCTAGAGATGCTTATATTATTAATATGAAGACAATATGATGTAAATTCTTAGTATTTAGATTGTCGTTAGCACGTCTGACCAATTTCAATATTCTGAGTTGCTGGAATCAAATCGGCTTCAATAAAAAAAACCCTCATGTAACATGACGGTGTTTTTGTTGTGAATTCCTTCGGTGACCAGACGAAGACCATGAACTTTCTGCACTTGAGAACCCGCGTTTTATCACTGGCGGTTGTCTTTTTAAATGCTTTATATTAAGTTCACTTGCTTGCTTGCTTGCGCGCTTACGACCGTGCAAATCTTTCGGTCGTTTTTTAACCCACTTCCCGTGATCCAATCGAGCTGACATTTTGCACACAGACTCGTTGTGCGAGACAATTTATTTTCGTGAACATTTTTTTCTAAAATTGTACACTTTTTAGGAAAAAAATTATTATATTTAATTACCAATTGCTTAATGGTGGCAGGCAATCATCTGATCCATAGGTGGCAGCCATCTCAAGCCAGAGGACGAGACGACTTTAGCCGCCACGCATATAAAGGATTTATAGTGAAAAACTTTGTTTTTACGGGTTAATTTTTTTTAGATATTTTTTTGAAATGACACTTTTAACAGCTTTGCAACAGTCAGATATTTTTTTCCCCATCCTAGCAAGCGGCGCTGTATCTCATTCCCACTCGCCACCGTGCGTGCATTGGCAACTTGCTTACGGCCTGGCCATCCAGCGTCAAGGCCATCTGGTGTAATGCAAAACTTCATGTGACACCGTTCATCAATTCCGGGTGGATAAAAATAAATCCTCTCTATTCCCAATAAATAACGCCGTCCTTCCCATACTTGTCTTTCCACCGAAGAAGAAGCAGGTTTTTTGTTTGTTTGTTAACAACCCATCGGCCATACGAGCCTTCTGGGAGAGTGCATCTCTTGGGTCGCGTTCGCTTTTTTTAAAACAAACTCTGGACCGGTTTCGACAATCGTTGCCTCGTCAGCTCACTGAGTCAGGCTTGCTTGAACCGTCGATGCTGGCGAGCTTGCGGATGTCTCTCGGCAAGGGGCATTTTTGTTTCGATTTAAAGCTTTCGTGACTGCAGGGATTCATCTTCTTGGTTAAATAGACGCTCCAAGCCTGGGGTGTGTCATTCAGACGCTGTCTTCTCGACAGACCTGTTCTCCACCTGAGGACGTCTGCTTACGTTGTGGCCGAAACGTCGTGAGAATTATTTTATTATGTATTATTTTTATTATTTTATTATTTCCATTCTACGTGACTTTACCGAAAGAACAAAGAAGAGGCATTGTTGTTGTTGTTGTTGTGAGGAGTGGGTCATAGTTGGACGCAAAAACAACGTGCATCGTGCCCTACCAGAAATCCTTCGTGATGCATCGTCGTTGTTGAGAATGTTAAGAGCAAGATAGAACAAAATAAATAATTTCGATTTAAAGCTTTCGTGACTGCAGGGATTCATCTTTTTGGTTATTTCGGTAAAGTCACGTAGAAGGGAAAAGATAAAATAAAAAAATAAAGCAATCAAATAAAATAATTCTCACAAAAATATTTATTTTATTATGTTTTATTTTTATTATTGTTTTATTTTTATTATTTTATTATTTCCCTTCTACGTCACTTCACCGAAAGAACCAAGAAGAAAAAGAAATAATCTCTTCATCCTCTCATTCACGGCGATGCCATGCGATGTGGAGGGTGGGGAAGGGACGAACATTCGTGGATCCTATCATCTGCCGGGTTATCCGCAAAATTACTCCACTTATCTAGCGGGACGAAAAATGGGGAAGTGTAATTTGGAGGTTTCCCGCGTGCCCTGCAGCTCCCACGGGTAATGGGAGTCGGGGCGAAGTGTGATCGCGCATTCAGGAGGGCATCTGTGGGCTCCAATTTTACTGCAGACAGCTAAAGTCTCCTCCGTGTCATGGAACTTTTTTGCCACTATCGAAGGATGAAAAATAGGAATGGGTTTTACCTTTTGTGGAAATTAAAACAAGTGGCATGAAGATGTTCAAAGACCAAATGGATACATATTCTTAGGTTTTTCGGTAAAGTCACGTAGGTAAAAAAATTTAAATTAATAAAAGTATGCTAGGTGTTAGTTACAAACCGCACCTCTGTCCATAACAAAGGCTCAGTCCTTTGTTATGCAGTCTACTCTTGGTCTTAAGCCTCACCTTACCATATTAATAAATAAGTATAACCCGTAAAAACAAAGTTTTTCACTATAAATCCTTTATATGCGTGGCAGCTAGAGTCCTCTCGTCCTCTGGCTTGAGATGGCTGCCACCTATGGGTCAGATGATTGTCTGCCAGTATTAAGAAATTGGTAATTAAATATTTAATTTGTTTTCCCTAAACAGTGTAAAATTTTGGAAATTCTTTTTCACGAACATTAATTGTCTCGCACAACGAGTCTGTGTGCAAAATGTCAGCTCGATTGGATCACGGGAAGTGGGTTAAAAAACGACCGAAAGATTTGCACGGTCGTAAGCAAGCAAGCAAGCACGCAAGCGAACTTAATATAAAGGATTTAAAAAGTGTGCCGTTCCTGGCCCTTCCCCCCCTCAACCATTATATATACGGGGTGGCATTTCTTGTGATCTCGCATTTACTTGATACAGCTGTCGTGGCTGTGACGGTTCCACCTGAAGACGGAGGCTTGTGTTGCTTCCGAAACGTCGTGAATTTTTTATTTTGTTTTATTTTACTTTTATTAATTTAAATGTTTTTACCTACGTGACTTTACCGAAAAGCCTAAGAATATGAATCCTTGCAGTCACGAAAGCTTCAAATCTAGAAATGGATACCTCTTGCATGGAATCAAGTCTGCATTAACCACACAATACTTGTGGCGAACATGCAAAAAACTCTTGATAATATAAATACTGTAGTAATTACTGCAGTAATTTTGCTGTAGTCATTTTGCTGTGGCTGTTCCACCTGATGACGGAAGCTTGTGTTGCCTCCGAAACGTCGTGATTTAATTTAGTTATTTTCATTTTATTATTTTAATCATCATTTTTATTATTCACCTACGTGACTTTACCGAAAGAACCAAAGAGTATGGATCCTTGCAGTCACGAAAACTTCAAATCTAGAATTAATACAGAGACAATGTCACACGTATCAGAGCATTCAGAGCTCAGGTTGAGCAGCGCTACATCATGGGATACCTTTGTTTGGCAAACATTTTTTTCTCTTTCACAAAAAACCTCGTCCGTCTGCGGCACCACCCTGATGACATCTACGTTCACATTCAGGCGAGGGAAGGGTCGAAACATTTTGAGAATGGGAATGCGGGGAGAGAGAGAGAGAGTGAGTGAGCGTGCGTGGGACTCCTTAGAGCAGGTGTGGGAAACATTTTTTCAGCCAAGGGCCATTTGGATATCTATAATATCATTCGCGGATCATACAAAATTATCAACTTAAAAATTTGCCGGTTATATTTGCCCAAACATTTAATCAACTCACCCCTAATGTGATGGGCTGGAACTGCTTCTCTTTGGCGAGGCGTGTGATGTTAGCTGGTATTGATGATGTTGCTGCTACTCGCAACTGCTTTTGCTCCTAGATTTATTGAACTTCGAGTCTCGCCTGCGGTTGCCTTGGCAGGGGCCACACCAAATGATTTCGCGGGCCTCGTACAGCCCACGGCCCGGCGTTCCCCACCCCTGCCTTAGAGCGTTTATTCCCTCCCGCGCTTGTCCTGTACAGCTCCTCCCAACGTGCCATCGGGTCACAGCGCATCGTCGTTCTTGCCCGGTGTCCTCCGTTTGCCGACGAAGCATCCCAGCACGCGGAGCGAAACGTCGGACACGGTGCCGACACAACTCGGCGTAACGGACCCCCGGAAAGACCGCGCCGGAGGGAGAGCGTTAGACTCGCATTGTCTGCGGGAGAACCTCGTTGATACCCCTTTGCCGGGTGTATCGTGACCTGTCGTAGAATTTGGTGTGCATTCTACGGGCCCCCGTAGTTGCAGACGTGCGCGTGTTGCGTGTTGCGCACCTGGTGCCGTGTGCAAACGCCGGTGTGGTACTCGTGACATGAAGGTAGCCCGGGCGTTGTGTTGGTCGTACCCCACGCTCGTGCGCTGTGATGTCATTCGTCGGTGCTGCTGTTTCTCGCTAACGGCGCTTGCCCCAAACATCCCGTTAAGGCTTTTTATACGTGACAGCGGGAATGCGTATTGCCTTAAAGGTGGGGGGTTGGGGTGGAAGGGGGGGAATTATTAATATATATATTTTTTATCCTTTGTGGCTTCATGAATAGTTAATTGGTAAAGGATGCGGCAGCTGACATCTGAATTTTACTCAAAGGTGACCCTGGTGGGTCAGACACCGGTTTACACGCAGCGAAACACACAACACTCTGCTTGAACGATATACACATATGTACACATGGCTTTATTGCATTCAGGCTTATTCGAACGTTTAAATGCATTGTCTAGAGACATCGTTTTATGTTTTTGCGTGGCAGGGTAGGCTTGTCGTGGAAATGGCTGTGCAGTCAAATGCACAGCGGGCGGGCGATTCAGAGAAACATCATCGCATTCAGCGCAGGGGCTGCGAGATTTGGGCTGGCCGCCTTGACGTCTGTACGTACTTCTAGATTTGAAGCTTTCGTGACTGCAAGGATTCATACTCTTAGTTTTTTCGGTAAAGTCACGTAGGTAAAAAAATGAAATAAAAACTTAATAAAAATAAAAGAATATTTTATTTGCATTAATTTTAATTTAATTGTTTTACTAAGAGTCTGTACGTACGTCTGTGGGACTTCTTTCGCACCGTACGTAGCCCACCGTGCCAATCAGTGGTGCGAGGGAAGGACGACAGACGATCAACGCAAGATCGTCTGGGTGGGGGCTGCACACTTTACAAGTGGGGCTTCGCGAAAACTGGCGGGGCGAGAATTTAAGCGGAAAGTTGACGAACTCGGCGCTGTCGAATGGACGCACGAATCACGTGTTTTCCTTTCCCCTGCCGATGGCGTACGTTAGCGGTGCATTCTGCCCCCGCACCTCCCCGCTACTCAACGCAGCAGGAGGTTGTTTTTGCATTCAGCTGCACCGTCTGGCAAATTCCGCGTTGGCGAAGCGGTCGCGTCGAAAGCCGCCTCCGGCGACGCGCAGCGACGGCCGCCTGCCTGCCCCGGTCAGCGCCGCTTTGTCCCACCCGGGAAGCTGCCTGAAGAGCGGGTCGTTCCCACTCCCATCAGGACGCCCGCAGCTCGCGCTCGTGCCAAGAGCCGGGCCCTCGTCCGGCGAGCGTAGCCAAATTGGGGCAGCCCTCCGTCGGCACGTTCGTGCTGCTAACGCGAATTCGTAACGACGACGACGGCAGCAGCAGCAGCGATACAAAAGCGACGTCATATCCACACGGCCAACCGGGTGCTGTTCTGCTTGCTGCTCGTGCTGCCCCCCTTGTCCGACTCGGAGGGGGCCTGGTGCGTCGTCGCGGTCCGCTCGTGCCGGGCGTTGGCCACGTTCTGCTCCATCGCGCTGGACCCCGCCCCGCCGCCCACGTTCTCGTCCGCCGTGCCGCTCGAACCGGCGCCGCTGTCCGAACCCCTCATCCCGTCCCCGCCCACCGCAGCCGCAGCCGCCGGCTCGGCCCCGGCCACCGGCAGGCTCGGACGGCCCCCCGCGCCGACGCCGCCGCCGCCGCCCTCCGCGAGGTTTTTCCGCGGCGGGGAGACGTCCGGCACGTCGGCGCCGCCACCCCGCCTCGGCTCCGCGACGCCGTTGGGCCGCTTGGCCGCGGCGGCGGCGGCGAGGCCCTCGGGCGTCTGCGAGGCCTTGGAAATGGGCCGCAGCTCGAACTGGAGCAGCGACGGCGCCGTGGGCATCTCCTCGCCGGACTCGCGGCCGCACGCCGGCTCGGGGGAGCCGCGCGGCGCAGTCTGCGAGCCCCGGTCCTTCCGGGCCAGCGCGTCGCGGACGGTGCCCGCGCCCAGGTGCAGCATCTCGCACACGTTGAGCGCCAGGCACAGGCAGCTGACGCCGTACATGACGAACAAAAAGACGGTCTTCTCGGTGGGGCGCGACACGAAGCAGTCGACCACGTGCGGGCACGGCGGCCGGCCGCACGCGAACCGCGCCGCCACCTCGAAGCCGTACAGGAAGTACTGGCCCGCCAGGAAGGCGCCCTCCAGCGCGGTCCGGGAGATGAGCTGGAAGACGTATATGCCCATGAGGCCCTCCTCCCTGATCCTCCGCCGCCCGTCGTGGCGGTGCTCCCTGTCGGGCCGGTGCCTCTGCCGGCCCACGGCATCGTCGAATATCATGGGCTCCTCCTCCAAGTTGCTCTCGCCCTCCTCCAGGAAGTGGTTCTGCCCTCGGTGGATCATGAGGCCCCTGCGGGCGCCGCGGCTCTGTCCGTGGCCGCCGCCGCCGCCGCCGCCGCGACGGCACCGCCCGTGGCCCGGCCGTTTGGCCACCTTGTGGGCGGCGAAGGCCAGGTAGAGGAGCGACGGCGAGGACACGAAGATGATCTGGAGCACCCAGAAGCGGGCATGCGAGAGCGGCGCGAAGGCGTCGTAGCAGACGTTCTCGCAGCCCGGCTGGCCCGTGTTGCACACGAACTTGCTCTGCTCGTCGTAGTAGATGGTCTCGCCTCCGACGGCCGCCAGCACGACGCGCAGCACCACCAGGGCCGTGAGCCACAGCTTGCCCACGAAGGTGGAGTGGTGGTGCACCTCCTCGAGCAGACGAGTCAGGAATGCCCAGCTCATGGTGGCGCCGCCCACGTCCGGCGCCCGTCACGCACCTTGGACGGACGGACAGAACAGCGGCGGGCGGCGACGGGGGTGAGGGTCACGTGACGCGAGGGACGTCGGTGGGAATCGGGGATGGTATGCTTGGGTTTTTTTCGGTAAAGTCACGTAGGTAAAAAAATATTAATTAATAAAAGTAAAATTATAATAAAAATAATAAAAAGGGGGCCTGTCCTGGCTCCTCCCCCCTCAACCAGTATATATACGGGGTTGGATCTTCTTCTTGGTTCTTTCAGTAAAGTCATGTAGAAGGGAAATAATAAAATAATAAAAATAAAACATAATAAAATAATTCTCACGACGTTTCGGCCACAATGCAAGCAGCCGTCTTCAGGTGAAGAACAGGTCTGTCGAGAAGACAGCGTCTGAATGACACACCCCAGGCTTGGAGCTCTTGGAATTTCTCATTTACTTGATACAGCTGCCGGGCTGTGAAGGTTCCACCTGAAGACGGAAGCTTGTGTTGCCTCCGAAACGTCGTGATTTTTATTTTATTTTACTTTTATTTATTTTATTTAAAAAAAATTTACCTACGTGACTTTACCGAAAAAACCCAAGAGTATGAATCCTTGCAGTCACGAAAGCTTCAAATCTAGAATCGAGGATGGGTGAAGCGACGGCTTACAGCCCGTGGTGACGCCTTTCAGGGGAGGGCGGAAGCCCTTTTTTGGGGGGCGCGGGGGGTGGTGGGGGGGGGTAGTGGTGGTCGATTGTGTGTGGGGGGGGGGGGGGGGTCAGGCCGCCGCAGGGATATTGTGCAGGAGAAACATCTTCTTGGTTCTTTCGGTAAAGTCACGTAGAATGGAAATAATAAAATTATTCCATTCAAGAGAAACATTTCAAATGCGCACTCGGGGCAACGACAGACCCCCGATGCCCGACACGTCAAGTGGTCTCTTGGCCGTATTATCAATGAAGTAATTAGTTAATTAATTAATTAGTACCCAGAGGAATGCTGGGGGGCAACATCGGCCACCAACTGAGATTTGAACTTTCATGCCCCCCCCCTCCCCCCTAGCGATCGCGAAACGGGCAATCTGCCACCGCCCCACTCCGCAAGGCGTTATCGAACTTGCGTGGATTTTCAATATTTCACACCCAGACTCATTTGTTGCGTCCAAGCAGATGTTTCATACCCCGTGCATATTCCTTTTGTCTTTTCGTGCCATTTGTAAGAAAAAAATATATCGTTAATGACTTAAACTTTCGTGACTGCAGGAATTCATATTCTACGGTTCTTTCGGTAAAGTCACAAGCGGTCGCTGGTGTTGCGATCGAAACGTCGTGATATTTTTATAATTTTTATTAACTTTATTTTCATTTTTACTATTGTATTGCTATTATTGTTATTATTATTTTTTCATCTTCTATCTACGTGTCCTTACCGAAAGAACCATAGAATATATATATATATATATTTTATATATTACACACCGCAACCAGGTGCTCACGTGAGGCTGAGTCGACCAATGGGAGGACCGGTTCAGATAATTGTCACTGGTGTTGGCTGTGAGCGGGAATCGAACTCGGGTTGCAGGTTTCAAAGCGCAGCGCGCTAACCGCTGCACCACCGCTCCCCACTCCCGGCACACACAAAGACAAAGATCCCCCGTACCGCCTCAACAGATTGCAGCGATACGCCCGTCCGCCTTTGTCTCCCCCAGTAGCAATGTTTACACACCGCACCAGGTACTCATTTCAAGCTGAGTCGACCTAGCTACAGCTAAAACACACACACACAATGTAAATGATATTGGGCCAAACATCCGAATGCTGATAAGTTTACCTGGAAGTTACTCGACTGGCATCGCACGCAGCAGCGGCAGCAGCGGCAGCAGCATCGCCGTCCTACTGCGAAAACTTCGCAGGACGCTCCTGAAAAAGAGTTGTGAGACTCGGTGAGGCTTCCCGGTGGTAAACAAGCGTGATCATACTGTAATAAAGGTCGTGGAAGCGACTTCTGGAATCCGGTCTTTATTTGTCTTTCGTTCACAACCCTCCCATCTTACTCCTTCACGCACGGCCACGTGGCAGCCTGGACCACGTGGCAGCCTGGACCACGTGGCAGCCTGGACCACGTGGCAGCCTGGACCCCGCTCCAGCGTGACCTCACCCTCCGTTTGTTCCAGATCTGATCACGTGTTGTCCGTCTCCACCCCTTTAAATACCCGGGTCACGTGGTACCTTTCCAAAAATCCTGGTTACCCTCTATGGAATCTTCTAGACTCCATCGTACGGTCCCAGGACCGCGCCCCTGACTCGTCCCCCCATTGGCTGTGGCTAAAGCCAGCAGAACCAATCCTCTACTTACAGATGTCACCTTCCCATTACGTCAGGGCCAATCATCGTGACGAGGTGTGATCCATCTGCAACCCGGATATATCCTCACTTTACAATACGAACAACAACAACAAGTCAAAATAGTTTTGCCACTGCTCCACCAGCTTTGTTTGTTCTATTTCGGGCCGTGGTTAGCATCGGCGGCGAATGATATCTGAACCCGTCCTGTGTTTTTTATGATTATTATAATTTTGGTTTTACCAACTCTCGCCGGCCGACCGTACGGTCAAAGCAACTGACCCTTGTGACCGAACGCAGCGTGGTTTTAAAGCCTTCATCCGGCCAGCGGTTTGACGACGGGGCCGTAAGTTACGAATGTGACGGCAACCTCAAAGGGCGCGACGTTTCACGCTTCAACACACCGGTGGGCTAAAGCGGTGAACTATTTGTCTTTTGTCAACGTGACACTTTTTTGCTGATTGGACGTGTCGGGTGGTGGAGGGTTACGACACATTTATAAACAACGCGATCTCAACCCGAAAACGTTGATTATGAATAATATTGGTCGCGAAAGCCTGCTACGTGTTAAATCGTACGGTACATTTCATTAAAGCGTGTTTTTAAAAAAGTATTTTAAAAATATTATTTATTTTTGTTCTTAACTTTGGCAAAACGCCATGGAGTTCACAGAGACACGGGGCGCCAGTGCCATTCCAGGAATAGCGCGCGGCAAGATGCGATAATGAATACAACATCATGTTTGTGTCTGCGGTGCGGAGTCCCTGGGAATTCAAGAGTGGCGCTTGCCGTATCCACTTGCAAGCCCGTGGGATTGGTCCGTACTGCCGGGGGTGGCAACTGTTACCAGTGTCCACCCTAGGCATTGTCCACCATGGCCGCTGTCCATTATGGAAGTATTGACCATGAACATTGTCTAGTGGCCATCCGGGGCAGTGTCCACCATGGGGATTGTCCATCCTGGGCTGTGTCCACCATGGGGGTTGTCCATTCTGGGCAATCTCCACAATGAGGATTGTCCATCCTGGACAGTGTCCACCCTGGGCATTGTCCTCCCTGGGCTGTGTCCATCCTGGGCAGTCTCCACCATGGGGATTGTCCATCCTGGGCTGTGTCCACCCTAGGCATTGTCCATCTTGTGCAGTGTCCACCCTAGGCATTGTCCATCTTGTGCAGTGTCCACCATGGGCGTTGTCCATCCTGGGCAGTCTTCACCCTGGGCAGTGTCCAGCTCTGGCAGTATTGACCACGAGGCATTGGGCAGTGTCCATTTATGGGCATTGACCAGCATGGGCAGAGGCCTTTGAGTTATGTACATCATCTGTTTATATTCTAAACCAGGGGCGGTTTCTTCATTAGGGCGATTGGGCGACGCACCACCAATGTCATTCAACCACAGAGTCACGCTAGCCGTCACTGTGCCTCTGGATATAGTCCAATCAGCGTCATATCACGTTCTGTGGAGTACCGCCTCTTTTTGGGCGATTTCACTCTGGTTGAGAATCGCCCCGAGTGGCCCCATAGACTTACATTGAAAGATGGTTTTTTTCGAACGGGGGGCGCTGCAATGTATTCTCTATGGCTTCCGGGAGGGCTCGCCCTAACGTGCTTACGTCATCATACGTAAGCACGTTTCATCCAACAATATAATTTGTCGCCACCTAGTGGAATCTTTAATAAAAGAAACTTGAGTGGATTGTATTAATAGTGAGTATAGAAACAAACAAGATGTATTGTAAGAGTCACTTTATTTTTCATTAATATTAAAGAAGTGAAGTTGCCTTTACATGCTTAAGCTGTTAATTTATCCATTGCATGGGTGGACCTTATCCTTATCAATCATCCAGACATTTGCCCCCCCTGAGAGATTTTGCAGGAGCCGCCACTGTTCTAAACACTCAGGTTTCATAAGACGGGGGGGAGAAGAACACTTCCCCGAAAAGATGTCACGAAACTCTCTCACGCCGAGTTTCCTAACATCATCCAATGGTGGCGTTTTCCATTAGCGAGCTCCTATTAACGACCATGTGACACACGAAACGTGGCCGTCCATAAATGACGTCACGCACCTTGTGGGGGGGTGGGGGGTGAGATATTTGTGACGATGTGTGACGAGGGCGGGGGAGGGGGGTTTGAGAAATGTGACGTCACATCAAAATACGCAACTTTAAATGAATATAGAATTGTTATAACAACACTAATTGTTATAACAACACTCCTACAACATCAGAGTGCAGCGCCACATTAAATACGCACTACAATGACAATAGTTTAAAGCGATTTGAAGCATGTTGTATTTTCAAAATGGAAATATGGTTTGGGGGGGGGGCAGAGCTTTGTGACGTCATATTTGAGGGGGGGGGGGGGCTGACTTTTGTGACGCCGTGTGACGAGGGGGGGGGGGGGTCAAAAATCGTCCAAAATCGCGTGACGTCATTTATGGACGGCCCCAAACGGGCTGCTGGGGTGGCCAGAACCACGCCTGGCCAACAACCTTCATCTCCTCTGCGCTGACTGTGGCTACACCACGCCTTGACGTTTTCACTTTCGGCTGAGGTGACCTATGGGAGGCCCAGGACCGGTTCATATTTTAAACGCTTTCTTTTAACTCACTCTGCCTGTTGTTGTCGTTGTTGTTGTTGTCGTTATATCCTCAAATCTTGTAACTAAATTTTAACCCACTTCCCAATATGGTATCGACTGCAAACTTGCTGTGCTTATGTCATACTGATGACAATACTATATTCTATCATAAAGAAAATACATTTTTTAAACATTATTTTGTATATGTTATGTTTCGGCTTGGGTCTAATTGTCCACGCTCAACTGATGTTGGCTGTAATCGGCCACTGTCCCTGACGTTGTGGCAAGCTTCGGGGCCACTTCCTGGAGTCGTGGAGTTCTGCCATTACTAGTAGGTCTTCTTGGTTCTTTCGGTAAAGTCACGTAGAAGGGAAATAATAAAATAATAAAAATAAAACATTATAAAATAATTCTCACGACGTTTCGGCCACAACGCAGACGCTGTCTTCCCGACAGACCTGTTCTCTACCTGAGGACGGCTGCTTGCGTTGTGGCCGAAACGTCGTGAGAATTATTTTATTGTTTTATTTTTATTTTTTTAATTATTTCCCTTCTACGTGACTTTACCGAAAGAACCAAGAAGATGAATCCCTGCAGTCACGAAAGCTTTAAATCGAAATTTTATAATGTTTTATTTGTATTATTTTATTATTTCCCTTCTACGTGACTTTACCGAAAGAACCAAGAAGATGAATCCCTGCAGTCACGAAAGCTTTAAATCGAAATTACTAGTACATTTCATAAAAGCGTGTTTTTAAGAAAGTTTTTAAAAAAAGATTACTTATTCTCCACTGACGTTGCTTGTGTCCACGTATCGTGCTCGGGTCGCCGGGCTCGAAGCGCACTGACCCAATACTGCACCGCAGTGGACCTCACAAGAGGCCCAGGTCAAGGCTCAGATTCCATTGTTGTGGGCACTGCATAGAAGCACCACGTGTGTGATCTACTGTAAACCAATCACGGGCCACTGGGATTGTAGCACCTCGCATACACACAAAGACAAAGATCCCCCCCCTTTAAAAGACTGTTGGGGCAAGTGGGACCGTCACAGCCAGATTCGCTGCATTGATGCAGCAAATCTGGCTGTGACGGTCCCACCTGATGACGGAGACTTGTGTTGCCTTCGAAACGTCGTGATTTTATTGTTTTATTGTTATTAATTTTTATTTCATTTTTTACCCACGTGACTTTACCGAAAGAACTAAGAGTATGAATCCTTGTAGTCACGAAAGCTTCAAATCTAGAATTGCTGGGGCAAGTGTTGTTAAACGAGTAGCAACCTATGATGGCCCGGGCAGAGTGGCACACGAGGGAGTGAGTCTCCAGCACCACGCCCGGCCACCTTTGTATCCCCAGTGGCCATGAGGTTTACACATTGCACCGGGTGCTCGTTTGAGGCCGAGTCAGCCTAGGGGAGGCACAGGACCGGTTTAGATAATCGTGAATGGCGTTGTTGTCCGCGAGCGGGAATCGAACTCGTGAGTTGGCCACGTTCTTAGGCACAGCGTGCTAACTGCTGCGCCACCGTTCAACGGGGGCACAACCGTGCACACACGCACACGCAAATAACTAAAACCTAAATGGCACGCAGACACACACACACAGACTCCGCCTCGGGAACAAAACCGAGCCATTATTTTTACATAAACACATCCAAATATGGGACGTGTGTGCACATATACACCCGCTCGAGTGAGTTCACACGCACACACCAAAACAAAGATCTTCCGTGTAGCCTTAACAGACTGTTGGGGCAAGTGCTGTTAGCAAGCAGCACCTATGAAGGCCGGCACGGCACACGAGGGGGTGGGTGGCCAACACCACGCCCGGCCGCCTTTGTCTCCCCAGTGGCGATGTTTACACACGCCACCAGGTTGAATCGACCTCGGGGAGGCCCAGGACCGGTTCAGATAATCGTCACTGGTGTTGTCTGTGAGCGGGAATCGAACGCGGGTAGCCAGATTCGTAGCGCAGCGTAGCGCTAACCACTAAACTATCGCTCACTATAACGCAGATACATGCACGCACACACGCAGACAGACGCACACACACTGGCAGACTCAGATACACATGGTATTGTACTCCCAAGGGTAAATCCTAACAGAGTGTAATTGTCTGTTCCTAAAAATAAAATGGCATCAAGCCCCGTGCCCTCTCCTTATCAATACAATTAGTAAAGTACCGTAGTCATATTCTGCAATTGATAATTAAGGGGAAGTGGAGCGGGGGTGAGGGCAGTGGGGTTCGTGCGGGGGGGGGGGGGAATCAATAAATTCCGTTGATTTTAACTTCAAATATTAAATACCTGTCAATTTCTGCTGGAATTAAATTGCACTTACGGGGACCATTTTTGAATCGATGAGCAATTGCCGTGAGGACAAAACGCTCGCGGGGAGGGCCAATGTAAACCCGCCGACAATGGAACGGGCAAGTTGATACTTAAATAATCCTGGACCGGGTGTAAGTTTTTTTTTTTTTGAGCGGTGAATTGTCACGCCCAGTCACATGGCGCGCTCATTCTTTTACGAATGCAGCGCTTATTTTTTTTATTGGGGGGCATTTTTCCCCCATCCCGCGGTCGTGAAATGATGCGTCAAATAATCCCACCCACCGCGATCGAAGTGAAGTGCTGAACTCCGACCCTCGGAGCTGACGAGGACTTAGAGGGTCGTCCATAAATGACGTCACGCACCTAGGTGGGGGAGGAGGGGGGCGGGGGTTCAGACATTTGTGACGATGTGTGACGAGGGGGAGAGGGGGGTGGGTGAGAAATGTGACGTCACATCAAAATGCACGAATTTTAATAAATATAGACAACACGTTCTATCTTAATTAAATCGGCTTTTTAATAAATGTTTTCTCCTACAACATCAGAGTGCAGCGCCACGTTAAATACGCACTACAATGACAATAGTTTAAAGCGATTTGAAGCATTTTTTTTTTCGCGGGGGGGGGGGGGGCAGAGCTTTGTGACGTCATATTTGAGGGGGGGGGGTCTGACTTTTTGTGACGCCGTGGGGGTCAAAAATCGTCCAACATCGCGTGACGTCATTTATGGTCGGTCCCCTTATTCAATACTGCGGGGGCAAGTGCTCTTCCTGAACACCCAAGAAGGCCGGCACGGTACACGAGAGAGGGGATGGGATGGCCAACACCACGCCCGGCCGCCTTTGTCTCCCCAGTGGCGATGTTTACACAGCGCACCAGGTACTCATTTGAGGCTGAGTCGACCTAGGGGAGGGCCCAGTTCACACGATTTGTCACTGGTGTCGACCGCTAGCGGGAATCGAACTCGGGTCACTGGGTTCGTGGCGCAGCAGCGTAATCATACACGCGTGTGCACGGCCAAAAACAAAGGTCCCCCGTATAGCCTTTAACAGACTGGGGGCAAAGTGCTCTTAGTGAACACCTATGAAGGCCGGCACGGTACACGAGGTGTATGGGTGGCAAATGCCACGTCCGGCTGCCTTTGTCTCCACAGTGCTGATGTTTACACACCGTACGCCCGGTCTGTGTGTGTGTGTGTTGAACTTCTTTTACACCGTACGTAGCCAACCGCACTCATCGGAGGTGCGGGCCAAGGACAAATAACGATTTTGAGGTTTTTTTTCGGTAAAGTCACGTCGGTAAAAAATAAAAATAAAAATTAATAAAAGTAAAATAAAAATAAAATTGTATATTTTTTATTTTTAAATCCTTTATATTAAGTTCGCTTGCTTGCTTGCTTAGGACCGTGCAAATCTTTCGGTCGTTTTTAACCCACTTCCCGTGATCCAATCGAGCTGACATTTTGCACACAGACTCGTTGTGCGTGACAATTAATTTTCGTGAAAATTTTTTCCAAAATTTTACACTGTTTAGAGAATTTTTTAAAAATATTTATTTACCAATTGGTTAATGCTGGCACACAATCATCTGACCCATAGGTGGCAGCCATCTCAAGCCAGAGGACGAGAGGACTCTAGCCACCCCGATGCCACGCATATAAAGGATTTATAGTGAAAAACTTTGTTTTTACGGGTAAATTTTTTATTTTTTTATTTTACTTTTATTAATTTTATTTTTATTTTTTACCTACGTGACTTTACTGAAAAAACCTAAGAATATGAATCCCTGCAGTCACGAAAGCTTTAATATCGATATTTAGTCGAGTCTAAGTCATTCCTATAGTCCATTCGAGATTTGAAGCTTTCGTAACTGCAAGGATTCATACTGTTAGGTTTTTGTCGGTAAAGTCACGTAGGTAAAAAAATAAAATTTAAAATTAATAAAAGTAATAATAGAAATAAAATAAAATAATGAATCACGACGTTTCGGAGGCAACACAAGTCTCCGTCATCAGGTGGGACCGTCACAGCTAGATTCACTGTCTCAAGTGAGGCAAAGATTCCAAGATACAAGTTCTTAAATACAAGTTAAGAGGGGGAGGAGGAGGGGGGAGGAGCTTATCTGAGTGTGGTAGCCAATGAATGGATCCATCTTCTTGGTTCTTTCGGTAAAGTCACGTAGAAGGGAAGTAATAAAATAATAAAAATAAAACATAATAAAATCAAATAATTCTCACGACGTTTCGGCTACAACGCAAGCAGCCGTCTTCAGGTGAAGAATGAGACACTGCCAAGCTAGGAGCTTATATATAAGCTCCTAGCTCCTAGCTTATATAAGCTCCTAGCTCCTAGCTCATAGCTTGGCAGTGTCTCATTCTTCACCTGAAGACGGCTGCTTGCGTTGTAGCCGAAACGTCGTGAGAATTATTTGATTTTATTATGTTTTATTTTTATTATTTTATTACTTCCCTTCTACGTGACTTTACCGAAAGAACCAAGAAGATGAATCCCTGCAGTCACGAAAGCTTTAAATCGAAATGAATGGATCGTATTGGGGGGGGGAGGAGGCGGGGCTAAAAGGTGCACGTGGTGCTGGAAGAGAGGTGCACATGATCCTATAGTCCAGTTTGACTCACGCGGTCAACGCATTTAGTCACACACACTCTTAGCCGGTCACTGTTGGTGTTGGTGTTGGGGGGGGGGGCAAGAGGTACTCAAAGCCCCCCACTGCAGCATCATCAGGTTGGCCGATCTGTGACCTCGCTAAATCTTCACCAGGAAAAGCACGTGGTCAAGCACAGCACGTTTGGTCTGCCTTAGTGCACTGCCGTCTGTAATAAAGTTACTCCGTTATCGAAGTCCCCATCTTCGTTCAGACCGAGCCAATTTCGTCTCGTCAAAGTCTAGCGGCGGTGGCGGTGGTGGTGATGATTGTCGTTGCGGTGATGGTGGAGATGGAAGTGGTGGTGGTGATGGTCGTGGTATTAGTGGGCAGTCCTAGTCGAGTGGTGGTGGTGATGGTAGTGGTGATTGTAGTTGTGGTGGTGATGGTAGTGGTGATTGTAGTTGTGGTGGTGGTGATGGTAGTGGTGATTGTAGTTGTGGTGGTGGTGATGGTAGTGGTGATTGTAGTTGTGGTGGTGATGGTAGTGGTGATTATAGTTGTGGTGGTGATGGTAGTGGTGATTGTAGTTGTGGTGGTGGTGGTGATGGTAGTGGTGATTGTAGTTGTGGTGGTGGTGGTGATGGTATTGTGGTGATGGTGTTGGTAATTGTTCTTGTGGTAGCGGTGATTTCCGTTCACTGACAGCCATCGAATACACAACCCAACAATCCTCTTTTGGTCTAATATATTTTCATCCGTAATTTCTCATCACAAAATTAAACAACCGCCCATCGACTGACTGGGTCTTCGGAACCGGTGATTCAATCTCAACCAGCACGAAATAAACACTCGCGGACACGCCTTGACCGACTGGCCGTTGCAATAAATGTTAAGCAAAAACGATTATAATTTACAACTCTTGAGTAATTCAACTGCTGGATGATGGCATAGGCCACTCTGTCTTGGTTATGGGGGGTTCCGGAGGTAGGGAGGCGGGGGGACGCATTGTTGACCATATTTCACCATGCCTGATAATTGTTTTTTTAACCTTTTATTTGGCAACAAAACTGACACCTTTTTTTACAAGGAGTCATGTTTGCATTGACCACAATACCTGCAGTCGGAATGCAAACAAAAAACAACTCTGATAATGTATGCACTGTCCTTGAAATTGATTGGTCCACACCCGAGACAGCTTTCTTTAGAGTCCAGTCTCACATGGGGTTGGACCAGATGACGCTAAAAGGCGCACAACTCAAAGACAATGCACCATCAGAGTATGAGAGCTCGGGGTAAGCATTTACACCATTGGGACCTCATTTGCCAGTAGTCAGTTTTGTTGCCAGATAAAAGGGTAAAATACCAATTATCATATTTTGCTACTGGCAAATGAGGTTCCAATGGTGTAAATGTTCACCATGCCTGTCAACGCAGGTTGGTGAGAAACTCCTGGAAAAATTGGTTGATAAAAATGTAAGTTCATCTGGGTGGCCAGACTGAAAGGTTAATTTAACCACGAAACCGATGTCATATCCGTGACACATTTGCAATGTTTACTTTTACAGCCGCGCAAACTGCCAAGACGGCTAGTAACAATTGCGTACAATTTTTGCGCGTGCCCTGCTAAAAGTGTCCAAAGGGCACACACGGTGGGATTTTGCGTTTAACGGGCGACACACCGCTGATGAGTCTCAGAAAAGGCAAAACTTTTTTTTTGTCCCAGCGTCTGTCCATGTGCAGACAGATGCTCGGGTGGCGAATACTATTTTAAGCGGTCCTCCTTCACAACCTTGACCAAATTGTACTGGCCAACGTGGTGAAGTATGGTCACCAACCACAACGTGAAGAGGCTTTTATGCACTAGAGCAGCGGTAAGTTCATCTGGGTGGCACCAGGGCCAGGTTTCGTGGAAGACAATTTTTTAACGGACCGGGGGGCGGGGGGGGGGAGGTCATCATTGGGTCTTTCCCCCTTTTCAAAGAAGCTCTCCAGCTACGTTTGTTTCTTACTCATGTTGGCTACTAGGGGTTAGAGCTTGTGGGCTCACCAACACTGTGACTAAGGCAAGTTCGCAGTGCGGGGAAGAGGCGCGGACAGAAGTGGTGAATAATAAAATAACGGGGGCGGACCACGCGCGGACTCACCGCTCTCATCTCCTGCTGTGCGGCCCGGTTCCTAACATCGGTCCGAGCGTCTGTGGCCTGTCAGGCGTGCAATTGGGCCGAGCGTCACAGTGCAGGAGCCTCTTGAGCAAAGCGTCATGAGACTAAGTGAGGCTGCGCCTTATAAAAGCATCAAAACAATAAAAAACAATAATAATAATAACAACAACAGGACAGGACGTTCTTAGCGATACGCGGAGAACGTCAATTGCGTTATCGGCTGCTCGTCGTTTGATGAAGCAGATGCCCCGGGCTGGTTTATGTTTTAAATTGGATTTCACTGCGAATTGGAATCGCATTGAGGAAAGGGGACGTCGGAGGCAGCCAGGTGCATTGGAGAACACGCGCAGGTTACGGACGTGATTCAAATCAAACGCTTATGAGAGGACGAGGTCTGGCTTGAGCAGCGAAACTATGAACACAATTTTTTTGTATCTTACCATCTATAGCCCCAATGAGCTGCAGCTCTTTTTTCAGAAACGACCTGGTTATCACAATTCATAATAAGCTCGGACGAAGTGGCTTCTCGTCACGTGGTAATGCATAGCAGCCAAATACTCTGAACGCGTGATGTTGATTCAAAATGTGGAGGGGAAAACCGAAGGACCCGGAGAAAAATCCACGCGACCACGGGGAGAGATAGACACGCAAACTCCAAATACACAGCAGCAGGCGTCAGGGTCGGGATCGAACCCACGCCCTCCTGTATACCAGGCGAGGTAGTTAACATCTCCTAGCCACCGTGACGATGATGAGAGAGAGAGAGAAACACGAAAACTCCAAATATACAGCAGCAGCAGGCGTCAGGGTCGGGATCCAACCCACGCCCTCCTGTGTACCAGGCGAGGTAGTTAACATCTCCTAGCCACCGTGATGTTGATGAGAGAGAGACACGCAAACTCCAAATATACAGCAGGCATCAGGGTCGGGATCGAACCCATGCCCTCCTGTATACCAGGCGAGGTAGTTAACATCTCCTAGCCACCGTGATGATGAGAGAGACAGAGAGACACGCAAACTCCAAATATGCAGCAGGCGTCAGGGTCGGGATCGAACCCACGACCTCCTGCATACCAGGCGAAGTAGTTAACATCTCCTAGCCACCGTGATGAAGAGAGAGAGAGAGAGACACGCAAACTCCAAATATACAGCAGGCGTCAGGGTCGGGATCGAACCCACGACCTCCTGTACACCAGGCGAGGTAGTTAACATCTCGATGGCGCAGCTATCGATCGAGGGTCGAATTCGAACTGCGTTGTGTGATCGGCATCGCGCTCGCTGGAGGTGTTGATGCCTTCATGGAAGTCGTGTCCTGTAGACGCAACTGCGCACAATTCTGTGAGTCACTTATAACTGCTTTGTCGTTACTTATTGCCAATTATGGACTCATACTATTGTCCAATCATCTCGTAGAGTCCCTGTCACGTAATAATATGCTACACAGTGTCAGTGCGGGTCGCAAAATGCCAATTTATTACGAATAAACCCCCATGATCAGATCGAAATTCGGGATTTCGATCGGATCATTGGGGGGGGGGGGGGGCACGTGCCACCCCCCCCACCTTCCCCTCCCACCCCCTCCGCTCCCACCCCCAAGGCCCCCATCCGTTTCGTAACAACGTCAGTATACCACATACTCTTGTAGCCGCCGTGTGTGTATGTGTGTAGATATATACCGATATACTGTGCATCGGCAAGGATAAATTGCCCGATGAATTATTAAATTTAATACGGGGGCATTATCGCGACGCCACTGAACACGCTGGCGATAATGAAAGTGGCGGCATAAAACACGGAGACGAATTGGGGGGTATTTTTTTTGTCACCCGAGGAAGATTTATGAGGAAGATTAAAAAAAAATGAACCCGTAAAAACAAAGTTTTTCACTATAAATCCTTTATATGCGTGGCATCGGTTTTATTTTATTATTCATTTCTGTTTTTCTTGAGTAAGAGTTTCATTTTTATCACATTGGTATTTTAAATTAAACATGAAATTATTTTTTTTCCTAAAAAGTGGAAAATTTGGGAATTTTTCTTTCACGAACATTAATTGTCACGCACAACGAGTCTGTGTGGAAAATGTCAGCTCGATTGGATCACGGGAAGTGGGTTAAAAAACGACCGAAAGATTTGCATGGTCGTAAGCAAGCAAGCAAGCACGCAAGCAAGCAAGCAAGCACGCGAACTTTATATAAAGGATTAAAAATATATTCGCCTGTGGAGGACGCGGGGATCGATCCCGCGACCTTTGGCATGGGAAGCGAGGGCGCAACCAACTGCGCTACTCCGCCACGGCCTGTGGAGGGGTTACGCTCTGGGCTCTTACACTCTGACGTTCAGCCAAAGCCATGAATGCGTTCTATTTGAATATATGTAAAATACATTTTTTTTGCCTAAAAAGTGTAAAATTTTGGGAATTTTTTTTCACGAACAATAATTGTCTGGTACAACGAGTCTGTGTGGAAAATGTCAGCTCGATTGGATCACGGGAAGTGGGTTAAAAAACGACTGAAAGATTTGCACGGTCCTAAGCAAGCAAGCAAGCACGCAAGCAAGTGAATTTAATATAAAGGATTTAAAAAATATATATTTGTCTGACCCCCGCCCGCCTGCCCGCCCGCCTGCCCGAGCCCACTTTACTGGACATCTGCGTAAAAAAAAAAAATATAACAAAAAAAAATTTACACTGAAAGAGCTTTACCGCTCATCAAGTTTCTCAAAGACGAAATCGACGCTCTCGCTCCCGCGATTCGCGTAGCGCGCAGACCGGTGGCAGGAGACTGCTCCGCCACGGTGAGTCGTCAACAAAAATACGCCGAGGCTGCGACGTCACGGCCACGGGCGAAAAACTTGGAAATTATTCCAAGTTCATTCCAAGTTTGGCTCCGTGTTTTTGCGCCCTCTTATTTCTTTTACGGCCACTTGGAGGCCGTCCATAAATGACGTCACGCGATTTTGGACGATTTTTGACACCCCCCCCCTTCGTCACACGACGTCACAAAAAGTCAGACTCTACCCCCCTAAAATATGACGTCACAAAAAGTCAGACCCCCCCTAAAATATGACGTCACAAAGCTCTGCCCCCCCCCTTCCAAAAAAAAACATGCTTCAAATCGCTGTAAACTATTGTCATTGTAGTGCGTATTTAATGTGGCGCTGCACTCTGATGTTGTAGGAGAAGACATTTATTAAAAAGTCTATTTAATTAAGTAGAACGTGTTGTCTATATTGATTTGAAGTTGTACATTCGGATGTGACGTCACATTTCTCAACCCCCCCCCCCTCGTCACACATCGTCACAAATGTCTGACCCCCCCCCCCCTGGGTGCGTGACGTCATTTATGGACGGCCCATGCCAACTCCTTATCAGTGCCTCTACCTTATTACAGATCAAGTAAAACCTCACTGGTCAGCCCATAAACCTCAACGTTCATCCTACAAAGTCCATATACACTCCTCTACTATACACTACATTACTCTACACTACACTATACACTACACTATTACGTAACTGTCAACCCCTTAGCAGTGCCCTAGCTTGTTACAGACCAAGTCCCTTATACATCTCAACGTTCATCCTACAAAGTTCCAGCACAAGGAGGAGAAACACAAACAACTAGACAACAACACATTTGTTTTGGTACTAAATTTCCCTGCGCAAAAATACGGCGTCTAAACCGTGTGAGTATGCCTCGTATACCCGCTCGACACCACGACACCAGGAGGTCAGCTTTCATCCAGCAGTGGATTGATGCGGGGATTATTATCTCCATATATTCACACATTCCTGCTGCGGAGGGAGCTGGTAGGAACGTTGGGTTGCTCGGTCAATGGCCTGCAGGGTCAACGGCGGCGTGGTGTATTCCGCAAATATGCCCGACTGTGAGGGCAGGCACAAGCCGGCGTGAGTAGGTTAAACGTTGAGTTTTATAAGGGCACCCCGGGGTGACCAGCCCCTTCCCACCCAGCCCCACCCCTCCCACCCCCCACCCAGCCCCACCCTCCCCACCCAGCCCTTCCACACCCTCCCCACCCAGCCCCTCCCCACCCTCCCCTCCCCACCCAGCGCCACACTCCCCACCCAGCCCCTCCCCACCCTCCCCTCCCCACCCAGCCCCTCCCCACCCAGCCCCTCCCTCCCCACCCAGCCCCTCCCTGTACGACGGACGGACGGACACAATAATCCCCTGTGGGCTGGTGTAACCAGGAGGTTCCTACCAGTGTTAAAGGCTAAGTTGTGATTATGTGTCTGTTCAAAATGTTTAGCGTACTTCCCGACATGCAACAAACTGGACGTTTGCCATGTGGGTACTTTCCAGACTCTACACGATGCAAAACATTTTAAAATACACTTATTTTTTTTGGGGGGGGGGGGGGAGCTCAATAATGCATATATTTTTTGCACGGCAAGTGAGCTGTGAAGTCACATCTGTCACGTGACCCGCGCATGTGGAAGCGTCACGCATTGTAGTGTAGTGGTTAGCGCGCTGCGCTACGAACCCGGCGACCCGAATTCGATTCCCGCTCACGGCCACCACCAGTGACGATTATTTGAACCGATCCTGGGTCTCCCCTAGGTCGACTCAGCCTCAAACGAGTAACTCGGCCGGGCGTGGGTGCTGGCCACCCACCCCCTCGTTAATTATAATAATTGTTGTTATTGCGTGTATTATTTTTTAACATTTTTTTTCATCACGGCTGATGACCACAACCCCCCCCCCCCAAAAAAAAAAAATCCAAAACAACCATAACACCAAAAACGCCGAGCGTCCAGTGACAAACGGCACCAGTCAGACGATGCAACAGAGGATCGACTGAGCGAGATCATTCCAACACCCGTGACCCCAATTATCTGCTGCCAAGCGCTCGCTCCTTTAGGCCATCGTGCCGGGGGGGGGGGGGGGGGTGGTGGTGAGGGAGGGGGGAGTGACACACAAACCCCCCCACATCGAGGCTTAAACAATCAGCAATGTGCATTATCGCTGTTCGTGTGTCGGTGTTGTGTAACTGCGGTCGTTACTTTGGCGTGGCCGCGACGCGCGTCCAAAGATATTTGGCACAAACGACGACGACGTGTGGGTGGGTGGGAGAGGTGCCGATGGCGTGCAATGCTAGTTAGACAATGCTGGTTAGACAATGATGTTTAGACAATGATAGTTAAACAATGATGGTTAAAAAATGGTAGTTAGACAATGCTGGTTAAACAATGGTGGTTAAAGAATGATGGTTAGACAATGCTGGTTAAACAATGATGGTTAGACAGTGCTGGTTAAACAATGCTAGTTAGACAATGCTGGTTAGACAATGTTAGTTAGACAATGTTAGTTAGACAATGTTAGTTAGACAATGTTAGTTAGACAATGCTGGTTAGACAATGTTAGTTAGACAATGCTGGTTAAACAATGCTAGTTATACAATGTTAGTTAGACAATGCTGGTTAGACAATGTTAGTTAGACAATGTTAGTTAGACAATGCTGGTTAGACAATGCTAGTTAGACAATGTTAGTTAGACAATGCTGGTTAGACAATGTTAGTTAGACAATGCTGGTTAGACAATGCTAGTTAGACAATGTTAGTTAGACAATGCTGGTTAGACAATGATAGTAAACCAATTCTGGTTAGACAATGATGTTTAGACAATGATAGTTAAACAATGATGGTTAGACAATGCTGGTTAGACAATGGTGGTTTAACAATGCTGGTTAAACAATGCTGGTTAAACAATGCTGGTTAAAAAATGCTGGTTAAACAATGATAGTTAAACAATGCCGGTTAAAAACAATGGTGGTTAAACAATGCTGGTTAAACAATGCTGGTTAGACAATGCTGGTTCGACAATGCTGATTAAACAATGGTGGTTAAACAATGCTGGTTCGACAATGCTGATTAAACAATGATAGTTAAACAATGCTGGTTAAACAATGCTTGTTAAACAATGATAGTTAAACAATGCTGGTTCGACAATGCTGATTAAACAATGGTGGTTAAACAATGGTGGTTAAACAATGCTTGTTAAACAATGATAGTTAAACAATGCTGGTTAGACAATGCTGGTTAAACAATGATAGTAAACAATGCTGGTTAGAAAATGCTGTTTAAACAAATGGTCGTTAAACAATGCTGGTTAAACAATGCTGGTTAAACAATGCTGGTTAAACAATGCTGGTTTAACAATGCTGATTCTAGATTTGAAGTTTTCGTGACTGCAAGGATTCATAGAAACGTCGTGATTTCTTATTTTATTTCTATTATTTCTATTTTTTTATTTACTTATTTTTTACTACGTGACTTTACCGAAAAAACCTAAGAATATAAACAATGCTGGTTAAACAATGCTGGTTAGACAATGCTGCTTAAACAGTGCTGATTAAACAATGCTGGTTAAACAATGCTGGTTAAACAATGCCGGTTAAACAATGCCGGTTAAACAATGCCGGTTAGACAATGCTGGTTAAACAATGCTGGTTAAATAATGCTGGTGAGACAATGCTGATTAAACAATACTGGTTAAACAATCCCGGTTAAATAATGCCGGTTAAACAATGCTGGTTAAACAATGCCGGTTAAACAATGCCGGTTAAACAATGCCGGTTAGACAATGCCGGTTAAACAATGCTGGTTAAACAATGCTGGTTAAACAATGCTAGTTAGACGGTGCTGGTTAAACAATGCCGGTTAAACAATGCCGGTTAGACAATGCCGGTTAAACAATGCTGGTTAAACAATGCTGGTTAAACAATGCTAGTTAGACGGTGCTGGTTAAACAATGCTGGTTAGACGGTGCTGGTTAAACAATGCCGGTTAGACAATGCTGGTTAAACAATGCTGGTTAAACAATGCTAGTTAAACAATGCTGGTTAAACAATGCTGGTTAAACAATGCCGGTTAAACAATGCTGGTTAAACAATGCTAGTTAAACAATGCTGGTTAAACAATGCCGGTTAAACAATGCTAGTTAAACAATGCTGGTTAAACAATGCTGGTTAGACAATGCTGGTTAAACAATGCTGGTTAAACAATGCCGGTTAAACAATGCTGGTTAGACAATGCTGCTTAAACAATGCCGGTTAAACAATGCTGGTTAAACAATGCTGGTTAAGCAATGCTGGTTAAACAATGCTGGTTAGACAATGCCGGTTAAACGATGCTGGTTAAACAATGCTGGTTAAACAATGCTGGTTAAACAATGCTGGTTAAACAATGCTGGTTAAACAATGCTAGTTAGACGGTGCTGGTTAAACAATGCTGGTTAGACGGTGCTGGTTAAACAATGCCGGTTAGACAATGCTGGTTAAACAATGCTGGTTAAACAATGCTAGTTAAACAATGCTGGTTAAACAATGCTGGTTAAACAATGCCGGTTAAACAATGCTGGTTAAACAATGCTAGTTAAACAATGCTGGTTAAACAATGCTGGTTAAACAATGCTGGTTAAACAATGCTAGTTAAACAATGCTGGTTAAACAATGCTGGTTAGACAATGCTGGTTAAACAATGCTGGTTAAACAATGCCGGTTAAACAATGCTGGTTAGACAATGCTGCTTAAACAATGCCGGTTAAACAATGCTGGTTAAACAATGCTGGTTAAGCAATGCTGGTTAAACAATGCTGGTTAGACAATGCCGGTTAAACGATGCTGGTTAAACAATGCTGGTTAAACAATGCTGGTTAAACAATGCTGGTTAAACAATGCTGGTTAGACAATGCTGGTTAAACAATGCTGGTTAAACAATGCTGGTTAGACAATGCCGGTTAAACAATGCTGGTTAAACAATGCTGGTTAAGCAATGCTGGTTAAACAATGCTGGTTAGACAATGCCGGTTAAACAATGCTTGTTAAACAATGCTGGTTAAACAATGCTGGTTAAACAATGCTAGTTAGACGGTGCTGGTTAAACAATGCTGGTTAGACAATGCTGGTTAAACAATGCTGGTTAAACAATGCTGGTTAAACAATGCTGGTTAAACAATGCTAGTCAGATGGTGCTGGTTAAACAATGCTGGTTAGACAATGCTGGTTAAACAATGCTGGTTAAACAATGCTAGTTAGACGGTGCTGGTTAAACAATGCTGGTTAGACAATGCTGGTTAAACAATGCTGGTTAAACAATGCTGGTTAAACAATGCTGGTTAAACAGTGCCGGTTAAACAATGCTGGTTAGACAATGCTGCTTAAACAATGCCGGTTAAACAATGCTGGTTAAACAATGCTGGTTAAGCAATGCTGGTTAAACAATGCTGGGTAGACAATGCCGGTTAAACAATGCCGGTTAAACAATGCTGGTTAGACAATGCGGGTTAAACAATGCTGGTTAAACAATGCTAGTTAGACGGTGCTGGTTAAACAATGCTGGTTAAACAATGCTAGTTAAACAATGCTGGTTAAACAATGCCGGTTAAACAATGCTAGTTAAACAATGCTGGTTAAACAATGCTGGTTAAACAATGCCGGTAAAAACAATGCTAGTTAAACAATGCTGGTTAAACAATGCTGGTTAAACAATGCTGGTTAGACAATGCTGGTTAGACAATGCTGCTTAAACAATGCTGGTTAAACAATGCTGGTTAAACAATGCTAGTTAGACGGTGCTGGTTAAACAATGCTAGTTAAACAATGCTGGTTAAACAATGCTGGTTAGACAATGCTGGTTAAACAATGCTGGTTAAACAATGCCGGTTAAACAATGCTGGTTAGACAATGCTGCTTAAACAATGCCGGTTAAACAATGCTGGTTAAACAATGCTGGTTAAGCAATGCTGGTTAAACAATGCTGGTTAGACAATGCCGGTTAAACGATGCTGGTTAAACAATGCTGGTTAAACAATGCTGGTTAAACAATGCTGGTTAAACAATGCTGGTTAAACAATGCTGGTTAGACAATGCTGGTTAAACAATGCTGGTTAAACAATGCTGGTTAAACAATGCTGGTTAAACAATGCTGGTTAAACAATGCTGGTTAAACAATGCTGGTTAAGCAATGCTGGTTAAACAATGCTGGTTAGACAATGCCGGTTAAACAATGCTGGTTAAACAATGCTGGTTCAACAATGCTGGTTAAACAATGCTAGTTAGACGGTGCTGGTTAAACAATGCTGGTTAGACAATGCTGGTTAAACAATGCTGGTTAAACAATGCTGGTTAAACAATGCTGGTTAAACAATGCTAGTTAGATGGTGCTGGTTAAACAATGCTGGTTAGACAATGCTGGTTAAACAATGCTGGTTAAACAATGCTAGTTAGACGGTGCTGGTTAAACAATGCTGGTTAGACAATGCTGGTTAAACAATGCTGGTTAAACAATGCTGGTTAGACAATGCTGGTTAAACAATGCTGGTTAAACAGTGCCGGTTAAACAATGCTGGTTAGACAATGCTGCTTAAACAATGCCGGTTAAATAATGCTGGTTAAACAATGCTGGTTAAGCAATGCTGGTTAAACAATGCTGGGTAGACAATGCCGGTTAAACAATGCCGGTTAAACAATGCTGGTTAGACAATGCGGGTTAAACAATGCTGGTTAAACAATGCTAGTTAGACGGTGCTGGTTAAACAATGCTGGTTAAACAATGCTAGTTAAACAATGCTGGTTAAACAATGCCTGTTAAACAATGCTAGTTAAACAATGCTGGTTAAACAATGCTGGTTAACCAATGCCGGTAAAAACAATGCTAGTTAAACAATGCTGGTTAAACAATGCTGGTTAAACAATGCTGGTTAGACAATGCTGCTTAAACAATGCTGGTTAAACAATGCTAGTTAGACGGTGCTGGTTAAACAATGCTGGTTAGACAATGCCGGTTAAACAATGCCGGTTAAACAATGCTCCTCAAAGACAATGCCGGTAACAGCGAGCTCGCGTCTCGCGCGCGCAGATTCTCTCGCCCTGCCCCTCGCCGTTTCGCGCAAAGCGAGGTAGTCGACTTGGTACTAATGGGCGGCGAAAGCGAAGTGTGCCGGTGAGTGCTTCGCCTTGAACGCGAAGTGTACGCGGACGACATGTGTACAACAATAGTCGCCCGCACGGCTGGATAAAGGCGCAGCCCCTGAAATTCCATGCTCATGCCGCCGCTGCTACAGCTGCTGTGGAAGAGCCCCTCCCCCCGCCCCCGCCCCCCGAGAGGTCTCCTACCTTTTGTTAGTTTTGTGTCCAGACGCTTTGGAATCATCGGCGGCAACAGGCGTGGTGTCTTCCACAACCACCACCGCCACCACCACCACCACCGCCTCCACCACCACCACCGCCACCACCACCACCGCCACCACCACCACTACCGCCACCGCCTCCACCACCGCCACCACCGCCACCACCACCGCACGCGACCTGCCGATGAACTTCGCTGCGGTGTAACCCATCTAACGATGGCGGGAGGACCGATCCGCCGGATTTCAACTCTCGGTGTTGCCGACCGCCACGCCGACCCGGTCAATCCCCCCACTCCTACCCCCCCCCCCCCCACCGTGGCAGCCACCGTGAGACGACTCAAAGAAAAAAGGCTTCCCAAATAATTCCCACCGGCGCCTGGGAAGTCTCCCCCGAACGACGGCGAGACGCACGGAGGGTGGGCGCAAAGCGACGATCTCAACGCCGATTTCTTACCGTGGGGCGCGTCACGGCAATCGGCTCTCCCCTCTCTCTCTCTTGACGCACATCCCACTCGCATGGTCCACGCAGACCGACCCCCTTGCGCTCCGCCGCTTGTGAACGGGAGGGGAGTGTGGCGATGCGCGGCTGATTATCCGGCTCAGTCTCCCTCCCCTCCTCCTCCCCTACGCTGTCTCCGCTGAAGAGGGGCAGGAAGTGGAGCCACGGGCAGCAGCAGCAGCAGCAGGCGCTCACATCGATTGGTTTCCCGCGAGCGTTCGCATCATGTGCGCTGCTGAGCACGCGCACGAGCGCGCGCGCGTTCACGCGCACGCGCGCGCGCTGAGCTCGTGCACACACGCGCACGCATGTACACACTCACACGTGCACACACGCCAGCGCTGAGCTCATACACATGTGCGCACGTGTACACACACACTCACACGTGTACACACACACACGCAAGCGCTGAGCTCATACACATGTTCACACGTGTACACACACTCACACGTGTACACACACACTCACACGTGTACACACACACACGCAAGTGCTAAGCTCATACACATGTTCACACGTGTACACCCACGCACGCATGTACACACACACTCACAGGTGTACACACACACGCGCACACGTGTACACACGCACACACACGCGCGCGCGCTGAGCTCGTGCACATGTGCACACGTGTACACACACTCACACGTGTGAACACACACACACGCAAACACTGAGCTCATACACATGTGCACACGTGTACACACACGCATGTACACACACACACTCACACGTGTACAGACACACACGTGCCAACAAAGACAAAGATCCCCCCCCCAGCGTAGCCTCTAACAGACTGTTGGGGCAAGTGCTGTTAGCGAGTAGCACCTATGAAGGCCGGCACGGTGGCACACGAGGGGGTGGGTGGCCAGAACCACTCCCGGCCCCCTTTGTCTTCCCAGTGCTGATGTGTACACACCGCGCCAAGTACTCATTTAAGGCCGAGTCGACCTAGGGGAGGGCTCAGAACTGCTTGATGCATTCACCACTGATATTGACCGTGGGGCGGGAGTTGAATTCGGATCGCCGGGTTTCGTAGCACAGTGTGCGCTAACCGCTCAGCCTCCACTCCACCACGCACAACCCATCACTCGTAGACGCACAGCACGTACCCACACAGCACGTACCTATCTAGACACACAACACGTACCTACACCACACGTACCCACACAGCACGCACCCACACAACATGTACCTACACCACACGTACCCACACAACACGTACACACAACACGTACCTACACCACACGTACCCACACAACACGTACCTATATAGACACACAACACGTACCTACACGACACGTACCTACACCACACGTACCCACACAACACGTACCTATCTAGACACACAACACATACCTACACAACACGTACCCACACAACACATACCTATCCAGATACACAACACGTACCTACACCACACGTACTCACACAACAGGTACCTATCCAGATACACAGCACGTACCTACACAACACGTACCCACACAGCACATACCTACACAGCACGTACTCACACAACACGTACTACCTAAGTTAGGGGGGTTATTTGTGGAAGTCGCGACTAAAATTATAATTCACTACCCCGGTGTTGCATTGCGTAGCCGCCGGTCACAGCTAGTTTACTATTTAGAGAGCCTCACTGTTCACGGCCATAGGAACGTGTAATTTCCAATACTGGAAACTATCGCAAGCGTGTAAATGCTCGTTCGATTTTCCGAGACACAGTTGACTTTGACTTTCACTTCTATTTTTAAACCGCTGCATGAATAATTAAAGCAGCCTGTGTGTATCTTGATATTGATAAGAGCTAAATATTTCATGGATAATGGAATTTAATACAATTACGATTTCGGAGAAAGAGAGAGAGAGGCACTTTGCCACGATGTAAATTCGCAGCGGATGGCAGATCGGCGGCTGGTTGCGAGCGTTGGGGTCAATCACGGGTTTTACTCCCAAGATTTCTTGCCGGTTTAATGCGTAGTTTCAGTTTCATTTATTTGGTAGAGCCCTGTGAGCCATTCGGCTCTTGAATCGGGTGCAACCGCAACAAACATGAACAAGAAAAACATCTTAAAGTGACTATGTGCGAACAGAAAAGTCCAGGAAAAAACTGCAAAGTCTTCCAGAAAAGAAGCACCGTTACACCAATGCTGTGTGCAAAAATCCCAGTGGGATGCAAGTCAAACAACAACAACAACAACCACAAGACAACATAGATTAAAGCCACCATTCTAACTCCGTACTACAACAAACAGACATGGCCAAACCAATAAACTTTTCGAAATCACCAAAATAAAGCCATGAAAGCAATGCAACAGTGATCATAGGAACTGTGACCGAAATTTCACAAATAAACAACATGTACCACCAAAACTCTGCAGCCATAGCTGGCTGCATGAGTCACTCCACAATAGCAGGAGCATCAGTAGAAGTATAAACATTTTTTTAAATGCACCTTTAAATTTTTGTTGGCTTTCGCGACCGATATCATCCATAATGCAGGGTGCTTCAAAAAAATGTTAACACTTATATGAGACTATCGTCTTTTAATGTTATCTTAATCCCCGATCGATCGAGATAATAATGGCTCCCGTTTCACGGGGACGGAGTGTTCACTTGAAACTCGAGCACAGCAGTTGCGACCTCCCCCCCCCCCGCCCCCCAACGCTCCCCGCGTATATAAGAGAACGCTTCACAGAAGCGGTCAATCGCAGAACTGCCCCTTGAGATCGCATCCAGCGGTGACTTCTGGTCTTCTGCAGTAAGGGGCCAGCACTAGGCCACCCCACTCCGCCACATGAGAGCACGGTCGAACGCACGGCAGTCAAACCGATGCGTCCAATTGTCACGGATGGAATTTGGCAACGTGATAGCATCGAACCAAATGATGATTTTGCGTGTACTAATAGGGGCTTTTCCCATTTTGTCTGGCAACAAAACTGACACCTTTTGCAAGGAATCATGTTTATACTCTTAGTTCTTTCGGTAAAGTCACGTAGGTAAAAAATGAAATTAAAATTAATAAAAAGCAACCAATAAAAATCACGACGTTTCGGATGCAACACAAGCTTCCGTCTTCAGGTGGCACCGTCACTGCACAATTACTGTATCACGTGGTGCTTGATACATGAAGCTTGTGTTGCCTCCGAAACGTCGTGATTTTTATTGTTTTATTTTAATTTTTATTTCATTTTTTACCTACGTGACTTTACCGAAAGAACTAAGAGTATGAATCCTTGCAGTCACGAAAGCTTCAAATCTAAAATCATGCTTACATTAACCACAATACTTGCAGTCAAATGCAAAAAAAAAACAATACTCTGATAATTTATGCATTGTCCTTGAAACTGATTGGTCCACACCAGAGACAGCTTTCTTTAGAGCCTAGTCTCATATGGTGTTTTTGTTTGCATTTGACTGCAAGTATTGTGGTTAATGTAAGCATGATTCCTTGCAAAAGGTGTCAGTTTTGTTGCCAGAAAAAAGGGGAAAAACCCTATTAGCATATTTTGGTACTGGCAAAGAAGTTCCCATGATGATGATATTTTGTGTGTGTTTGCAGTCATTGATAGCCAGGGGAAGACCATCAATAGAGAAGCTTACCCAAATGCACAGCGAGTGCCAGAGATTCTCCTCCAAACGTTACAGAATTATAAAATAAAGTCTCTATAATGAAACGGCCACAATAATTGCCCGGATCTCGTGTATCTCATGCCCGGCAATGTTAACTAAGGGCATGGCGGCGAGGTAGGCAAATGTACAAAAGAATTGCAGGGTGGCCCAAAAGTCAGGACACATAGGGTTATTTAATGTATTATAACACTGGTATTAAACATGTTTAATTGTCCATGCTTTATGTATGATCCTCTTATTGTTGGTTCTTTCGGTAAAGTCACGTAGAAGGGAAATAATAAAATAATAAAAATATAAAACAAAAAAAATTCTCACGACGTTTCGACTGCAACACAAGCAATCAGGTGTGAAATCCACAGCAAGATTTTTTTTCTTCAAATTTTAAAATCCACGGCAATAATTTTTTTTCAAATGTTCTTTCTGTGGATTTCACACCTGATGATGATTGCTTGTGTTGCAGTCGAAACGTCGTGAGAATGTTTTATTGTTTAATGTTTTCATTATTTTATTATTTCCCTTCTACGTGATGACTTTACCGAAAGAACCAAGAATATGAATCCCTGCAGCCACGAAAGCTTTAAATAAAAATGTATGATCTTATTCTTCTTCGTTACCTAAAAATGCGTCGTTTACATTACTCAACCAAGAACCATACGCTTGATGAATGTCCAGAGATTACACACACCTATAATTCCTTCATTTTTTATAAGTCTTAGATTCATTTTGAAACAATGCGCACATGACGCATGCATGTTTAACGGTCGTTCGCTCGAACGGTTTCGAGTTAAAATAAATTTATATTTAGATAAATGTCATAGTCCCCTATGTATGAAAACTAAGAATAGGGTTTCGCCCTTTCTGAGAATGAAAGAGGCGTTGTGTTACGATGTTCAAAGAACAAACAAAAACCTTTTTTAAGGAATCAAGTGTTGCATTAACCCTCAGATGAGACCCCGTGATACAGCCCCCTGTGTGTCCAGACTTTTGGGCCACCCTGCGGTGTCTTTGGGGTCGTCCATAAATGACGTCACGCGATTTTGGACGATTTTGGACCTCCCCCCCCTCGTCACACGGCGTCACAAAAAGTCAGACCCCCCCCTCAAATATGACGTCACAAAGCTTTGCCCCCCCTCCCCCCCAAAAAAAATAAAACATGTTTCAAATCGCTGTAAACTATTGTCATTGTAGTGCGTGTTTAATGTGGCGCTGCACTCTGATGTTGTAGGAGAAAACATTTATTAAAAAGCCTATTTAATCAAGTAGAACGCGTTGCCTATATTCATTTAAAGTTGCGCATTTTGATGTGACGTCACATTTCTCAAACCCCCCCCTCCCCCCTTGTCACACATTGTCACAAATGTCTGCCCCCCCCCCCCCTCCTCTAGGTGCATGACGTCACTTATGGACAGCCCCCATCCTTCTGATCACGTTTGCCCCTTTTTCCATCCATCCGTCGTTTGGCAAGGCTCAATTAGCACCGCTATATTTAGCGCGCCCCCCCCCACTCATCCCAAGCCCCCCTTTTAAAAGAGAGCGAATCTCTACTCTGCACTCTCTCTCGCTCTCGCTCTCTCGCCTGCTCCCCCGGGGAAAGTCGAGACGTTATTTTAGTTTCGCGTATTAATTACATTAACACGTTGCTCAACTCTGGGTCACGTGCTGCTGCTGCTGCTGCTGCTGCTGCTGCTGCTGCTGCTGCTGCTGCTGCTGCTGCTGCTGCTGCTGCTGCTGCTGCTGCTGCTGCTGCTGCTGCTGCTGCTGCTGCTGCTGCTGCTGCTGCTGCTGCTGCTGCTGCTGCTGCTGCTGCTGCTGCTGCTGCTGCTGCTGCTGCTGCTGCTGCTGCTGCTGCTGCTGCTGCTGCTGCACCCCATGTTCGGTTTTTGTGCCTGGTGACTTCATTCATTATGTTTAACACGCAGGATTTCGCGACCAATACCCTGGTCAACACACTTTTTTTGGCATAAGGTATCCAACGGGTTTAAGGTAATTTTGGGGTGCTGGTTCCAAATCTGGCATCAGTTTTTGCCTATCACGTCAGGTTGTTGAGATATCAAATATTGCATTTTCAATAAAAACTGCAGAAGAAAAATATTAAATAAATGTGGATATCTAAATAAAATGATGTTATAAACACACTATCCTAAAAATACAGCACCATATTTTAACACTAAAGCAGTCACTGACTCGCAACAACTTGCAATCATAAGTGACAGAGGTAATTTCGGGTAAAATCAATGAAAATGGGGTATGCCGATAGCATAAAAATGAGATGTGACAGAGCAAATCAGATTTGGAATCAGCACTCTGAAATTAGTCTAAAACAGCTGCAAAAGTCCAGGCCAGAAAAAAAAGTTTTTTTTTGTTGACCAGTGATATTATTACGCTAAATGCAATGCAAATATTGTCATACGCGACGTTTATTTCAACGCATTTATTTTAACGCATCTATTTTAGCTATGAGCCCGAATTCTATTGTGAAGTGAATTTTATTTTATTTTTCTACCCACGTGACTTTACCGAAAGAACCAAAGAGTATGAATCCTTGCAGTCACGAAAGCTTCAAATCTAGGGGGGGAATGTGTCCGAGTGACTTCATGCGTGATGCCGGAACAGCAGAGAGGAGTCACCATTATTCTTGACCATCGTCCCATCGTCGCTTCTTGGCCACGCACGCGTCCTCGCCGCACGCCAGAGGTCGCAACCGGGTACCCGATACCCGTACCCTACCCGATACCCGGCTACCCGTTACCCGGCCGGGTACGGGTACGGGTAGGCCGTGAGTCACTGGTGAGTAGCCGTTTGTCACTCATTTCGGGTAGGGTACGGGTAGGGAACGGCTACCCGTACCCGGCCGGGTACGGGTACGGGTACCCATTTGCGACCCTGATGCGGCCGAGTACGGGTACGGGTAAGGAATCAAAACCCGTTTGCGACCTCTGCTGTACGCACCTCCGGCTCGCCACAGCTCAGCGCGTGATGGATGTTTGACGGACTCCGCGCGTTCCTCTCCCCCTCAGTCTCTAAGGGTGTGGTTCCGAGCGAGCTTTCAATTCGGGTTCTCTTCGCCCGATACACCGACGCGCATTATTGAGGTTTTTTTAATTTGCGAACTAGCTGTACTGACCGGCCTTCGCCCGGGACTTGGAACCACCACCCCGCCCGGCCAACTTTGTCTCCCCAGTGGCGATGTTCACACACCACAGCAGTTACTCGTTTGAGGCTGAGTCGACCTAGGGGAGGCTCAGGACCGGTTAAAATAATCGTCACTGGTGGTGGCCGTGAGCGGGAATCGAACTCGGGTCGCCGGGTTCGTAGCGCAGCGCGCTACCCGCTACACTACACCGCGTTACGCTTCCACGTGCGCGGGTCACGTGACAGATGTGACGTCACAGCTCACTTGCCGTGCAAAAAATAAATGCATTATTGAGCCCCCCCCCCACCAATAAAAACACAAAAGTGTATTTTTATAATTTGTGCATGGTGTGCAGTCTGGAAAGTACCCAAGTGGCAAATTTCAAGTTTGTTGCATGTGGGGAAGTACGCTCAACATTTTGAACAGACACACATAATCACGACTTTGCTTTTTATATAGATGGAGATGATAATCGCACGGTACTGCAGGGAATGTACCTCTATTGTACGCCCCCCTTACTGCCGGCCGGCCGGTCAGCGGGCGTCACCGTGATTTAGCGCGCTAATTTGCCAGAGTGGTTGTCACGGTAAATCAATTGGCACAGGATGTCAAACAAAAAATAATCATCTTCTTGGTTCTTTCGGTAAAGACACGTAGAATGGAAATAATAAAAGAATAAAAATAATAAAACATAATAAAATAATTATTGTATTATAATATATGATATTATTTTATTATGTTTTATTATTTTTATTATTTTATTATTTCCATTCTACGTGACTTTACCGAAAGAACCAAGAAGATGAATCCCTGCAGTCACGAAAGCTTTAAATCGAAAAAAATAATCATTCGAAAGATGCGATACGATGCCTTGCAGCGTGCGCGTGAATTGTGAGGCGGGCACGGGGGTCCATCACCTTTTGAGAAACCCAACAAAGGCCCCGGGCATGGTTGCTGTAGCCATTTAAGGCCGAGTTGATCTACGGGATGCCCAGGACCGGTTCAGATATTCGCCAACCGACTTTTGGCCGCGTGCGGGAATCGAACTCGGGCCGCCAGGTTCCGAGCGCAGCGCGCCTACCGCGATGCCACTTCCGCTCCCCAAAGACAAAGATCCCCCGTGTAGCCTTGACAGACTGTAGGGGCAGGTGCTGTTAGCGAGCACCTATGAAGGCCGGAACGGTACACGAGGGGGTGGGTGTGGCAAGCACCACGCCCGACCGCCTTTGTCTCCCAGTGGCGATGTTTACACACCCGCACCAGTTACTGATTTGAGGCTGAGTCGACCTAGGGGAGGCCTAGGACCGGTGCCGATAATCGTCACCGGTGTTGGCCGTGAGCGGGAATCGAACCTGGAATTGCCGGGTTCATAGCGCAGCAGGGTAGCGCTAACCGCTGCACCACCGCTCCCCACACACCGACACACACCGGCACGCACTCCATTAAATCTCGTGGACAAATTGGTGTGGGAGGGAGGGGGCGAGCGAGTGTGTGTGTGTGTTCGTGTGGCCGGGATGTCAATCAGAGTGCGCGAGTGTGCGTGGGGCAGGGTCCAAATCCCGCTGGAGGCCTTGAATCATGCTTCACCGTGAACCCAAAATTAATATAAGTATAACCCGTAACAAGTAAACCCGTAAAAACAAAGTTTTTCACTATAAATCCTTTATATGCGTGGCAGCGAACTTAATATAAAGGATTTAAAAATATATTCGTCTGTGGAGGACGCGGGGATCGATCCCGCGACCTTTGGCATGGGAAGCGAGGGCGCTACCAACTGCGCTACTCCGCCACGGCCTGTGGAGGGGTTACGCTCTGGGCTCTTACACTCTGACGTTCAGCCAAAGCCAAGAATGAGTTCTTTTGAATATATGTAAAATATATTTTTTTTGCCTAAAAAGTGTAACATTTTGGGAATTTTTTTTCACGAACAATAATTGTCTGGCACAACGAGTCTGTGTGGAAAATGTCAGCTCGATTGGATCACGGGAAGTGGGTTAAAAAACGACCGAAAGATTTGCACGGTCGTAAGCAAGCAAGCAAGCACGCAAGCAAGCAAACATGCGAACTTAATATAAAGGATTTAAAAAAATCTGTGGCTGCGGGAAATAAGGGATGGTGGTCACAACTCGGAGTGGTAAATTGGCCGCCAGAATCGACATAATTCCAAGCGTTGATTTCGAACGCCGGAATGTCTTCGCGTCGGTCGTAGTCTTAGCCGAGTCGATGACAAGCTTGCGGATTAATTTCGGGTAGGGTACGGGTATCCCAGAGGTCGCAAACGGGTTTTAATTCCCTACCCATACCCGGCCGCACCAAGGTCGCAAACGGGTACCCGTACCCGGCCGGGTACGGGTAGGGTACGGGTATCGGATACCTGATTGCGACCTCTGGGATGAATCCATGTTGCAGGCGCGGGTGGGTTGATTCTAGGAACTTGAATTGTGAGAAGAGACAAGACGTTGGGAAATGAGTGACAAACGGTGACTCACCAGTGACTCGCGGTCTACCCGTACCCGGCCGCACCAGGGTCGCAAACGGGCTACCCGGGTATCGGGTAGGGTACGGGTATCGGGTACCCGGTTGCGACCTCTGCTGTATGTTGCGGTACAAAGGGGGAGAGGAGAGGAAAATGGGGGGGGGGGGCTGGAGGGGATGGGGGCGAGGGGTGAGAATGAACTCCACCGTTCTTCCACGTCCAACGACGATGCCGAACTTGGACCCTGCCATGAAGGCTTTCCCGGAGCCGATGGTGGAAATTCCACATTGCTATGGCGGGGATGGATTGTGGCAGTACAAGTACTCACCAGATGACAGCTAGTGTTGTTGGCCTACAACGTGGTACTTATTTTATCGACCCAACTCCACGCGCCTTTGATCTTGTTTCCTCGAATGCTCCGCGTCACCTGCCGATGCGAGTATGTGCCGCACGTAGCCAGACCGTGCCAATCGGAGGTGCGGGTGTTGACGCAAACCCGATGGAAACGATTTACGAATCTTCTTGGTTCTTTCGGTATGGTCACGTAGAAGGAAAATAATAAAATAATAAAAATAAAACATAATAAAATAATTCTCACGACGTTTCGGCCACAACGCAAGCAGCCGTCTTCAGGTGGAGAACAGGTCTGTCGAGAAGGCAGAGTCTGAAGACGGCTGCTTGCGTTGTGGCCGAAACGTCGTGAAAATTATTTTATTTTATTATGTTTCATTTTTATTATTTTATTATTTCCCTTCTACGTGACTTTACCGAAAGAACCAAGATGATGAATCCCTGCAGTCACGAAAGCTTTAAATCGAAATTAAATAATATTTTATAATGTTTCATTTTTATTATTTTATTATTTCCATTCTATGTGACTTTACCGAAAGAACCAAGAAGATGAATCCCTGCAGTCACGAAAGCTTTAAATCGAAATGTAATTATATTTTATTAAGTTAAATTTTTATTATTTTATTATTTCCATTCTATGTGACTTTACCGAAAGAACCAAGAAGATGAATCCCTGCAGTCACGAAAGCTTTAAATCGAAGATTTACTAATCGTCGTAATATCGGTCGCGTGAAAAGCCCACTCCGTTTATCGTGTGGGATTTTGCGACGATATAAATGCGTCGTCAATTCTGGAAAAATCACCGAATGATGCTGGCTGCTGCTGTTGTTGTAATCGCCAGCGAAACACCATTGAACTCAAATGGTAAATTTTGTAGTGGATGTAGTGGCTTTAAAATCCAACACACAACCGGTGTGCTGAGGTAGTAACTGGCACTAGATTTGAAGCTTTTGTGACTGCAAGGATTCATATTCTTAGGTTTTTTTCGGTAAAGTCACGTAGGTAAAAAATTAAAATCATTTTTATTTTACTTTTATTAATTAGAATTTTTTACCTACGTGACTTTACCGATTAAAACCTAAGAATAGTAACTGGCACGTTTTGTGCATCGTGACAAACCTTACCAATTGGCCGTGTCGGGTGGTGGGTTAACGACGCATTTATATTATCGCGATCCAACCCAAAAAAAAACTCCCCAACCTCGTATTATGACGATGACGAGTCCTACGGAAGCGTTACACTGCGAACATTGTTCCACTTTGTTACAGTGAGAGCGTGGCCGTCACAACGCGTGGCGTGGGCTTGTGCGTATCATTTCCATTTCATTAGCTCGTCGCCACTCCACCACTATACCCACCCCTCCCCAGCCCCCCCCCCCGTGCCCCCCCCCCCAACGCACCTGCTCCCTGGCTGATTCATGTGACATAGTGTGCCTGACTGCCCCCCCCCGACACCTCCCTACCCTCTGTGCTGATGATGATTCATAACACTGGTCAACACACTTTTTCTGGCATAAGGTATTCCAACGGTTTTAAGGTCATTTTTGGGTGCTGATTCCAAATCTGGCATCAGCTTTTGTCTATCACATCAGGTTTTTGAGATATCAAATATTGCATTTTCAATAAAAACTGCAGAAGAAAAAATATTAAATAAATGTGGATATTTACATAAAATGATATTATTAACACACTATCCTAAAAATACAGCACCATATTTTAACACTAAAGTAGTCACTGACTCGCAACAACTTGCAATCATAAGTGACAGAGTTAATTTCGGGTAAAATCAACGAAAATGGGGTATGCCGATAGCACAAAAATGAGATGTGATAGAGCAAATCTGAGATCAGATTTGGAATCGGCACCCTGAAATTAGTCTAAAACAGCTGCAAAAGTCCAGGCCAGAAAAAAATATTTTTTTTGTTGTTGAGCAGTGTAATCAAACAAGGCCCCCCCCGTGTCCTTTTCGTACCGCTTTCCTCTCTAACGCCCTGGCCACTGTGGCCCACTGCTCAGGGTGCTACGTAAAAGCGTCTCGCGGCACTCGAAGACGTATCGATGATGATGATGATCATAATTATTATTGTTGTATTGATAAAGAATATTTGTTTTTTTTGTTTGAGGCGCGTGTATTATTTATTTTCCGCACGTGTCATTCGTGGAGATTGCCCCCGGGGAAAAGAGATTTGTAATGCCCGTCGGGCAGGAGACAAGCGGGAAGGCAGACAGCAAGCAGTGCATACATTCTCCCGAGCTCTGCCGTCCTATATTAGGATGTTTGACCGACTCCATCAATGAGTTGGTTTTCAATGTGCGAGCAAACCGGAGACTCGGGGCGTGCGATGGAGGGTAACATTCAATCTCAAATAATTGCCAAAGCTCTACCGTTCCATATTGCGATGTTTGACCAACTCTATCGATGAGTTGGTTATACATTTGGGAGCAAATCGAAGACCCGGGGCGTGCGATGGTGGATAACACTCAATCTCAAATAATTGGCCACGCAGGGTACGGTAAACTCTAAACACACGCAAGGCTTTTCGATTTAAAGCTTTCGTGACTGCATGGATTCATCTTCTTGGTTCTTTCGGTAAAGTCACGTAGAAGGGAAATAGTAAAATAATAAAAATAACACATAATAGAATACAATTCTCACGACGTTGGTCCACACCAGAGACAGCTTTCTTTTGAGCCTCGTCTCAAACGGTGCTAGACCAGAGGACGCCAAAAGGCTTCCTCTGGTGTGGACCAATTAGTTTCAAGGATAATGCATATATTATCAGAGCGTGTTTTTTTGTTTGCATTTCGACCACAAGTATTGTGGTCAATGCACACATGATTCCTCGTAAAAAGGTTTCAGTTTTGTTGCCAGAAATAAGGGGTTAAACCCCTATTATTATGTATGGACAACGTTACGAAAATAGTTGGTGGTGGGTGGGGTGCAATTAAGTCTCAGTCTGTGCCCCCCACGTGTGCCCCTGGGCGGGAGGTGATTGGTCGAGCTCGGTGACATCATCCGCATCGTCAACATCGGGGGCGTGACGCTGGGTGGGGCGTTACCTTCTTTGCAGGGGGTTTCCAGACTTATACAGAGATCCATAGACTCATACAAAGATCCAGACTCATACAGAAACCCACAGACCCACACAGAGACCCATAGACTCACACAGAGACCCAGAGACTCACAGAGATTCAGACTCATACAGAGATCCATAGACCCACACAGAGATCCAGACTCATACAGAGACCCACAGACCCACACAGAGACCCATAGACTCACACAGAGATCCAGACTCATACAGAGACCCACAGACTCATACAGAGACCCATAGACTCACACAGAGACCCAGAGACTCACAGAGATCCAGACTCATACAGAGATCCATAGACTCACACAGAGACCCAGAGACTCACACAGAGATCCAGACTCATACAGAGACCCATAGACTCACACAGAGACCCATAGACTCACACAGAGACCCAGAGACTCACAGAGATCCAGACTCATACAGAGACCCATAGACTCACACAGAGACCCATAGACTCACACAGAGACCCAGAGACTCACAGAGATCCAGACTCATACAGAGATCCATAGACTCATACAGAGATCCATAGACCCACACAGAGATCCAGACTCATACAGAGACCCACAGACCCACACAGAGACCCATAGACTCACACAGAGACCCATAGACTCATACAGAGATCCATAGACCCACACAGAGACCCATAGACTCACACAGAGATCCAGACTCATACAGAGACCCACAGACCCACACAGAGACCCATAGACCCACACAGAGACCCAGAGACTCACAGAGATCCAGACTCATACAGAGATCCATAGACTCACACAGAGATCCAGACTCATGCAAGATAAGATAAGGGTCCTTCTCTTATCTCGCATCTACACAGCGCCTTGATCCAAGGCGTTCTGCGAGGGTTATAAGTGGCACAATGAGGGTAGCTTAAAAGTGATGTGGTGAATAGGGATTTGTGGGGGGGGGGGGGGGGTAGTGGCTATGGGAACTACTTGCAGGGGGGTGCCTAGGGATGGAGGTAAGGATGTAGCCAGGGAGAAGAGGTGTGGGGGTCTTGAGGGAGGAGTGGTAAGTTGACAGAGAGGTGGGGGGGGGGGGGTGCTGCTCGCTTCGTGTGGAGGGGGAGGGTCGTTCCAGTGCAAAGGGGGGGGGCAGGCAGGTAAACGGAGGGGAGGCATTGATTGTGGGGGGCAAGCAGGTAAACGTAGCGTAGGCGGTGATTGTGGGAGGCAGGTTCAAGTTCATGTATTAGGTGTGGCCCTGTGAGCCATTCGGCTCTTGAATCGGGTGCAACCGCAACAAACAAAAAAACATGAACAAAAAACATCTGAAAGTGAATATGTGACTAAGTGCAAACAGAAAATCCAAGAAAAGACAGCAAAATAATGTAGAAAAAACTATATTGCAAAAAAAGCAAGCAGGTAAACGTAGCGGAGGCGGTGATTGTGCACGAGGAGAGAGGGGGGAGAGGTTGAGAGGGGACATCGCACGAGACAAGCGAGATGCGGTGGGGCAGGTGTTTGTGCAGTAGGGGTGGGAGGCGATGTGAAATGCCAATGGGCAGTAATTTAAACACGTAGTAAGCAGTAGTATGAGTCGTAGGAGCAACCAATACTGTCCATCATGGAGGTTTATTTTTGGGTTCGATCGCGTAAGTATAAATGTGTCATCATGGGACCTCCTTTGCCAGTACCAAAATATGGTGTGGACCAATCAGTTTCAAAGACAATGCATAAATTATCAGAGTATTGTTTTTTGCTTGCATTTGACTGCAAGTATTGTGGTTAATGTAAGCATGATTCCTTGCAAAAGGTGTCAGTTTTGTTGCCTGGAAAAAGTGGAAAAACCCTATTAGTATATAAATGTGACGTTAAACCCCGCCACCAACATCCGCCGACACAGACAATTAGTAAGGTTTGAATTGGCCACGTTTTGTTCACGTGACAAACCTTACTCATTGGTTTTTGTCGGTAAAGTCACTTTGGTAAAAAAATAAAATGTAAATAAATTAAATCACGACGTTTCGGAGGCAACACAAGCTTCATGTATCAAGCACCACGTTATACAGTAATTGTGCAGTGACGGTGCCACCTGAAGACGGAAGCTTGTGTTGCCTCCGAAACGTCGTGATTTAATTTATTTTTTTATTTTATTTTTACCTACGTGACTTTACCGACAAAAACCAAAGTCACGAAAACTTCAAATCTAGAATTAAGTAACAAACAGTACTCATTGGCTGTGTCGGGTGGTGGAGGGTTGAACGACACATTGATATTTACGCGATCTAACCTAAAAAAAAAACCTCTATTAGGGCCAGTAACTTGCATGTAATTTGTCAGCTTTGCAGCTCCATTGAGCTGCAATGTATCTCTTTTACAGAAGCTGACCTGGCCATCAGAAATGATAGCTCTACAAAGCAACGGCTTTGTTCAGCCAAATCATCACCGTCGTATGAAAACGTTTGAATAAATATAAAAATAAAACATTTCATTATTTTATTACATTATTTTATTTTTGTACTTCCCTTCTACGTGATTTTACCGAAAGAACCAAGAAGACGAATCCCTGCAGTCACGAAAGCTTTAAATCGAGATTTAATTATATTTTATTACGTTGTATTTTTATTATTTTATTATTTCCCTTCTACGTGACTTTACCGAAAGAACCAAGAAGATGAATCCCTGCAGTCACGAAAGCTTTCAATCGAAAAATATGCATTTGTGCCTTACCTGGTAAAATAAAAAAAATGCCTTTAGTTTATAATCCCATCTCTCTGCTCTTTTCACGGCATCATTTGAAAGCGCGTCTCGTGCCCTAGTTTATGATGCGAGCGGTATACACGCTGGACCTCGCTAACACGCCGATATAATGCTGGAGTCGTCGCAGGCAATCGCGGCAGATGGCAGACTTGTTAGCATTGGCGCATGAGCGCGCACATGCGTGTGAGTTGGGGCAATAGACGTGTGAGTTGGGTGGGGAGGGTGGGGGATGGGACAGTGGGGGGGTGGGGGAGGTCTGAATGAAGTGTGGATGGACGTGTGGAACAGCACCAAGCGGCGGAATTGATCAAGCGAACGGACGGACCGCGGATGTCACGTGACGGAAAAAAACATAAAATGTGTGCCCAGCGTGGCATGCGGTGTGTGTGTGCGTGTGGACGTTTGCAAGAGCCAGTGGCGTGCGGCATGTCGGAGAATAGGAGCAATGATTTTAGATTATTATTATTTAAAATTTTTATTTTTTATTGCGGTAACAACGTGAGCCCGTTAGAACGCGCCGGAGGTTTCTGTGTGTGTGTGTGTTGGGGGGGGGGGGCTGTGCGCGCTTCCAAATCGTGGTTAAGTGGGGGGGGGGGGTGACCTCCAACCACCAATCGTTGTGGCGTGAAGACCGCGAGGGCTTTGCCGTAATTACACGGCCCCCCCCCCCGCCCCCCCTTAATCAGGGATTTCGTTTAGTGCGCTCACGCTCGTTGGAGGAGTGTCGATTAGCCTGGGGGCCGCTTGGGAGGGAGTTTCAAAGGGGGGGGGGTCATCTTCTTGGTTCTTTCGGTAAAGTCACGTAGAAGGGAAGTAATAAAATAATAAAAATAAAACACAATAAAATAATTCTCACGACGTTTCGGCCACAACGCAAGCAGCCGTCCTCAGGTGAAGAACAGGTCTGTCGATAAGACAGAGTCTAAAAAGGGGGGGGGGGGTCGTTTTGAACATTTTGCGTAGTTATCTTGACCGCTCCAGGGTTTCTAGCCACCTCGTCAACCTCGTCAATCCCTCCTCCCTCCATCGTGGTCCGCGTACGGCTGATGCGGAGGAGCGACCGTAACTTTGCACGGACGTGGTTGATGATTCGGGTCGTTGCGTCCGGAGTAAGCGGGGTGGTGAGTCCAAAACACATTCCTGCGGAGGGAGCTGGTAGCAAAGTTGGGTTGCTCGGTCAATGGCCTGCAGGGTCAACGGCGGCGTGGTGTATTCCGCAAATGTGGCCGACTGCGAGGGCGGGCACAAGCCGGCGTGAGTAGGTTAAACGTTGAGTTTTATAAGGGCACCACGAGATGACCAGCCCCTCCCCACCCCCCACCCAGCCCCTCCCCACCCAGTCCCTACCACCCTCCCCACCCAGCCCCACCCTCCCCACCCAGCCCCTCCCCACCTTCCCCTCCCTGCCCAGCCTCTCCCTCCCCACCCAGCCCCTCCCTGCACTGCTGCTGATGTTGCTACTGCTGCTGATGATGATGCTTCTGTTGATGATGCTGCTTCTGTTGATGATGCTGCTACTGCTGATGATGCTGCTGCTACTGTTGATGCTGCTACTGCTGCTGATGATACTACTGCTGATGATGCTGCTGTTAATGCTGCTACTGCTGCTGATGATGCTACTGCTGATGATGATGCTACTGCTGATGATGCTGTTACTGCTGCTGCTACTGTTGATGCTGCTTCTACTGCTGCTTATTATGCTGCTACTGCTGATGCTGATGTTACTGCTGCTGATGATGCTGCTGCTGATGATGTTGCTACTGTTGATGATGCTGCTACCGCTGCTGCTGATGCTGCTGCTGATGCTGCTACCGCTGCTGCTGATGCTGCTGCTGATGCTGCTGCTGATGCTGCTGATGATGCTGCTGCTGCTACTGATGCTGCTACTGCTGATAATGCTGCTACTACTGATGCTGCTACTACTGATGCTGCTACTGATGTTACTACTGCTGCGGATGCTGCTACTGCGGATGATGCTGCTACTGATGCTGATTCTACTGCTGCTTTTGATGATGATGCTACTGCTGCTGATGCTACTGGTGATGCTGCTACCGCTACTAATTATGCTGCTACTGCTGATGCTTCTGCTACTGATGCTGCTACTGCTGATGATGCTACTGCTGATGATGCTGCTGCTGTTGATGCTGCTGCTACTGTTGATGCTGCTACTGCTACTGATGCTGCTACTGCTGATGATTTTGCTACTACTGATGCTGCTACTGTTGATGCTGCTGCTACTGCTGCTTATTATGCTGCTACTGCTGATGCTGCTGTTACTGCTGCTGATGATGCTGCTTCTGATGATGTTGCTACTGTTGATGCTGCTGCTACTGTTGATGATGCTGCTACCGCTGCTGCTGATGCTGCTGCTGATGCTGCTACTGCTGCTGATGCTGCTGATGATGCTGCTGCTGCTACTGATGCTGCTACTGCTGATAATGTTGCTACTACTGATGCTGCTACTACTGATGCTGCTGCTGATGCTGCTACTGCTGCTGATGCTGCTGATGATGCTGCTACTGCTGATGATGATGCTGCTGCTGATGCTGACGGATCTCCCCACCATCACTCACATGCCACCTGTGGGAGCTGCTTGCTGCTGCTGCTGCTCACGCTGATGACAATACTGCCGCTGATGCTGCTGCTGATTATTATGATGATGATGATAAAAATTAACCCGTAAAACAAAGTTTTTCACTCTAAATCCTTTATATGCGTGGCGGCTAGAGTCCTCTCGTCCTCTGGCTTGAGATGGCTGCCACCTATGGGTCAGATGATTGCCTGCCAGCATTAAGCAATTGGTAATAAAAAAAAATTCCCTAAACAGTGTAAAATTTTGGGGAAAAAATTTCACGAAAAAAAATTGTCACGCACAACGAGTCTGTGTGCAAAAATGTCAGCTCGATTGGATGACGGGAAGTGGGTTAAAAAACGACCGAAAGATTTGCACGGTCGTAAGCGCGCAAGCAAGCAAGCAAGTGAACTTAATATAAAGGATTTAAAAATAAATCCCCTCTCCCTCCCCCCTATGGACTAGGGGAGCGAATCGTCGGGAACGGATGTGCTAATTGCGTGCCGAGCTGCAGGAATTCGTTCGCGGCAGCCTCTTCGCGGAGGGAGAATTCGGAAATAATAAAAGCGTTCGACGTGGGAAAACAGCGGGGAAGCGGTGGATGAAGTTGTTGTTGTTGTTTGTTGTTATTGGGTGGTTAGAGATCGCGGAGATGATGATGTAGATGTGTGTCGTGAACCCACCCTCCACCCGACACACAGCCGAGCAAGAAACTATTTTAAAACTAAAGGTTTGTTTTTGTCTTGCCAGGTAAGCGGTGTATGTACGTACATTGAACTTATTTCACAGCGTACGTAGTCTGTGGGTCTCTGTGTGAGTCTATGGGTATCTGTGTGAGTCTATTAGTCTCTGTATGAGTCTGTGGGTCTCTGTGTGAGTCTGTGGGTCTCTGTGTGAGTCTATGGGTATCTGTGTGAGTCTATGGGTCTCTGTGTGAGTCTATGGGTTTATGTGTGTGTCTATTAGTCTCTGTGTAAGTCTGTGGGTCTCTGTGTGAGTCTATGGGTCTCTGTGTGAGTCTATGGGTCTCTGTGTGAGTCTGTGGGTCTTTGTGTGTGAGTCTATGGGTTTATGTGTGAGTTTATTAGTCTCTGTGTGAGTCTGTGGGTCTCTGTGTGAGTCTATGGGTTTATGTGTGTTTCTATTAGTCTTTGTGTGAGTCTGTGGGTCTCTGTGTGAGTCTATGGGTTTATGTGTGTGTCTATTAGTCTCTGTGTGAGTCTGTGGGTCTCTGTGTGAGTCTATGGGTCTCTGTGTGAGTTTACGGGTATATGTGTGTGTCTATTAGTCTCTGTGTAAGTCTGTGGTTCTCTGTGTGAGTCTATGGGTTTCTGTGTGAGTCTGTGGGTCTCTGTGTGAGTCTATGGGTCTCTGTGTGAGTCTGTGGGTCTCTCTGTGAGTCTATGGGTCTCTGTGTGAGTCTATGGGTGTCTGTGTGAGTCTATGGGTCTCTGTGAGTCTATGGGTCTCTGTGTGAGTCTATGGATTTCTGTGAGTATATGGGTGTCTGTGTGAGTCTATGGATCTCTGTATGAGTCTGGGTCTCTGTGAGTCTATGGGTGTGTATGTGAGCCTATGGGTCTCTGTGAGTCAATGGGTGTCTGTGTGAGTCTGTGGGTCTCTGTGTGAGTCTATGGATCTCTGTGTAAGTCTATGGGTGTCTGTGTGAGACTATGGGTGTCTGTGTGAGTCTATGGGTCTGTGTGTGAGTCTATGGGTGTCTATGTGAGCCTATGGGTCTCTGTGAGTCAATGGGTGTCTGTGTGAGTCTCTGGGTCTCTGTGCGAGTCTTTGGTTGTTGATGCGAGTCAACTGGTCTCTGTTGTCTGTGTGAGTCTATGCTCGTGCGTTGAACTTCGTTCACACCGTACGTAGGCAACCGTACAACACACGTATGACCTGCTATCAGGCACACATCGGGGGGCCAGGGTTAGCGTCTAAGTTTCCGCAGGGGCTTATAAACCGGACACTGGTGTTCTGTACGGCACTTTTACTTGTTTTCATTGAATACAGCGGCACGCAAAATGAACCTGATTAAAAATATATGCGCACTTTTTTGCCCATGAATATTGATTCGTCCACGACTAATTATTATACTTCTGGGCGAGGGCGGGAGGGGTGCATGTGCACGCGTGCTGCCAATGGCACGCCGCTGGGCTCCTGCGCTATAATTGGAGAAACGGAGGATTAATTTGCATACTTAGAGAGACGGCTCAATTCATTAGTTAATTCCAGTTAATTCATTAGTCAATTAATTAACGGCAAATTCGGAACCCACATTTGATTCGTATGGCCGTACCCCGTGGTACGAAATGACACAGAATGAGCCGAGGCAATTAAATATTTTATTTCTGGGACACTTTTTTTCCATTTAAAGCTTTCGTGACTACAGGAATTCATCTTCTTGGTTCTTTCGGTAAAGTCACGTAGAAGGGAAGTAATAAAATAATAAAAATAAAACATAATAAAATAATTCTCACGACGTTTCGGCCACAGCGCAAGCAGCCGTCCTCAGGTGAAGAACATGTCTGTCGATAAGACAAACTCTAAATTACACGTCTTAGGCTTGGAGTGTCTATTTAAGCTGTTTAAGCTGTCAAGGCTCTCCTCCCTCACAGCTTAAATAGACACTCCAAGCCTAAGACGTGTCATTTAGACTCTGTCTCATCGACAGACATGTTCTTCACCTGAGGACGGCTGCTTGCGTTGTGGCCGAAACGTCGTGAGAATTATTCATTATGTTTTATTTTTATTATTTTATTACTTCCCTTCCACGTGACTTTACCGAAAGAACCAAGAAGATGACTTTTTTTCCAGGTCCGTAACTCAACTCCGCGACTGGGTTACCAATCAATCCGAAATCGGTGCCACACTCCGCGATGTCGAAACGCAGCGAGGATGACGATTGCGCCGAAACTCTGAACGCTCGTAGTGCAGAGGTCGCAACCGGGTACCCAATACGCGTACCCTACCCGATACCCGGCTACCCTGGTGCGGCCGGATACGGGTACGGGTAGGCCGTGAGTCACTAGTGAGTAACCGAAAGAACCAAGAAGAGTAACCGTTTGTCACTCATTTTGGGTAGGGTACGGGTAGAATACGGCTACCTGTACCCGGCCGGGTACGGGTACCCATTTGCGACCCTGGTACGGCCGGGTACGGGTACGGGTAAGGAATCAAAACACGTTTGCGACCTCTGCCCTAGTGGTGCATCGTAGTGTACAGCTCGTCGAGATGAGTCGATTGCCGCATCGCCGACCATCGACAGACTAAAAACGACTGCGTCACGGACATTGTGCGAGAGCCGGGGTGCTATGGTACAAGGCCGTAATTATAAAATATATTGGGGGGGGGGGGGGCGGGGACACACATCCCCCCAGATAAGATGGTCCAAAAATGTGTAGTTAAATCTTTTTGCATGGTTAATAACATCTTTCCAATAATGAGTGTTTCACGAGAGGGGGGGTGGGGGGGACCGCCAAGAGGCAATCGCCTTTCCCATACAGAAGGAAAATGTGAGAATTAGTGCCACCTGCTGGCAAGCCAGGGCATGGCACATTCTAGATTTGAATCTTTCGTGACTGCAAGTATTCATATTATTAGGTTTTTTCGGTAAAGTCACGTAGGTTAAAAAATAAAAAAATAAAAAAAATCACGACTACGTGACTTTATCGAAAAAAAAAACCAAGAATATGAATAAGTATGGCACATTGACAACCACGGAATGGGAGTTGGGAAGAGATGGAGATTAATCTTAATTTTGGAGCTTTCGTGACTGCAGGAATTATTCTTTGGTTCTTTCGGTAAAGTCACGTATAAAGATAAAATAATAAATTAAATAATAGCATACGACGTTTCGATTGCTACACAAGCAATCATCATCAGGTATAAATGAAATAGCGACACAAAATCTAACCAGAAAACCACAAACAGACATATAAGCAGACAGATATCACCAAGATACACAGGGAGAGCAACACAGGTACAGAGAGGGGTGATCGTCTCTGTGGGGTGGCCTTAAATAGACAGAGGGGGGCGGAGGCAGAGAGAGGGGGGGGTTAGAGAAAAAAATTACATGTCAATGAGTACGAAGAGACGCGTAATAAAGTACGCAGGCTTAGAGGGAGAAAGAACACACTAAATTAAATAACCTAGCAAAGTATCGAAATGTTATGTGAAACGACACAGAGAGTCGGTCAACACACAATTAACGCATAGCCTGGTCGATTACGTATTTCAAAGATTGCTAAGTTAGAATTTAAGTGTGAAAATTCCAAAGAAAGATTAGTCCACGCTTTGCGGTGCCGCGTTCTCCGGCCAGCGCCAGGGTACGGCTTCAGAATCAGAATCTTTATTTACAGGAATCCGATGAGCTGTGAAGCTCTTTCTGACAGATGTCCATTAGGGGCTGGTCAGAAGGTTACAACAACAAACATTACACAAACACGACAGGAGTGAAAAGTGCAGTATAAGGAAGGTAAACAAATGGTCCAGACACCTACAAATCAAACTAAACCATCCCCATCATGCCAGGCAAAGCCCACTGAGGCATTAAGGGGCCGTCCATAAATGACGTCACGCGATATTGGGCGATTTTTGACCCCCCCCTAGTCACACGGCGTCACAAAAAGTCCCACCCCCCCTCAAAAATGACGTCACGAACCTCTGCCCCCCCCCCCCCCCCCTAAAACAAATTTTTTTTTTATTTACAATGTTTTTAATGTTGTGGTTTCACGCTTCAACACACCGGTGGGCTAAAGCAGTGAACTGTTTGTCTTTTGTCAACGTGACACTTTTTTACTAATTGGCCGTGTCGGGTGGTGGAGGGTTACGACACATTTATAAATAACGCGATCTAAACCTTAACACCTACAGAATGGGACCTTGTTTTTGCCAGTATCAAAGAATGAAAAAAAAACAAGAATAGGTTTTACCCTTTCTGGCAATAATACAGGAGGTGTCAAGATGTTTTGTTGCCAGAAAGGGTAAGAACTGTTTTTGTTTTTCATACTTTTGTAATGGCAGTACAGCTCCCCGTGTCTATTAATTAACATTATTGAACAGAAAGGGTCAAGTAAGGGTAATTTGGTCGTTAATACTGATTGATGACGGGCACTAATTTTAATTTTATTTTTACCTACGTGACTTCACCGAAAAAACACAAGAGTATGAATCAGAGGTGGGACAAAGTCATTGTTATGCAAGTCCAAGTCGAGTCTGAAGTCATCAAATTCATGACTCGAGTCTGACTCGAGTCCAAGTCACATGACTCGAGTCCACACCTCTGGTATGAATCCTTGCAGCCACGAAAGCTTCAAATCTAGAATTGCTACATTACACTTTGATACTGGCCAAAAAGGTCCCATTTGTAGCTGCTCACCCCGAGCTATAAATGTCCTAATACGTGTGGCATTGTCTTGGTACTGTTTGCCTTTGGGCGTTCTCCGGTCTGATACTGGTGAGACCACGGCCTAAAGAAGGCTGTCACCGGAGTAGGCCAATCCGTTTCAAAGACAATCCAAATGTTATCGGAGCGTGTTTGTTTGCATTTTCACCACAAGCGCGCGTGGATAATGCAGACTCGATTCATTCGCAAACGGTTTCTATTTGGTGTTTGAACATCTGTACACCTCGTGTTTTATCGCCAGCGCTGTGGGGCCACTTTGTTGAGCTTCTATCATTTGTGGCAGAGGTCGCAACCGGGTACCCGATACCCGTACCCTACCCGACACCCGGCTACCCGTACCCGGCCGGGTACGGGTAGCCGTTTGCGACCCTGGTGCGGCCGGGTACGGGTAGGCCGTGAGTCACTGGTGAGTCACCGTTTGTCACTCATTTCGGGTAGGGTACGGGAACGGGTAGGGAACGGGAACCCGTACCCGGCCGGGTACGGGTACCCATTTGCGACCCTGGTGCGGCCAGGGTACGGGTACGGGTAAGGAATCAAAACCCGTTTGCGACCTCTGATTTGTGGTGAAAGATAAGTGAATGCCTCAGTGGGCTTTGCCTGGTAGGATGTGGATGGTTGAGTGTTGTTTTTGTTTGTGTTTGGGTGATTTTTTTTTACCTTTCTTGCACTTTGCACTCCTATCGTGTTTTTTTTTTACTTTTTGTTGATGTAAAGTTCTGACCAGCCCCTACTTGACATCTGTCAGAAAGAGCTTCATAGCTCATCGGATTCCTATAAATAAAGATTCTGATTCTGAAGCCGTACCCTGGCGCTGCACGGGAAAACGGGGCACAGCAAAGTGTGGACTAATCTCCATCTCTTCCCAACTCCCATTCCGTGGTTGTCAATGTGCCATACCTTGGCTTGCCAGCAGATGGCACTAATCCCCACAATTGTATTCTGTATGGCATCGGCGATTTCCCCTTGGCAGGATTGCTCCCCCTTTGTAAAACACTTATTAACTGGCCGTATACGGGAACTTCTCTACTTAAGAACATTTTACTTACGAACTTTCAGAGATACAAACAAACCTGCCTACATGTCCAGTAGCAGCTGTTCGGACCGAGAGTCGTAAGTTCAACCGCCGCGCAATAGATGGCAGCGGTGGCATCTACATCTGCAGAACGTGAAGAACCAGTGGCATCTACATCTACAGAATGTGAAGAACCAGTGGCATCTACATCTACAGAACGTGAAGAACCAGTGGCATCTACATCTACAGAACGTGAAGAACCAGTGGCATCTACATCTGCAGAACGTGAAGAACCAGTGGCATCTACATCTACAGAACGTGAAGAACCAGTGGCATCTACATCTGCAGAATGTGAAGAACCAGTGGCATTTACATCTACACAACGTGAAGAACCAGTGGCATCAACATCTGCAGAACGTGAAGACACCAGTGGCATCAACATCTGCAGAACGTGAAGACACCAGTGACATCTACATCTGCAGAACGTGAAGACCCAGTGGAATCTGCAGAACATAAAGGACATTACACAACTTTCAAAACCATTCCCCGTGTTTAGTGCACATGCTGTACAACATGTTTGGAATCGACAAGGGTAAAGTTGGACTTACTAACAAATCGACTTACGAACAGTACCTCTGGAACCTAACTCGATCGTGAGTAGAGGAGTCTCTGGAGCATCGCCCGTAGCTTCGCGTCATCGCGTCGCCCCATAGCATCACCAGTAGCGTCACCCCATCGTAGCGTCGCCCCATAACGTCGCCGGTAGCGTCGCCCAAAGCGTCACCCTGTAGTGTCGCCCGTAGCGTCACCCCGTAGCATTTCCCGTAACCCGTAGTATCGCCCATAGCGTCGCCCCATCATATCGTTGTCCCGTAGCGTTGCCCATAACCTGTCGCATCGCCCATAGCGTCGCCTATAGCGTCGCCCCATAGCGTCTCTCTTTAGCATTATGCCGTAGCATCAGCCAGTAGCGTCGTCCCATCGTGTCGCCCGTAACGTCACTTCGTAGCATCGTCCCATAGTGTTGTCCCATAACGTCGCCTGTAGAGTCGCCCTGTAGTATCACCCCTAGTGTTGCTGCATCGTAGCCTTGACCATAGTGTCGCCCTGTAGCGTCGCCCATAGTATCGCCCTATTGTATCGTCGCCCCATCGGAGCGTCGCCCTATTGTAGCTTCACCCCGTAGTTCTAGATTTGAAGCTTTCGTGACTGCAAGGATTAATATTCTTAGTTTTTTTCGGTAAAGTCACGTGGGTAAAAAATTTAAATTAATAAAAGACGGTGCCACCTGAAGACAGAAGCTTGTGTTGCCTCCGAATCGTCGTGATTTTTATTTTTCATTTTATTTTACTTTTATTAATTTAAATTTAATTTTTTTTTACCTACGTGACTTTACCGAAAAAAAACACCTAAGAATATTCACCCCGTAGCTTCGCACCCCGTTGCCCCGTCGACGCGAGGCGGGAGCGAGCCGGTGGGCGACCTCTCGGTCTCTTGTGCAGCGAGCCGTGACGGACAAGAGACTGCCTGTGCACGCGAAATTGCCCACAGACGAGAGCCTCTGGGCCGTGTCATTCACCCGGTGATTACGCATTGTGGGGAAAACTACATAAAAAGTGAAAAGAGGAAGAAAGAAAAATGAAGTTATGCCATAGGTGAAAAGGTTAATGCCTGCGAGTGAAGGCCTCAGTGGCTGATTTGCATTTAGAAGCAGGCGCACACATTGGAGACAAAGGCGAACACAAAGATATCCCGTATTGACGCGCAGACTGTTGGTGACAAGTGCTGTTAGCGAGCACCTATTAAGGGCGGGGGCGAGGGTGCCGGTGGGGGGTGGTGGGGGGGGGGTCGTGTGACCGGCACCATAATCTAAATTGTCTTATGATTCATCTTCTTGGTTCTTTCGGTAAAAGTCACGTAGAAGGGGAATGATAAAGTAATAAAACATATTATGTTTTAAACAAATTATTAAATAATAAAAT
>NC_083839.1:3760533-3797243 GCF_015708825.2 Lethenteron reissneri
CGAATTTTTTTTAAATTAAAATCTCTCCGAGGGTGCAGTGTGCGGCCACCAAGAACAGAGCCGTAGTCACGGATAATGACTCGAATACGAATCGGAAGGGAGGAGGAGGCGTCATCATCGTCGTCGTCGTCATCATCATCACAGCAGCGATGATGACGCCACAACGCTGCTCCTCCTGATGCAATCGTCTGACTCATCAACCACCTCGGTGGAACATCGCGGCTGCTGCTCTCTACATCAACATCAGCCACACGAAGAATAAGAATACAGGGATCTATAGACCTAAAATGAGACCCATTGATCACATTTCGATCTATAGATTCATTTATAGATCTGTAGATTTACACTGAGACCTGTAGACTCACAGAGACCCATAGACTCACACTGAGACCCAGAGACTTGCAGAGACCCATAGACTCACACAGAGAACCACAGACTCACACAGAGACCCATAGACTCACACAGAGAACCATAGACGCACACAGAGACCCAGAGACTTGCAGAGACCCATAGACTCACACAGAGAACCATAGACTCACACAGAGACCCATAGACTCACACAGAGACCCATAGACTCACACAGAGACCCATAGACTCACACAGAGACCCATAGATTCACATATAGATCTATAGATTCACACTGAGGCCCATAGACTCACACAGAGACGAATAGATTCACATATAGATCTATAGATTCACACTGAGACCCATAGACTCACACAGAGACCCATAGATTCACATATAGATCTATAGATTCACACTGAGACCCATAGACTCACACAGAGACGAATAGATTCACATATAGATCTATAGATTCACACTGAGACCCATAGACTCACACAGAGACCCATAGATTCACATATAGATCTATAGATTCACACTGAGACCCATCGACTCACGCAGAGACCCATAGACTCACACAGAGACCCACTCACAGAGAGAGAGCAACATGCAGGATGCGTCATCATCATCATCACAGTGGCGGAGGGAGGGGATGGAGGTGATAAGAGACGTAGGTGGGATGGCCAACGTTTTGGATGTTTGTTGTAGTACAGAGTTAGACTGATAATTTTATTCTAAATTGTCTCGTGGTTGTTATTGTTTGACTCGCATCCCACTGGGATTTTTGCACACGGCGTTGATAATACGGTGCTTTTTCTGGAAGATTTCGATTTAAAGCTTTCGTGACTGCAGGGATTCATCTTCTTGGTTCTTTCGGTAAAGTCACGTAGAAGGGAAATAATAAAATAATAAAACTAAAACATAAATTTTATTTGTATTTTATTATATTTTATTTTAATTATATTATTATATCCCTTCTACGTGACTTTACCTAAAGAACCAAGAATACGCAAGCAGCGGTTCTACAATAAATGTTTAAGCATTGAGGTCTCTGTAGTAGAAGATGACCCTGAAATTTAACAGTTTTAGTAGCGCCCCCCCTCCTCCCGCCCCCCCCCCTCCGCTGCCCTCCCCCTGCCCCCCGCTGACCAGACTCACACTGAGACCCATAGACTCACACAGAGACCCATAGACTCACACAGAGACCCATAGACTCACACAGAGACCCACAGACTCACACAGAGACCCACAGACTCACACAGAGACCCACAGAATCACACAGAGACAGACCCATAGACTCACACAGAGACCCATTAACTCACACAGAGACCCATAGACTCACACAGAGACCCATAGACTCACACAGAGACCCATAGACTCACACATAGACCCATAGACTCACACAGAGACCCATAGACTCACACAGAGACCCATAGACTCACACAGAGACCTATAGACTCACACAGAGACCCATAGACTCACAGTGAGAGAAACAGACTCGCAAAAGGGAACCATAGACTCTGAGAGAGGTGTATCGATGCACATACACAACCGTAGATCCACACACTCACAGAGAAAGAGAGACAACTACATGCACAGCGGAGATGATTCACCACCATCCGCCACTCCGGACGCAACCATCCGGCTCATTAACCACCGCCGTGTCACATCGCGGCTGTCGCTGCTCATCTCTGCCAACATTGGCAAGCCGAACGCGGACGAAGCAGCGGCAGCTGCAGCAGCAGCGGGAGCGGAAGCTGCAGCAGCGGCTGCAGAAGCAGCAGCAGCTGCAGCTGACAGATGCTGTTCAGTGAGAGTGAGGCACGTGACAGATGCTGTGCAGTGAGACACGTGACAGATGCTGTGCAGTGAGAGTGAGGCACGTGACAGATGCTGTGCAGTGAGACACGTGACAGATGCTGTTCAGTGAGAGTGAGGCACGTGACAGATGCTGTGCAGTGAGACACGTGACAGATGCTGTGCAGTGAGAGTGAGGCACGTGACAGATGCTGTGCAGTGAGAGTGAGACACGTGACAGATGCTGTGCAGTGAGACACGTGACAGATGCTGTGCAGTGAGAGTGAGGCACGTGACAGATGTTGTGCAGTGAGAGTGAGACACGTGACAGATGCTGTGCAGTGAGAGTGAGGCACGTGACAGATGCTGTGCAGTGAGAGTGAGACACGTGACAGATGTTGTGCAGTGAGAGTGAGGCACGTGACAGATGTTGTGCAGTGAGAGTGAGACACGTGACAGATGCTGTGCAGTGAGAGTGAGACACGTGACAGATGCTGTGCAGTGAGAGTGAGGCACGTGACAGATGCTGTGCAGTGAGAGTGAGACACGTGACAGATGCTGTGCAGTGAGAGTGAGACACGTGACAGATGTTGTGCAGTGAGAGTGAGACACGTGACAGACGCTGTGCAGTGAGAGTGAGGCACGTGACAGATGCTGTGCAGTGAGAGTGAGACACGTGACAGATGTTGTGCAGTGAGAGTGAGACACGTGACAGATGCTGTGCAGTGAGAGTGAGACACGTGACAGATGCTGTGCAGTGAGAGTGAGACACGTGACAGATGCTGTGCAGTGAGAGTGAGGCACGTGACAGATGCTGTGCAGTGAGAGTGAGACACGTGACAGATGCTGTGCAGTGAGAGTGAGACACGTGACAGATGTTGTGCAGTGAGAGTGAGACACGTGACAGACGCTGTGCAGTGAGAGTGAGACACGTGACAGATGCTGTGCAGTGAGAGTGAGACACGTGACAGACGCTGTGCAGTGAGAGTGAGACACGTGACAGATGCTGTGCAGTGAGAGTGAGACACGTGACAGATGCTGTGCAGTGAGAGTGAGACACGTGACAGACGCTGTGCAGTGAGAGTGAGGCACGTGACAGATGCTGTGCAGTGAGAGTGAGACACGTGACAGACGCTGTGCAGTGAGAGTGAGACACGTGACAGATGCTGTGCAGTGAGAGTGAGACACGTGACAGATGTTGTGCAGTGAGAGTGAGGCACGTGACAGATGCTGTGCAGTGAGAGTGAGACACGTGACAGATGCTGTGCAGTGAGAGTGAGACACGTGACAGATGCTGTGCAGTGAAAGTGAGACACGTGACAGACGCTGTGCAGTGAGAGTGAGGCACGTGACAGACGCTGTGCAGTGAGAGTGAGACACGTGACAGATGTTGTGCAGTGAGAGTGAGACACGTGACAGATGTTGTGCAGTGAGAGTGAGGCACGTGACAGATGCTGTGCAGTGAGAGTGAGACACGTGACAGACGCTGTGCAGTGAGAGTGAGACACGTGACAGACGCTGTGCAGTGAGAGTGAGGCACGTGACAGATGCTGTGCAGTGAGAGTGAGGCACGTGACAGCTGCTGTGCAGTGAGAGTGAGGCACCTGACAGACGCTGTGCAGTGAGAGTGAGGCACGTGACAGATGCTGTGCAGTGAGAGTGAGACACGTGACAGACGCTGTGCAGTGAGAGTGAGACACGTGACAGACGCTGTGCAGTGAGAGTGAGACACGTGACAGATGCTGTGCAGTGAGAGTGAGACACGTGACAGATGCTGTGCAGTGAGAGTGAAACACGTGACAGATGCTGTGCAGTGAGAGTGAGACACGTGACAGACGCTGTGCAGTGAGAGTGAGGCACGTGACAGACGCTGTGCAGTGAGAGTGAGGCACGTGACAGATGCTGTGCAGTGAGAGTGAGACACGTGACAGATGCTGTGCAGTGAGAGTGAGGCACGTGACAGACGCTGTGCAGTGAGAGTGAGGCACGTGACAGATGCTGTGCAGTGAGAGTGAGGCACGTGACAGACGCTGTGCAGTGAGAGTGAGGCACGTGACAGATGCTGTGCAGTGAGAGTGAGGCACGTGACAGACGATGTGCAGTGAGAGTGAGGCACGTGACAGATGCTGTGCAGTGAGAGTGAGGCACGTGACAGATGCTGTGCAGTGAGAGTGAGGCACGTGACAGATGCTGTGCAGTGAGAGTGAGACACGTGACAGATGCTGTGCAGTGAGAGTGAGACACGTGACAGATGCTGTGCAGTGAGAGTGAGACACGTGACAGATGCTGTGCAGTGAGAGTGAGGCACGTGACAGATGCTGTGCAGTGAGAGTGAGGCACGTGACAGATGCTGTGCAGTGAGAGTGAGGCACGTGACAGATGCTGTGCAGTGAGAGTGAGGCACGTGACAGACGCTGTGCAGTGAGAGTGAGGCACGTGACGGATGCTGTGCAGTGAGAGTGAGACACGTGACAGATGCTGTGCAGTGAGAGTGAGACACGTGACAGATGCTGTGCAGTGAGAGTGAGGCACGTGACAGATGCTGTGCAGTGAGAGTGAGACACGTGACAGATGCTGTGCAGTGAGAGTGAGGCACGTGACAGCTGCTGTGCAGTGAGAGTGAGACACGTGACAGTAGCTGTGCAGTGAGAGTGAGGCACGTGACAGCTGCTGTGCAGTGAGAGTGAGACACGTGACAGATGCTGTGCAGTGAGACACGTGACAGCTGCTGTGCAGTGAGAGTGTGACACGTGACAGATGCTGTGCAGTGAGAATGTGACACGTGACAGATGTTGTGCAGTGAGAGTGAGACACGTGACATATGCTGTGCAGTGAGAGTGAGTCACGTGACAGATGCTGTTCAGTGAGAGTGAGGCACGTGACAGATGCTGTGCAGTGAGAGTGAGACACGTGACAGATGTTGTGCAGTGAGAGTGTGACACGTGACAGATGCTGTGCAGTGAGAGTGAGTCACGTGACAGATGCTGTTCAGTGAGAGTGAGGCACGTGACAGATGCTGTGCAGCGAGAGTGAGGCACGTGACAGATGCTGTGCAGCGAGAGTGAGACACGTGACAGATGCTGTGCAGTGAGAGTGAGACACGTGACAGATGCTGTGCAGTGAGAGTGAAACACGTGACAGATGCTGTGCAGTGAGAGTGAGACACGTGACAGACGCTGTGCAGTGAGAGTGAGGCACGTCACAGACGCTGTGCAGTGAGAGTGAGGCACGTGACAGATGCTGTGCAGTGAGAGTGAGACACGTGACAGATGCTGTGCAGTGAGAGTGAGGCACGTGACAGACGCTGTGCAGTGAGAGTGAGGCACGTGACAGATGCTGTGCAGTGAGAGTGAGGCACGTGACAGACGCTGTGCAGTGAGAGTGAGGCACGTGACAGATGCTGTGCAGTGAGAGTGAGGCACGTGACAGACGCTGTGCAGTGAGAGTGAGGCACGTGACAGATGCTGTGCAGTGAGAGTGAGGCACGTGACAGATGCTGTGCAGTGAGAGTGAGGCACGTGACAGATGCTGTGCAGTGAGAGTGAGACACGTGACAGATGCTGTGCAGTGAGAGTGAGACATGTGACAGATGCTGTGCAGTGAGAGTGAGACACGTGACAGATGCTGTGCAGTGAGAGTGAGGCACGTGACAGATGCTGTGCAGTGAGAGTGAGGCACGTGACAGATGCTGTGCAGTGAGAGTGAGGCACGTGACAGATGCTGTGCAGTGAGAGTGAGGCACGTGACAGACGCTGTGCAGTGAGAGTGAGGCACGTGACGGATGCTGTGCAGTGAGAGTGAGACACGTGACAGATGCTGTGCAGTGAGAGTGAGACACGTGACAGATGCTGTGCAGTGAGAGTGAGGCACGTGACAGATGCTGTGCAGTGAGAGTGAGACACGTGACAGATGCTGTGCAGTGAGAGTGAGGCACGTGACAGCTGCTGTGCAGTGAGAGTGAGACACGTGACAGTAGCTGTGCAGTGAGAGTGAGGCACGTGACAGCTGCTGTGCAGTGAGAGTGAGACACGTGACAGATGCTGTGCAGTGAGACACGTGACAGCTGCTGTGCAGTGAGAGTGTGACACGTGACAGATGCTGTGCAGTGAGAATGTGACACGTGACAGATGTTGTGCAGTGAGAGTGAGACACGTGACATATGCTGTGCAGTGAGAGTGAGTCACGTGACAGATGCTGTTCAGTGAGAGTGAGGCACGTGACAGATGCTGTGCAGTGAGAGTGAGACACGTGACAGATGTTGTGCAGTGAGAGTGTGACACGTGACAGATGCTGTGCAGTGAGAGTGAGTCACGTGACAGATGCTGTTCAGTGAGAGTGAGGCACGTGACAGATGCTGTGCAGCGAGAGTGAGGCACGTGACAGATGCTGTGCAGCGAGAGTGAGACACGTGACAGATGCTGTTCAGTGAGAGTGAGACACGTGACAGATGTTGTGCAGTGAGAGTGAGACACGTGACAGATGCTGTGCAGTGAGAGTGAGTCACGTGACAGATGCTGTTCAGTGAGAGTGAGGCACGTGACAGATGCTGTGCAGTGAGAGTGAGACACGTGACAGATGTTGTGCAGTGAGAGTGTGACACGTGACAGATGCTGTGCAGTGAGAGTGAGTCACGTGACAGATGCTGTTCAGTGAGAGTGAGGCACGTGACAGATGCTGTGCAGCGAGAGTGAGGCACGTGACAGATGCTGTGCAGCGAGAGTGAGACACGTGACAGATGCTGTGCAGTGATAGTGAGGCACGTGACAGATGCTGTGCAGCGAGAGTGAGGCACGTGACAGGTGCTGTGCAGCGAGAGTGAGGCACGTGACAGATGCTGTGCAGCGAGAGTGAGGCACGTGACAGATGCTGTGCAGTGAGAGTGAGACACGTGACAGATGCTGTGCAGCGAGAGTGAGGCACGTGACAGATGCTGTGCAGTGAGAGTGAGACACGTGACAGATGCTGTGCAGTGAAAGTGAGGCACGTGACAGATGCTGTGCAGTGAGAGTGAGTCACGTGACAGACGCTGTGCAGTGAGAGTGAGACACGTGACAGACGCTGTGCAGTGAGAGTGAGACACGTGACAGACGCTGTGCAGTGAGAGTGAGGCACGTGACAGATGCTGTGCAGTGAGAGTGAGACATGTGACAGACGCTGTGCAGTGAGAGTGAGGCACGTGACAGATGCTGTGCAGTGAGAGTGAGTCACGTGACAGACGCTGTGCAGTGAGAGTGAGGCACGTGACAGACGCTGTGCAGTGAGAGTGAGACACGTGACAGACGCTGTGCAGTGAGAGTGAGGCACGTGACAGACGCTGTGCAGTGAGAGTGAGGCACGTGACAGATGCTGTGCAGTGAGAGTGAGGCACGTGACAGATGCTGTGCAGTGAGAGTGAGACACGTGACAGACGCTGTGCAGTGAGAGTGAGGCACGTGACAGACGCTGTGCAGTGAGAGTGAGGCACGTGACAGATGCTGTGCAGTGAGAGTGAGGCACGTGACAGATGCTGTGCAGTGAGAGTGAGACACGTGACAGACGCTGTGCAGTGAGAGTGAGGCACGTGACAGATGCTGTGCAGTGAGAGTGAGTCACGTGACAGATGCTGTGCAGTGAGAGTGAGACACGTGACAGCTGCTGTGCAGTGAGAGTGAGGCACGTGACAGATGCTGTGCAGTGAGACACGTGACAGCTGCTGTGCAGTGAGAGTGAGTCACGTGACAGATGCTGTGCAGTGAGAATGTGACACGTGACAGATGTTGTGCAGTGAGAATGTGACACGTGACAGATGCTGTGCAGTGAGAGTGAGTCACGTGACAGATGTTGTGCAGTGAGAGTGAGTCACGTGACAGATGCTGTTCAGTGAGAGTGAGGCACGTGACAGATGCTGTGCAGTGAGAGTGAGACACGTGACAGATGTTGTGCAGTGAGAGTGTGACACGTGACAGATGCTGTGCAGTGAGAGTGAGACACGTGACAGATGCTGTGCAGCGAGAGTGAGACACGTGACAGATGCTGTGCAGCGAGAGTGAGGCACGTGACAGATGCTGTGCAGCGAGAGTGAGACACGTGACAGATGCTGTGCAGTGAGAGTGTGACACGTGACAGATGTTGTGCAGTGAGAGTGAGACACGTGACAGCTGCTGTGCAGTGGGAGTGTGACACGTGACAGATGTTGTGCACTGAGAGTGACACGTGACGCGCGGCGGTGACAATGCAACGGGGGTCCTTCCCTTTTCTTTCTCCTTTAATTTATTTTTCCTTTAAAAGTAAGATTCGAAGACGGGCGGACGGGCGGACGGGAGTGTCCGTGGTGGGATGGGTGGGGGGGGCCCTCGCGAGCTGTCGGTCCCAAGAAGGTGGGGGGGGGGCAAGGGGGGGGGGAGGGTTTGATAACCAGTTGCTGTCCCCCCACTTAAAAATAAATTATTAAAGCCTCCATCAGGAGCGGAGTTTCTTTTTTCTTTTCCCTTGGACAAATCATTGGTGGTGGTGGGGGGTGGGGGGGGTGGGGGGGGGGGGGGCGAACAGAGCTTCAATGACACCGTGATTAGAGGGATTACCCCGCGTGGCGCTTGGGAAACTGCGAGCCCAGGAGGACTTGAGTGGTCGAGCTGCCCCGATCTCACTCGCTCGCTCGCTCGCTCGCTCGCTCGCTCGGAGGGAGATGCCCTACGATTTTGAGTGGGCCTTCGCAGAAAGGAGGCCTTTCTTCTCCACCGCACTCCACCGCACCCCCCCCCCCCCCCCCCACACACACAACCACCCCCCCCCCCCCCCCCGCCTCTGGGGTCCCATTGTGGCTCCCCTCCGTGTCAGAATAATAAGTTCTTGGAAGGAATTATCCCAGCGTGCACATCCCCGCACAACCCCTCCCCACCGCTCCCCATCCCTCCCCCTTGTTACGAGGACAATTGACCCTTTGTATAATTGTGTTTTGGGGTAATAATGGCCGTGGGCCATTTGGTGAGCGCTCGGGGTGCTGTGGGGATGGGGTTGTTGGGGTGCGTGGGGCAGTAACTCAGGAGTGGCTGCACCGACTGTGATTGTGATACTCCTAACCCACCCCCACCCCCCGTTCCCTGTGGGGCGCTGCTTGGATCAGAGCCCGCAGCGAGGGCCGTGGCCGCCCGGCACGGCTCTTGCGGCTATTACGGCTCCCCGGCTCCCTGGCTTCCTGGCTCCCTGGCTCCCTGGCTCCCTGGCTCCCTGGCTCCCCGGCTCCCTGGCTCCCTGGCTCCCCGGCTCCCTGGCTCCCTGGCTCCCTGGCTCCCTGGCTCCCTGGCTCCCTGGCTCCCTGGCTCCCTGGCTCCCTGGCTCCCCGGCTCCCTGGCTCCCTGGCTCCCCGGCTCCCTGGCTCCCCGGCTCCCTGGCTCCCTGGCTCCCTGGCTCCCTGGCTCCCTGGCTCCCTGGCTCCCCGGCTCCCTGGCTCCCTGGCTCCCTGGCTCCCTGGCTCCCCGGCTCCCTGGCTCCCTGGCTCCCTGGCTCCCCGGCTCCCTGGCTCCCTGGCTCCCTGGCTCCCCGGCTCCCTGGCTCCCTGGCTCCCCAGCTCCCTGGCTCCCTGGCTCCCTGGCTCCCTGGCTCCCTGGCTCCCTGGCTCCCCGGCTCCCTGGCTCCCTGGCTCCCTGGCTCCCTGGCTCCCCGGCTCCCTGGCTCCCTGGCTCCCTGGCTCCCCGGCTCCCTGGCTCCCTGGCTCCCTGGCTCCCTGGCTCCCTGGCTCCCTGGCTCCCTGGCTCCCTGGCTCCCCGGCTCCCTGGCTCCCTGGCTCCCTGGCCGGGGCTCCATCGTCGGATCCGAGCGCCTTGATCGTGGCACCGACGCAGCGGCGAGGTGCTGGGGAAGAGAGGGAGAACAACTAAAAAAAAATCTCGGCTGAGACTCGCCGGAGTAGGCACTGCAGACTACTCTGTTGTACGGGTGGGCTGGTGGGGGCTGGGGGAGAGGGAGGGGGGGGAGAGGGGGGACTGGGAGGGGGGGCTGGGGCAGGGGGGGATGTAGGAGAGGGGGGGCTGGGGGAGAAGGAGGGGGGGGGCTGGGGGAGAGGGGGAGGGCTGGGGAGAGGGAGGGGGGGCTGTGAGGTGGGGGCTGGGGGAGAGGGAGGGGGGGGCTGGGGGAGAGGGGGGGCTGGGGGAGAGGGAGGGGGGGCTGGGAGGTGGGGGCTGGGGGAGAGGGGGGGGTTGGGGGATAGGGAGGGGGGGCTGGGGGAGAGGGAGGGGGGGCTGGGAGGGGGGCTGGGGGAAAGGGAGGGGGGGCTGGTGGGGGCTGGGAGGGGGGGCTGGGGGAGAGGGAGGGGGGGGCTGGGGGAGAGGGGGGGGCTGGGGGAGAGGGAGGGGGGGGGGGCTGGGGGAGAGGGGGGGGCTGGGGGAGAGGGAGGGGGGGCTGGGAGGTGGGGGCTGGGGGAGAGGGGGGGGGGTTGGGGAGAGGGAGGGGGGGCTGGGGGAGAGGGAGGGGGGCTGGGAGGGAGGGCTGGGGGAAAGGGAGGGGGGGCTGGTGGGGGCTGGGAGGGGTGGCTGGGGGAGAGGGAGGGGGGGGCTGGGGGAGAGGGAGGGGGGGCTGGTGGGGGCTGGGAGGGGGGCTGGGGGAAAGGGAGGGGGGCTGGGAGAGAGGGAGGGGGGGGGGCTGGGGGAGAGGGAGGGGGGCTGGGGGTGGGGGCTGGGGGGGCTGGGGGTGGGGGCTATGTTGCATGGCTTGACGGGAGAGGTCCATCCGATATCTGCCCGTGGAGTTTACGGGGAGCGGAGGGGCAGCGGTTAGCGCGCTGCGCTACGATCCCGGCGGCCCAAGTTCGATTGTCGCTCACGGACACCAACGCCGGAAACGATTATCTGAGCCGGTCCTGGGCCTCCCCTAGGTCGACTCGGCCTCAATTGAGTAGCCGGTGCCGTGCGTACATTTTTCCACTTGGGAGACAAAGGCGGCCGTGCGTGGTGCTGGCCACCCGCCCCCCTCGTGTGCCGTGCCGGCCTTTATAGGTGCTGCTCGCTAACAGCACTTGCCCCTACAGTCTGTTAAGGCTACACGGGGGATTTGTGTCTTTGTGTGTGCTTGTGTGGGGAGCGGTGGTGTAGTGGTTAGCGTGCTGCGCTATAAACCCGGCGACCCGGGTTCGATTCCCGCTCACGGCTAACACCAGTGACGATTATCTGAACCGGTCCTGGGCCTCCCCTAGGTCGACTCGGCCTCAAATGAGTACCTGGTGCGGTGTGTAGTAAACATCGCCACTGGGGAGACAAAGGCGGTCGGGCGTGGTGCTGGCCACCCACCCACCCCCACGTGTGCCGTTCTGGCCTTCTACATAGGTGCACGCTAACAGCACTTTCCCCTACAGTCTGGTAAGGCTATATGGGTGATCTTTGTCTTTGTGTGTGCGCGTGTGACGTTGCTCTTGGCGCTCCGTCACTCTCACCTCTGAGCCGTCTACGCTGTGGGGTGGCCGTTCCCAGTTCGTGGTCTAAACTAATAATCATCTCGCTCGCTGACCGTGACATTTCTTTCTTTTCTAAATCGACAGAGCGGGGAGCCGTCGCTACTCCTCACGTCGCTGTGAGAGTGACAGGACCCCCCCTGCCCCCCCCCCCCCCATCCGATCACATTAAAAATTATCTCTATTTAGACTGAAGGAGGAATCCGATGAGCTATGAATATCTTTGTCACAGATGTCCCGTCAGAAAGTTACAAGAATAAACAAAGCGGAAAATACAATAGGATTCATATTCTTAGGTTTTTTCGGTAAAGTCACGTAGCAGCTAATCCGGCTGTGACGGTCCCACCTGATGACGGAGACTTGTGTTGCCTCCGAAACGTCGTGATTTTTGTTTTATTTTATTTTTATTAATTTTGATGCTTTACCTACGTGACTTTACCGAAAAAACCTAAGAATATGAATCCTTGCAGTCACGAAAGCTTCAAATCTAGAATTAACACAATAGGAGTGCTAAGTTTCGCTAAACTCTTTTTTTATTGTACCAGGTAAGGCCCGCAGAGCGATGTAGCTCGTTTTCAGAAGCAACCTGAAAATCACAAATGATTGCTCAATGAAGCGGGTTATCCTCATCATGATCGAGTGGAAATTTATAGAAGCCAAACACTCTAAACGCGTGAAGTCGATTCTAAATGTGGAGGGGAAAACCGGAGGACCCGGAAAAAAATCCACGCGACGTCGGGAAGACACACAGAGAGAGAGAGAAAAACACGCAAACTCCAAATATACAGCAGCAGGCGTCAGGGTCGGGATCGAACCCACGACCTCCTGTATACCAGGCGAGGTAGTTAACATCTCCTAGCCACCGTGATGATGATGAGAGAGAGAGACACGCAAACTTAAAATATACAGCAGCAGGCGTCAGGGTCGGGATCGAACCCACGACCTCCTGTATACCAGGCGAGGTAGTTAACATCTCCTAGCCACCGTGATGATGATGAGAGAGAGAGACACGCAAACTTCAAATATACAGCAGCAGGCGTCAGGGTCGGGATCGAACCCACGACCTCCTGTATACCAGGCGAGATAGTTAACATCTCCTAGCCACCGCAATGATGATGAGACCGAGAGAGAGACACGAGGCGTCAGGGTCTGAGTCGGACCCATGACCTTCTGTGTACCAGGCGAGGTAGTTAACATCTACTAGCCACCGTGATGATGATGAGAGCGAGAGAGAGAGACGAGGCGTCTGGGTCTGGGTCGGACCCACGTCCTCCTGTAAACCAGGCGAGGTAGTTAACATCTCATAGCCACCGTGATGATGATGAGAGAGAGAGACACGCAAACTTCAAATATACAGCAGCAGGCGTCAGGGTCGGGATCGAACCCACGACCTCCTGTGTACCAGGCGAGGTAGTTAACATCTCCTAGCCACCGTGATGATGATGACAGAGAGACACGAGGCGTCAGGGTCTGGGTCGGACCCACAACCCACTGCGGCTCATGGCTCTCTGGACTGTTGTTGAAGCCGCTGGATCCATGGGCACGTCGCTTCTGGCTCCTAGCGGCGTGGATAAGCGCCACAAGGGGGTGGGGGGGGGACATCTCGAGCTTGATGGCTTCTGGCGACTCCGTGTGGCTGCCGCGCTTAAATTGGCACGGGGGGTGGGGGGCCGCAGTGAGACACGAGCCCCCCCCCCCCTAAAACCCGTGCCGATTTCGGTGGGGGGTGCCGCGCCGTCGGTGTGGTTTTGGTGGTGGTGTTTGTTGTTGTTGTTGTCGTTGGTGTCTCCACGTGACGTTCGTTTGTTTCGCTCAGGCTCGCGTCGGTGTGGTTCTGCCAGAGGTCGCAAACGGGTTTTGATTCCTTACCCGTACCCGTACCCGGCCGCACCAGGGTCGCAAACGGCTACCCGTACCCTACCCGTACCCATACCCTACCCGTACCCTACCGTACCTGTACCCCTACCCGAAATGAGTGACAAACGGTTACTCACCAGTGACTCACGGCCTACCCGTACCCCGGCCGGATACGGGTAGCCGGGTATCGGGTAGGGTACGGGTATCGGGTACCCGGTTGCGACCTCTGGGTTCTGGTGGTGTTTGTTTTTGTTGTTGTTGTGGTCTCCCTCCCACGTGACGTCCGTTTGTCTCGCTCAGGCTCGCGTCGTACCGGGCGGTGTGTGGAGGGGGGGTCCCCGGGGGTGGGGTCCTCGGGGGGGGGGGTCCCCGGGGGGGGGGGGGTCCCCGGGGGGGGGGTCCCCGGGAGGGGGGGTCCCCGGGGGGGGGGTCCCCGGGGGGGGGTCCCCGGGGGGGGTCACCTCTGCCCGTCCCTGGGGGTCACCGTGATTAATCCCAAGATTATCGACGGGCCCCTGTTAAGTCGACGGCGAAATAAATTGCGCCGTATTGTGTCTCACTCTCTCCGCCGTAAACAATAAAAAGTTTAAAGTTTTTTTACTTTTAATTTTTTTAATTAACTTTTTACAAGATCCAACATCAGCAGCTTCGCGTTGCAACGCGCGCGCAAAAAAACTCTGGACCGGTTTCGACATCCGGTGCTGCCTCGTCAGCCGAGTCTTGAAGCTCGCGTGAAAACTAACGCCGTTGACCTTTGGGCTGTTCGTAAGGCAAGCTCACAACCCTGTAAGAAATGGGTCCTTGTTCTCGTGCCCAACTCGAGGGCGCGTTACTCAAACGTGGTAAGCAGCGCCTCCTCCCCAATTCTGCGTCTCTCCAGGAGCGATGCTATTTCATGATAGATGTGTGTTTTTTTTGGTGGGTTTGATTGCGTAAATATATGAATGTGTCGTTAAACCCGCCACCACCAAACACGGCAAACTAGTAAGGGTTGTCACGTGAACAGAACGTGGCCAATTCGTCACTAGTACAGCACTAGTGTGTATAGTGTAGTGTATAGTGTAGTGTATAGTGCAGTGTATAGTAGTGTAGTATATAGTGTAATGTATAGTAGTGTAGTGTATAGTAGTGTATGTATAGTGTAATGTATAGTAGTGTAGTGTATAGTAGTGTAATGTATAGTGTAATGTATAGTAGTGTAGTGTATAGTAGTGTAGTGTATAGTAGTGTAGTGTATAGTAGTGTAGTGTATAGCAGTGTATAGTGTAGTATACTAGTACAGCACCACCGGTTGTGTGTCGGAGAACAAATCCACAACATTTCCGATCCGATTGTACGACGTTTCGCCAGTAAATTACAACTAGCTTCATCAGGCGGACAGCCAGATTTGTGGAGAAATCCTCCTGTTGCGTTCGGCTTTAATGACACATTTATTTTAGGCAATAAAATCCCTGTTTTATGGATAAGATTAGTCGCAAAAGCCTACGTGTTAAACGGATGTTATTTTATTTTAATGTCATCAGCTGCGCGTTTTGCGAACACCTGGCAACGCTCGCTCATGCTGCGAGGGGAGGGAGAATGATACGGAGATCTATAGACCCAAAATGAGACCCATTGATCACATTTCGATCTATAGATTCATTTATAGAGCTATAGATTTACACTGAGACCTGTAGACTCACAGAGACCCATAGACTCACACAGAAACCCATAGACTCACACAGAGACCCATAGACTCACACAGAGACCCATAGACTCACACAGAGACCCATAGACTCACACAGAGGCCCATAGACTCACACAGAGACACATAGACTCACACAGAGACCTATAGACTCACACAGAAGCCCATAGACTCACACAGAGACCCATAGACTCACACAGAGACCCATAGACTCACACAGAAACCCATAGACTCACACAGAGACCCATAGACTCACACGGAGACCCATAGACTCACACAGAAACCCATAGACTCACACAGAGACCCATAGACTCACACAGAGACCCATAGACTCACGCAGAGACCCACACAGAGACCCATAGACTCACACAGAGACCCATAGACTCACGCAGAGACCCACTCACAGAGAGAGAGAGCTACATGCAGGATACGTCATCATCATCATCACAGTGGCGGAGGGAGGGGATGGATGCGATAAGAGAGACGTAGGTGGGATGGCCAAAGTTGTGGATGTTTGTTGTAGTACAGAGTTAGACTGATAATTTTATTTAAATTGTCTCGTGGTTGTTATTGTTTGACTCGCATCCCACTGGGATTTTTGCACACGGCATTGATAATACGGTGCTTTTTCTGGAAGATTTCGATTTAAGCTTTCGTGACTGCAGGGATTCATCTTCTTGGTTCTTTCGGTAAAGTCACGTAGAAGGGAAATAATACAAATGAAACATAATCAAAAAATGTCATTGTATTTTATTTGTATTTTATTATGTTTTATTTTAGTTATATTATTATATCCCTTCTACGTGACTTTACCGAAAGAACCAAGAATACGCAAGCAGCGGTTCTACAATAAATGTTTAAGCATTGACATCTCTGTAGTAGAAGATGCCCCTGAAATTTAACAGTTTTAGTAGCGCCCCCCCTCCTCCCGCCCCCCCCCCCCCGCTGCCCTCCCCCTGCCCCCCGCTGACCAGGGCAGCCGCGTGGTGCTGCCCTGGAAACCGACGCAACCGATTGGCGGATCGCACGGTCACCAGTTACCACTCTGCTCCTAAGCCAACGCTCCCAATTATTGCACTGGGGTTAGGATGGGGGTTTGGAGTGTGGGGGGGGGGATTTCTCTTTCAGTTTATAAACTCCCAAGTGACGTGCCACCATCAAGGGATTATATCCGGGATGGGGGAGGGAGAGGGAATATATATTTGAATTAAAAAAATTAATTTTTTAAAATGTTAGTTACGCAAAGTATTTTCAATTATCGATGCGCAAAGATGTGACGGAATTGATATCGAGTTCAGACTTTTTTTTTGTAAGCCACGCAAAATTTGCATGGGAAAAAAAATACATGAAAAAAAAATCGGTCTCGTTATTTAAATATTTTTGGCCGGGGTCAAAGGTCGCGCATAGCTCATCAGCGGCTCTATGAGTCCATGGTTTCCCGCTTGTCCGAATGAGCCTTTGCATGGGCTCCGTCCCACAAAGGAACGGTGCCGGATAAGTGCCGTGACTGACAGAATGTCTCTACCACGGGCAGATCCGTGCTTCTCATAACGTCGTTTGCGGCTCGTGTGCGGTCAGAATCAGCGACGGTTCCCGACACACGCACACGCACACACACACACGCGCACACACACACGCACACACACACGCGCGCACACACGCGCGCACACACACACGCACACACACACGCGCGCACACACGCGCGCACACACGCGCGCACACACGCGCGCACACACACGCGCGCACGCACGCGCGCACACACACACGCACACACACACGCGCGCACACACGCGCGCACACACGCGCGCACACACGCGCGCACACACACACGCACACACACACGCGCGCACACACACGCACACACACACACGCACGCGCGCGCACACACGCGCACACACACGCGCGCACACACGCACGCGCGCACACACACACGCACACACACGCGCGCGCACACACGCGCGCACACACGCGCGCACACACGCACGCACGCACGCACGCACGCACACACACACACACACGCACGCACACACACGCACACACAAAAAAAAGATCCCCCGTGTAGCCTTAACAGACTGTAGGGGCAAATGCTGTTAGCGAGCACCTATGAAAGCCGGAACGGTACACGAGGGGGTGGGTGGCCAGCACCACGCCCGACCGCCTTTGTCTCCCCAGTGGCGAAGTTTACTACACACCGCACCAGGTACTCATTTAAGGCTGAGTCGACCTAGGGGAGGCCCAGGACCGGTTTAAATAATCGTCACTGGTGTTGGCCGTGAGCGGGAATCGAACCCGGGTCGCCGAGTTCATAGCGCAGCGCGCTAACCGCTACACTACCGCTCCCCACACGCGCACACACACGCTAACGCACACATACACACGCGCACAGACACATACACACGCACGCGCACGTCCACACACGCACGCACACACACACGCATACGCACACATACACACGCACCCACACACCCACACACGCACACACACACACGCACGCACACACGCACACACACACACCCACACACGCACCCACACACCCACGCGCGCAGGTTAACATCATCCAGCTGGCCATCTGCACAGCACGTGAAGGACTGTCACGCACAGACAAAGGCAATGACCCCCCACCCCCCACTACCTGCCCGTATCGCCACGCAGACTGCCGGGGCGAGCGCCGTTAGCAAACACTCATCGAGGCACGAGGGGCTGGCCCGTGCCAACGCCGTGCCCGGCCGCCTTTGTCTCCCCCGGCGTTGGTGTCGTCGAACAGCGCGACGTCGCACAGCCACGCGCAACACGCGCGCACATTTACATACGTGCGAACGCACGGCAATTAGTTCCTTTTTTTCCATAGGGCATTCAATAAATTCGGCACTACATGGCGTTAATGAGCAAATTAACAATGGCTTCGTGGTACAATATAGATGCATCTCATTAAAAAATAATTATCACGCAAAGCATGCGTGTGTCCGAGGGCATGGCCCGCGACGGCGGCCATGCAACAATGACGCGGTTGCATTTTTCGTGGGAACGCTTCCAGATTTTTGCCTGTTTTTGTTGTTGTTGTTGTTGTGTACTTTACAGATTTATTCAATTACGCAGACAATTTCTGAGAACGCCGCACGAGTGTATAGCAGCGCAAGGCGCATACGGGTTGGGGCACTTTTGAGTTCCGATTCCCAGCCATAATATTCACCGTATTTCTCTGATTTACACCCATGATATTCACCTTATTCTCCGATTCTCGGCCATAATATTCACCGTATTTCTCTGATTTACACCCATGATATTCACCGTATTCTCCGATTCTCGGCCATAATATTCACCGTATTTCTCTGATTCCCACCCATGATATTCACCATATTCTCCGATTCCCAGCCATAATATTCACCGTATTTCTCTGATTTAGACCCATGAAATTCACCGTATTTCTCTGATTCCCGGCCATGAAATTCACCGTATTCTCCGAAATCCAGCCATAATATTCACCACATGGTCTGATTCCCAGCCATAATATTCACGTATTTTCCGATTTCCACCCATGAAATTCACCATATTCTCCGATTTATACCCGTAATATTCATCATATTTCTCCTATTCCCAGCCATGATATTCACCGTATACCACACACCCACACTGCTGACGGTGGAGGTTGACAAAGAAAAACACGAATCAAGTCATGACCCAAACTGGGTGATGAAATCTTTCCGATGATTGCTATGTTTATTTTTATTTAATTTTTATCACTGAAAGAACCAGAAAAAGTCTACATTATAGACTGTCAATACACTCACTAGCTTAAAAACCAGGCTACAGTCTTCATGATCGACTGCCAGTACACTCACTTTTTATTTCCTTTTATTTTATTATTATTTTTTCTATCTACTTGACTTTACCGAAAGAACCAAAGAATATGAGTTCTTTATTTTTGCTTGATTGACCATGGCTGATGATGACGATGATGACGATGATGACGCCGATGATCATTATAATAACAATGATTATGACTCCTACAATGCAACAGCTGATGTAAAAACTACAGTTTGCAAACCTGTGTTTGCCCGTGTACTTAAACAAACCTTTCAGCGACTGGGACCGGACCCACACTTGGGGTTCCCGGTTCGAATTGGGCCGGCCGCCCCGGTTAATACTGCGCTGTGTGTTAACCACAAAGTACCCGCGCGTGCCGCCCACTTCACTCGCAGGGGACAATAAAGATCCCGTGGCGTCATTCGACAAGAGCAGGCCGTCGTGTGCCCACCCCTTCGCGAGAAATCAGCATGGAAAAAGTAGGCTACATACCATCGAGAGAAGTTCCACTGGAGGCCTTATTCTACTTTTGTATGTATGTATGTTGAACTTCTTATGCACCGTACGTAGTCAACCGTGCTAAGCGGACTAAGATGTTCAGGGGCTAGATGGCAATGTGGAGGTCTTGCTGCTGGCGAAGACGAGAGGGCTTCAGCAGGCAGAGAGAGTTTGTGTCGTGTCGCTGCTCTGCCTACTCTGTTAAAGGAGCGCAGACCACTGTGGGTTTACTATATGGCTTGTCTTCAATGTGTCTCTATGGGTTTACTGTCTATCTCTATGGGTCTCTCTGTGTCAATGTATATTTGTGTCCTTATGGGTTTACTTGGTAGGTTCATCGTGTGAGCTGCATGGTCACAATTGCACCACTTGCGTCTTTAATTCTTAATTCATGGAAGAGTTTACTTATTTATTTAGCAGGTAAGGCCCACTGAGTAATACAGCTTTTATTCAGAAGCGACCTGGCTGTTATAAAACGATAAGTCAACGAAGTGGCTTATCACGTGGAGATTTCTAGCAGACAAATCATCTGAGAGCATGTTTAGAAACAGTGGCGCATGTTTAGGAAGGTGCGCTTAGATCATTCGCCTGTTATGAATGTGTCTAAATGTGCTATGAGATTATCTGCCTGCTATCAATCTTTCTAAATATGTGTTTAGATTATTAGCCTGCTATGGATATGTCTACATGCGCGTTGAGATTATTCTCTTGCTATTAATGTATCCAAAGGTGCGTTTAGAATGATTCACCTGCTATCAACGCGTCTAAAGGTGCGCTTAGATTATCTGCCTGCTATCGATGTGTCTAAAGGTTGCGTTTAGATGTGCACAGCATGTGCCTGCTTGCGCTGTTGCGACGCAGACCACAGTGGAGGCCCCTTCCACCAGCGGAGCGGAGCTGGAAATTCGCTGCACCCCCCCCCCACCCCACCTCCCACACGAAAAAATGTAATCCCAAAGTAAATGCCCAGTGCGCCGCGCGCGTCCGCGTGTCTTCAACGCAGCCGCGCGCGCGCGTGCGCTCGCATGCATATGCATGCGCTAATCTCCACGATGGGTCATTTGCTTCGCTAATGAGAAATTGTGAAATATAAAATATATCTCATGGCCGTCTCTGTCCGCTGGGGAAAGGGGCCATTAATGGAGGGGGGGGGGGCAGTGGGAGTGGGTAGTGGGGGGGGGTAGTGGGGGGTGGGCATGTTTGCTTCTCCGGATTGCTACCCTAGCACGGTCGAAATGGGACGATTATGCATGCGGTGTTAGGTTTTATGCCTCTCAACGGGCACGAGCATCGCAGAAACGACTTATGTGCGTGCGTGCGCGGGTGTTGCGTGCGTGCGTGCGTGTAGCGGTTCGCGCGCTACGCTACGAACTGGGCGACCCGGGTTCGATTCCCATGGCCAACAGCGGTGACGAATTGTCTGAACCGTTCCTGGGCCTCCCCGAGGTCGACTCAGCCTCAAATGAGTACTTGATGCGGTGTGTGGTAAACATCGCTACTGGGGAGACAAAGGCGACCGGGCGTGGTGCTGGCCACCCACCCCGTCGTGTGCCGTGCCGGCCTTCATAGGTGCTGCTCGCTAACAGCACTTGCCCCTATAGTCTGTTACAGGCTATACAGGGGATCTTTGTCTTTGTTCGTGCGTGTGTGTGCTGGGCATACGAACCCGGCGACCCGAGTTCGATTCTCCGCTCACGGCCACCGACGACGGTGACGATTATCATCTGAACTGATCTCCGGCCGTTTTTTGTTGTGATGTTCTTACGTCATTGCCTCCCGACTGAACATCAGTGAGATAAAAAGAGCTGCATAGCTCATCGGATTCCTCCTCCTGCGGTATAAATGAAAAATTCTGATTCTGACTCGGCGCGGAGTGCAGATGTCGCTAGGACAGCACTTGCCCCAACGGTCTGCGAAGGCGACACGGCAAGTGGAGCTTAACATGGAAGTCCAGTTTACCATGGGAGCGAGGTTTACCATGTAAGTCCAGTTTATTGTGGAATTGAAGTTTACAATGGGAGTCCAATTTACCATGCAAATCCAGTTTACCACGGAAATCCGGTTTACCATGGAAGTCCAGTTTACCATGGAAGTTCAGCTTACCATTGAAGTGAAGTTTAATTTGGAAGTCCAGTTTACCATGGGAGTACAGTTTACCATGGGAGTGAGGTTTACCATGTAAGTCCAGTTTATTGTGGAATTGAAGTTTACAATGGGAGTCCAATTTACCATGCAAATCCAGTTTACCACGGAAATCCGGTTTACCATGGAAGTCCAGTTTACCATGGAAGTTCAGCTTACCATTGAAGTGAAGTTTACCATGGAAGTCCAGTTTACCATGGGAGTACAGTTTACCATGGGAGCGAGGTTTACCATGTAAGTCCAGTTTATTGTGGAATTGAAGTTTACAATGGGAGTCCAATTTACCATGCAAATCCAGTTTACCACGGAAATCCGGTTTACCATGGAAGTCCAGTTTATCGTGGCAGTGAAGTTTACCATTGAAGTGAAGTTTACCATGGATGTCCAGTTTACCATGGGAGTCCAGTTTACCATGGGAGTGAGGTTTACCATGTAAGTCCAGTTTATTGTGGAATTGAAGTTTACAATGGGAGTCCAATTTACCATGCAAATCCAGTTTACCACGGAAATCCGGTTTACCATGGAAGTCCAGTTTACCATGGAAGTTCAGCTTACCATTGAAGTGAAGTTTACCATGGAAGTCCAGTTTACCATGGGAGTACAGTTTACCATGGGAGCGAGGTTTACCATGTAAGTCCAGTTTATTGTGGAATTGAAGTTTACAATGGGAGTCCAATTTACCATGCAAATCCAGTTTACCACGGAAATCCGGTTTACCATGGAAGTCCAGTTTACCATGGAAGTTCAGCTTACCATTGAAGCGAAGTTTACCATGGAAGTCCAGTTTACCATGGGAGTACAGTTTACCATGGGAGTGAGGTTTACCATGTAAGTCCAGTTTATTGTGGAATTGAGGTTTACAATGGGAGTCCAATTTACCATGCAAATCCAGTTTACCACTGAAATCCGGTTTACCATGGAAGTCCAGTTTATCGTGGCAGTGAAGTTTCCCAAAGTATTCTTTGGTCGACACAGAAGAGGGCAGCACTCCGCCACTGAGAGCGAATTCCGCGATAAAAAAATTGAAAGAGCAAAACCCAATTTTTACTTTTGATGCTTTGTTTCTTTTTTAAATCCTTTATATTAAGTTTGCTTGCTTGCTTGCTTAGGACCGTGCAAATCTTTCGGTAGTTTTTAACCCACTTCCCCTGATCCAATCGAGCTGACATTTTGCACACAGACTCGTTGTGCGTGACAATAAATTTTCGTAAAATTTTTTTTCCAACATTTTACACTGTTTAGGGAATTTTTTAAAAATATTTATTTACCAATTGGTTAATGCTGGCACACAATCATCTGACCCATAGGTGGCAGCCATCTCAAGCCAGAGGACGAGAGGACTCTAGCCGCCCCGATGCCACGCATATAAAAGATTTATAGTGAAAAACTTTGTTTTTACGGGTTAATTTTTCGTTTTTCTTCTGGCACAGTCTCATCGGTGACCGGCCTGAGCTCGTCAAATCGGTGCACTCGAAAACCCGGTTTGGTCACGGGGGGCGGCTGAGAGCTGGATCCGAACCCAGGTCTCCGAGCTTTTGCCGGCTCAGCGCTCTGGGCCGAATGGTTTGGTAGGCAAAGCGTGTGTCGCATGTTTGTACGTTGAACTTAGTTCGCACCGAACGTAGCCAAGCGTGCTAATCAGTGGTGCGGGGGAAGGAGGCGGTGGGATCGATGCCGGACTCTGCATATTTGGAGTTGGCGTGTAATCTCGTCCCGTGGTCGGGTGGATTTTTATTTCTCTGCGCTCCGATTTTTACCCCCGCACATTTAGAATGAACGTGCGTTGAGATTATTCGGCTGCTGTAAATGTACACGTATGGTGGGTAGGCCACTTCGTTGAGCTATCATCTTTTGATAGCCAGGCCGCTCCTGAAAAAGACCTACATAGATCCGTGGGCCTTACCTAGTAAGATCAAAACAAATCTGGCTGCCGCCTGATGATGCCGGTTGTAATTACTGGCGAAATGTCGTACTTCAGATTGTAAGTGTTGTGGATTGGCTCTCTGACACACAACCAGTGTGCCGTGCTAGTATACTACACTATACACTACACTCTACACTACACACTAGCGCCGTGCTAGTAACGAATTGGCCACGTTCTGTTCACGTGACAAACCTTACTAATTGTCGTGTGTTGAATGGTGGCGGGTTTAACGACACATTTCTATCTTCTTGGTTATTTCGGTAAAGTCACGTAGAATGGAAATAATAAAATAAAAAAAATAAAACATAATAAAATTATTCTCACGACGTTTCGGCCACAACGCAAGCAGCCTTCCTCAGGTGGAGAACAGGTCTGTCGAGAAGACAGATATAACAAAACAAAAAACCTGTACTATGGATCCAATTTTTTTGTCATTTTCTTTTGAGTTTGTATACCTGGAGACCGCAATGTTCTACCCGTGGTCTGCGTTGTTCTTCGGGTTCCTCCAGCTTAAGATGATTTGGCTGCGACTATAAATTGCGACGCGCGATCACGATTATGGCCAATTTCCTTAGCTATCACGCACGGCCCGCTCGCCTCTGAACCAGAGCTCCGAGCTTTAGTTGGGCTTTACCTGGGCAAACATGACGTATGCGAGCACGTAGCAAGCTGTAGCGAAACGTCGGACGTCGTGCCGGGCAGCACCTGTGATGGGCACGTTCCCGAAAACCAGGTGCGGCGGTGCCCCACGACCTTGAGTTGGCCACCCCCAAGGTCACAGCCGGGGGGACTGCCCTCCGACGTTTCCTCGCGGGAATCGCTGGAGGTGGCACGGGATGGAACAAATAAAAAATAAGTGTAACCAGTAAAAACAAAGTTTTTCACTATAAATCCTTTATATGCGTGGCGGCTAGAGTGCTCTCGTCCTCTGGCTTGAGATGGCTGCCACCTATGGGTCAGATGATTGCCTGCCACCATTAAGCAATTGGTAATTAAATATAATATTTTTGTCCTAAAAAGTGTAAAATTTTGGGGGAAAAAATTCACGAACATTAATTGTCACGCACAACGAGTCTGTGTGGAAAATGTCAGCTCGATTGGATCACGGGAAGTGGGTTAAAAAACGACCGAAAGATTTGCACGGTCGTAAGCAAGCAAGCAAGCGAACTTAATATAAAGGATTTAAAACTCGCTGCCACGGTGGTGGTGGTTCAGCTAAAGCGACGCCAAACGCCAACCGCTCACAGCTCACCGCCGCTCACCGCCAGAGAATCCATCTGTCGCAGCGGGGCAAACCGCGTCTCCCTCACCGCGCCACGCGGCTTTCATTCATTTTTTCGTTCGTTTTTCCGAGCGTGTGGAGAAATTCTGGGAGCTCGGTGTAGTGGAGGGGAGGAGGAGGGGAGGGGAGAAGGAGGCAGTGGCGTTGCGAGGAAGAGGAAACAGCAGCCACTGGATGGGCAATTTCTTTTTAAATCCTTTATATTAAGTTCGCTTGCTTGCGTGCTTGCATGCTTGCTTGCTTACGACCGTGCAAATCTTTCAGTCGTTTTTTAACCCACTTCCCGTGATCCAATCGAGCTGACATTTTGCACACAGACTCGTTGTGCGAGACAATTAATATTCGTGAAAAATTTTTTTCCAAAATTTTACACTGTTTAGGGAAAACAAATTAAATATTTAATTGCCAATTGCTTAATACTGGCAGACAATCATCTGACCCATAGGTGGCAGCCATCTCAAGCCAGAGGACGAGATGACTCTAGCCGCCACGCATATAAAGGATTTATAGTGAAAACTTTGTTTTTACGGGTTATACTTATTTCACACTTTTGTTATGTATGCTAGGTGTTAGTTACAAACCGCACCTCTCCATAACAAAGGCTCAGTCCTTTGTTATGCAGTCTACTCTTGGTCTTAAGCCTCACCTTACCATAGTAATAAAAAAGTGTGCCGTTCCTGGCCCTTCCCCCCCTCAACTATTATATATACGGGGTGGTATTTCTTGTGATCTCTCATTTACTTGATACAGCTGTCGTGGCTGTGACAGTTCCACCTGAAGACGCAGGCTTGTGTTGCTTCCGAAACGTCGTGAATTTTTTAATTTGTTTTATTTTACTTTTATTAATTAAAAAAATTTTTTACCCACGTGACTTTACCGAAAAAACCTAAGAATATGAATCCTTGCAGTCACGAAAGCTTCAAATCTAGAATGGATGGGCAATTTCGATTTAAAGCTTTCGTGACTGCAGGGATTCATCTTCTTGGTTCTTTCGGTAAAGTCATAATAAAATAATTATGTTTTATTTTTATTATTTTATTACTTCCCTTCTACGTGACTTTACCGAAAGAACCAAGAAGATGGATGGGCAATGTTGCGGATTTTCCACGTGGGACCGACAGCCATCGCGAGCTGACTGTGGTGATGGAGCAGAGCCAGGGAGCGCAGAGTGGGTGAGGGGGGGGTGAGGGGGGGTGAGGGGGGGGTGAGGGGGGGTGAGGGCGGGTGAGGGGGGGTGGGGGCGGGTGAGGGGGGGTGAGTGGGGGTGAGGAAGGGTGCGCGAGGATGAGCAAGGATGAGGGAGGGCGAGAGAGGTTGAAGACGGCTGGGGGGGGGGGGGGCGGTGAGCGAAGGTGAGTGGGGTGGTGAGCGAGGGTGAGCGAGGATGAGTGGTGAGTGGGGGGTGGTGAGGAGGAGAGGGGGGTGAGGGAGACGCCCTTTGTCATGTCTCTGGCGCCCGCCGCTGGGCTCCCAGGCTGTGTAGGGGCGCTGGGCCGCGTTCCAGAGGTGACGCGGGGGGCGCGAGACGTCACTCATGAGCTGGCGGGGGGCTGCCCGGCTCGATGCGACGAGGAGGAGGTCACGTGAGGCCCCCCCCACCCCCCACCTTCATCGAGGTTGTTGTCTGTCGGAGCCTGGCCATCGACATGTCATCATGATGATCATGATGACAGTGACAACGTTGATGAAGATGATGATCATGATGACAGTGACAACGTTACGTCATGGGATCTCCTTTGCCAGTACCAAAATATACTAATAGGGGTTTTCCCCTTTTTTCTGGCAACAAAACTGATACCTTTTGCAAGAAATCATGCTTACATTAACCACAATACTTGCAGTCAAATGAAAAAAACAATACTCTAATAATTTATGCATTGTCTTTGAAACTGATTGGTGCACACCAAAGAAAGCTGTCTCTGGTGTGGACCAATCGGTTTCAAAGACAGTGCATAAATTATCAGAGTATTGTTTTTGTTTGCATTTGACTGCAAGTATTGTGGTTAATGTAAGCATGATTCCTTGCAAAAGGTGTCAGTTTTGTTGCCAGAAAAAAGGGGAAAACCCCTATTAGTAGTGATAACGTTGATGAAGATGATGATCATGATGATGATCGTGATGACTGATGGAGATGATGAAGATGATGATGATCATGATGATAATGATCGTAATGACTCATGATGATGATGAAGATGATGGCGACTATTGTGATGACAACGATGATGACAGTGATAACGATGATGAAGATGATGATCATGATGATGATCGTGATGACTCATGATGATGATGATGAAGATGATGGCGACTATTGTGATGACAACGATGATGACAGTGATAACGATGATGAAGATTATGACGATCATGATGATGATCGTGATGACTGATGGCGATGATGAAGATAATGATGATCATGATGATGATGATGATCGTGATGACTGATGGAGATGATGAAGCTGATGATGATGATGATCATGATGATGATGATTGTGATGACTCATGACGATGATGAAGATGATGACGACTATTGTGATGACAACGATGGTGACAGTGATAACGATGATGAAGATGATGATCATGATGATGATCGTGATGACTGATGGCGATGATGAAGATGATGATGATCATGATGATGATGATTGTGATGACTCATGACGATGATGAAGATGATGACGACTATTGTGATGACAACGATGATGACAGTGATAACGATGATGAAGATGATGATCATGATGATGATCGTGATGACTGATGGCGATGATGAAGATGATGATGATCATGATGATGATGATTGTGATGACTCATGACGATGATGAAGATGATGGCGACTATTGTGATGACAACGATGATGACAGTGATAACGATGATGAAGATTATGATCATGATGATGATCGTGATGACTCATGGCGATGATGAAGATGATGACGACGATGATGATGATGATGATCGTGATGACTTATGGCGATAATGAAGATGATGACGACGATCATGATGATGATGATGATCGTGATGACTCATGACGATGATGAAGATGATGACGACGATCATGATGATGATGATGATCATGATGACTGATGGCGATGATAAAAATGATGGCGACGATTGTGATGACAATGATGATGACAATGATGAGGATGTTGATTAACAATTAAGAAGATGATGAAAATAACGATGACGAAGATGACGATGATGACGATGATCATGATGAAGTTGATGATTATCAACAATGATGAAGGCAATGGCAATGATGACATCCAGGGTTGCCACCTGTCCTGGGTATTCCCTTTGTCCAGGTGGTATCTGTCCCTGCGGGTACGTCGACGATTCTTGCGAGGACATTCGTCAGCTTCTCTTTGTGCCAGCCGCGTGATAACGCGGCACTCCGAGGCAATCCATTGGATGTGCCGTTCCCTCTCTTTTTGTATCTTTTTTATTTTTTATTTTTTTGTTCTTATTCTTTTTTTATAACTTTTTTCCGTTTTTTCTTTTTCCTCTCTTCTTTCTTTTTTTCCTCTCTATTTTCTTTTCCTTCTTTCTTTTTCTATTTTCTTTTTTGTTATATATATTTCTTTTTTTTGTTCTTTTTTATTTTTTTTTTCTTATTTATTCTCCCTCTCTCTCTGTCTCTTCCCCCCCCCCCCCCCCATCTGGCACATTGTGAGATTCGCTTCATCTTTTCCCACTCCGTTTGGGCTGTCATTCGCAGTGGCCAAGTCGCTCCTCCTCCGGAATAAGAAGATAGAAGCTCGGCTGGCTTCACCTGCTTCAAAATAAAATGTCTGAAAGTTTCATTGAATTTCTTCAAAGCGACTCGTTGACCTTTTTTCCCTATAACTTTGCACTGCTATAGAATCTTTGCGCTGTTTGTTGTTGTGACGTTCTGACCACGTGCCCCTACTGGACACCTGTAGAAAAAGAGCTTCATAGCTCATCGGATTCATCCGGTGCTAATAAATAATCAGATTTTTGTCGCCAGCGGACATCCGAAACGTGTCGGACATCTCTCAACTCCGTGGTGCAAGATACACCTCATCAAGACTCGCCTTCCCACAACATCTAAAATGTTTTAACTTTTAATTTATTTGAGTTTATTTTCATCTTCTACTTACGCTGTTCGTTGCACACGGTGCAAAAACTTAGGGTGCCACGGTGGCCAGGAGACGTTAACTACCTCGCCTGGTATACAGAAGGTCGTAGGTTTGATCTCGACCCTGACGCCTGCTGCTGTATATTTGGAGTTTGCGTGTCTCTCTCATCATCACGGTGGCTTGGAGATGTTAACTCCCTCGCCTGATATACAGGAGATCGTAGGTTTGATCCCGACTCTGATGCCTGTTGTATATTTCGAGTTTGCGTGTATCTATCATTGTCACGGTGGCTTGGAGATGTTAACTACCTCGCCTGGTATACAGAAGGTCGTAGGTTTGATCTCGACCCTGACGCCTGCTGCTGTATATTTGGAGTTTGCGTGTCTCTCTCATCATCACGGTGGCTTGGAGATGTTAACTCCCTGCCTGATATACAGGAGATCGTAGGTTTGATCCCGACTCTGATGCCTGTTGTATATTTCGAGTTTGCGTGTATCTATCATTATCACGGTGGCTTGGAGATGTTAACTACCTCGCCTGGTATACAGAAGGTCGTAGGTTTGATCTCGACCCTGACGCTTGCTGCTGTATATTGGAGTTTGCGTGTCTCTCTCTCTCTCATCATCACGGTGGCTTGGAGATGTTAACTACCTCGCCTGATTTTCAGGAAATCGTGGGTTGATCCCGACCCTGACGCCTGCTGTATATTTCTAGTTTGCGTGTCTCTTCTCGTGGCCGTGTGGATTTTTCTCCGTGACCTCCGGTTTTTCCCTCCACATTTATAAACACGTATTTGGTTAATCTTCTTGGTTCTTTCGGTAAAGTCACGTATAAAGGAATAATTTAAATATAATAAAAATAAAACATAATAAAATAATTCTCACGACGTTTTGGCCACAACGCAAGCAGCCGTCCTCAGGTGGAAAGCAGGTCTGTCGAGTAGACAGAGTCTTAATGGCACACTCCAGGCTTGGAGCGATTATTTAAGCTGGGATGGAGGGGGGAAGGGCGCCTTGACAAAAAAACTTGCATAACAAAAGGAATTTAGCATATTTATGGGAAATGCAGATTTGCGATTAGTACTACTTGTGAAATGCGTAGGAGGTTTGGCGGGGGGTTTAAAGTCATTATGCCCGTGCATTATGCAGGATTAGCAGCAACAAAGGGAGGGGATAGGGGTAACATTAATAAAGAGAAGGAATATTTTTTTAATTTTATTATTTCCATTCTACGTGACTTTACCGGAAAGAACCAAGTAGATGAATCCCTGCAGTCACGAAAGCTTTAAATCAAAATGTAATTATATTTTATTATGTTTTATTTTTATTATTTTATTATTTCACTTCTACGTGACTTCACCGAAAGAACCAAGAAGATAAATCCCTGCAGTCACGAAAGCTTCAAATCGAAACGTATTTGGTTGCGATAAATTTCTACACGATAAGCCACTTTACTGAGCTATCATTCGTGGCCAGGTCGCTTCTGAAAAACAAGTAGCTCAATGGCTCTACCTATTAAAATAAATATGGTTTAGTTTTATTTCATTTTAGTGATTCGTTTTACCTTTCCTATACTTTACATTCCTATCGGGTTTTTGTCGTGTTTGTTGTTTTAACGCTCTGACCGCGTCCCTCCTACTGGACATCTGTGAAAAAAGACCATCACAGCTCATCGGATTCCTCCTCTAGTCGAAATAAATATTCTGATTCCTTGACACTCACCGTGCTACAATCGACAAACCTCGTGCCACCTGTCCGGTCCACTTGCCGATTCAACGGATCGGTGCCACCGGTCCACTTGCCGATTCAACGGATCGGTGCCACCGGTCCACTTGCCGATTCAACGGATCGGTGCCACCGGTCCACTTGCCGATTGAATGGATCGGTGCCACCGGTCCACTTGCCGATTCAACTGATCGATGCCACGGGCTCCGCCCCCCTACAGAGCAGTCACGCGTAGACTCGACGGAGCGTGACGTCACTGTCACGCTCGCGCGCGCGCGCCCGCGTGCACGCGGTGGTCCCGCGTTCTCACACTGCAGTTGGTCACTGGGGGGGAGTCACGTGACCGCTGCACCCAGAATGCACGGCTTCAACTACACTGGTCAACAACAACAAATAAAAATAAAATTTCTGGCCTGGACTTTTGCAGCTGTTCTAGACTAATTTCAGGGTGCCGATTCCAAATGTGATCTCAGATTTGCTCTATCACATCTCATTTATATGCTATCGGCATACCCCATTTTCATTGATTTTACCCGAAATTAACTCTGTCACTTATGATTGCAAGTTGTTGCGAGTCAGTGACTGCTTTAGTGTTAAAATATGGTGCCGTATTTTTAGGATAGTGTGTTTATAATATAATTTTATGTAGATATCCACATTTATTTAATATTTTTCTTCTGCAGTTTTATTGAAAATGCAATATTTGATATCTCAAAAACCTGATTTGATGGACAAAAACTGATGCCAGATTTAGAATCGGCACCCCCAAAATTACCTTAAGACCGTTGGAATACCTTATGCAGAAAAAAGTGTGTTGACCAGTGTTTTTGTCGGGTGGCGGTGGGAGGTGGGGGATAAGTTTTCACCCTCTTAAGCCTCACCTTACCATATGAATAAAAAGTGCGCTGTACTTGGCCCTTACCCCCCCCACCCCTTCTCCAACCATTATATAAACGGAGTGGTAGCTCCTGCAATCTCTCGTTTACCTTGATACAGCTGTCGTGACTGTGACGGTTCCACCTGAAGACGGAAGCTTGTGTTGCCTCCGAAACGTCGTGATTTTTATTTTATTTATTTTATTTTTACGTTTATTAATTTTAATGTTTTACCCTACGTGACTTTACAGAAAAAACCTAAGAATATGAATCCTTGCAGTCACGAAAGCTTCAAATCTAGAATTTTTGCTCTCTGCTTGATTGGGGGGGGGGGGGGTTCCAATTGTGCCACGTAGTTAGAAGTAACGCAAGAAAACCTACGCGGTGGTGATGTGGGGCTCTGTGGGTCTCTTTGTAATGATGGGTATATGTGTTTCTGTAAATTGGATGTGTGTAACTCGGCGTAAGTCTATGGGTCTCTTCGTCATAACGTGACCGTGCGTGCGTGAGTGAGTGTGTGGCTTTCTGGAATTGTCTGACAGTCTGTGGGCCTCGATTGATATGGATCTATGCTTTGAGGCTATGGGTCTCTGTGTAATTGTATGGGTTTTCCGTGAATGTCGATGGGCCTCTCTGTAATTGCTTGTGTCTGAGTATCTCTGTTTGAAGAAGACTTTCTGACCAAACTCCTCTATTCCGACCAATGGTCTATGTAGATCTAAATAATCTTAATTTGGAGCTTTCCGTGACTGCAGGAATTATTCTTTGGTTCTTTCGGTAAAGTCACGTATAGAGATTAAAATAATAAATTAAGTAATAATTTAATGATTTAAATTTTCATTTTTTACAACTCCTTTGCCGGTCATGGGGACGGTGCGACCTCGGGTGGTGTTTCATTCTTCACCTGAGGACGGCTTGCTTGCGTTGTGGCCGAAACATCGTGAGAATTATTTTATTATGTTTTATTTTTATTAGTTTATTACTTCCCTTCTCCGTGACTTTACCGAAAGAAACCAAGAAGACAAACTGCAGTCCGTTTGCATATAACGCGGGGGGTGGGGGGGGGGTTAACGCAGGGGGGGCGGGATGGAAGGGGGGGGCATCGTACGATTCGTCTTCCAACTTCGCCGATGTCGGGAAGTGCCTCTCGATGCACTGTGGCGTCACAGAGTGTTTAAGAACCTCTCTTCGCCCCCACCCACCCACTCCGTCGCTCCCCTCTGACCGCCGTGAGAACAACGAGGTTCCGATCGGTGACACCGAACGGTCCGAACCTTGTGCCGCCACGGTGGCGAGACGTTCACTCCTCGCCCTGGTATGAATGGATGAATTTTCTTATTTATTTAGACACTGATTTTGTGTAACGTTTGTCGCCCTTCTGCGCCGCGCACCTCCGATTAGCACGGTTTGGCCGCATCGTAACAATAGCCTGATTACTAATCTAGTATATAATTACAATAACTTCCCCCCTCAAATCTTTGCACCTGATGAGTTAATGAGTTAATGATGACGTCACCCTGCTGCTGCTCTATAGAAGAACGGGAGACAGAGCAAGAGCCTCACCATTCTGGCGAATTGCCCGATGATGCTGGATGCAATTACCAGCGAAACGTTCGTACTACTCAAATTGTAAATGTGTTGTTTAGCGCTTCAACACACCTGTGGGCTAAAGCAGTGAACTATTTGTCTTTTGTCAACGTGACACTTTTTTACTGATTGGCCCCGTGTCGGGTGGTGGAGGGTTACGACACATTTATAAATAACGCGATCTAAAACCCAAAAACGGTGATTATGAATGGTTGTGAAAGAAGTTCAACATATATGGCATGCGGGAGATTGTGGGTGCGATCCAGACGCCTGCTGTATTTGGGAAGTTTTGCGTGTCTCTCTCTCTCATCACGGTGGCTAAGAGATGTTAACAATCTCGCCTGGTATAAGGAGGTCGTGGGTTCGATCCCGACCCTGACGCCTGCTGCTGTATATTTGGAGTTTGCGTGTCTCTCTCTCTCATCATAGCGGTGGCTAAGAGATGTTAACAATTTCGCCAGGTATACAGGAGGTCGTGGGTTCGATCCCGACCCTGACGCCTGCTACTGTATATTTGGAGTTTGCGTGTCTCTCCTCTCATCATCATCACGGTGGCTAGGAGATGTTAACAATCTCGCCTGGTATACAGGAGGTCGTGGGTTCGATCCCGACCCGACGGCTGCATATTTGGAGTTTTGCGTGTCTCTCTCTCTCTCCCCTTGGTCGCGTGGATCAACGTCACCACGCGTTTAGAGTATTTGGCTCTTGTACATTTCCATGTGATGATGATGATGAGCCCACTTCGTTGACCAATTATTTGTGATCGCCAGGTCGCTTCTGCCAAAGAGCTGACATTTTCCACACAGACTCGTTGCGCGTGACAATTAATGTTCGTGAAAATTTTTTCTCCAAAATTTTACACTGTTTAGGGAAAATGTTTTAAATATTTAATTACAAATTGCTTAGTGCTCGCAGACAATCATCTGACCCATAGGTGGCTGCCATCTCAAGCCAGGGACGAGAGGACTCTAGCCGCCACGCATATAACGGATTTAAAGTGAAAAACTTTATTTTTACGGGTTAATTTTTACTTTCTATGTTGTTGACGACTCGGACCGCCGGTCGACATCCCGACTCGCGAAGGCAGGAAACTCCTCCCCCTTCCCCTCCCTCCCCCACAAGCCACGCCCAGCGTGACGCGGTACGACGATGCGGATGACGTCACGGGGCCACGTGCGTCACCTCCCGTCCAGCGGCACGCGTTGGAACGGGACGGACGTGAGACTGTTTTGTTGTTGTTATTTACCACTCCAACGCCACCCCCTGCGTGTCTTAATGCATAAACTTTCGAAGCCGCGTGCTAATCCGTTTCGCGTTATCCTGTTGGGTCGGGGTAATCCAACCGGTAATCGGCGGGTTAATCGGTGTGCGTGAGTAGTGCTTCCGTAAGCACTCGATTGCTCGGCATAATCGAACTGCATTCCAGCTTTAGGGAATAACAACAACAACAAAAACAACAAACACCTTCGAAGTGAACATGCGAGACTTTTCGCGATCAACATTCGGAAGGTTTTGTCATTTGCATATTGCCCAAGAAATCGTGTTGTGAATGGTGAGTTGTCAACCTTACGAGCGCCTAGCAAGGGGGGGGGGCGTTCTTTTGGCCTCCACAGCCGTATCAATCAAATTGTTTTAGTCCAAATTGTTTCCATAATACAGGTGTGTTTTTTTCTGCACAAATCTGGCTGCCGCCTGATGAAGCTAGTTGTAACTGCAGGCGAAACGTCGTACACTCAGATTGTAAATGTTGTGGATTTGCTCTCCAACATACAGCCGGTGTTGCTGTACTAGTAAGCGAATTAGCCACGTTCGGTTGACGTGACAAACCTTACTAATTGTCTGGGTCGGCTAGTGGCAGGATCTAACCCCCCAAAAAAACCTGCATTGTGGATGATATTAATATCATTAATAGCAATTGCTTGCGAAAGCCTCATACTCCTACTACTCCGTGTTAAACCAAATCATTTCATTGGCAGTGGTGCAGAAGCAGCAGTAACAACAACAACCCAAATTTCGATTTAAAGCTTTCGTGACTGCAGGGATTCATCTTCTTGGTTCTTTCGGTAAAGTCACGTAGAAGGGAAATAATAAAATAATAAAATATTATATTATTTTATTATGTTTTATCGTTATTATTTTATTACTTCCCTTCTACGTGACTTTACCGAAAGAACCAAGAAGATGAACAACAACCCACTTTTATTTGCCAACGCCCGCGCGTGGCCTTGAAGCGGAACAACGCAGCGGCACGCGACGTTTCGCGCGACGTCACTGACGGGCGCGTTCAAGTTTTCTTGTAGCCCCGATCGTAAGGCACGTTGGAAACGACGACGATGACGACGACTCGTGTGGCTTGTGTGCGTGTGTGTGTGCGGTTGAGCGGTAGTGTCGTAGCGGTTAAGCCCTACACTGCGACCCGAGTTCGATTCCGCTCACGGCCAACGCCGGTGACGATTAACTGAACCGGTCCACGGCCTCCTCCCCTAGGTCGACTCAGACTCAAATGAGTACCTGGTGCGGTGCGTTAACATCGCCACTGGGGAGACAAAGGCGGCCGGGCGTGGTTTGGCCACAAACCCCCTCGTGTGCCGTGCCGGTCTTCGTAGTTGCCCTCGCTAACGGCACTTGCCCCGACAGCTGTTGAGGCTATAGGGGGAATCTTTGTCTCTGTATTTCATGCAGAAACAAAACAAACCCTTTGGTAAAGTAATCTATTTTCTGGTGTCATGGCCAAGTTTGGCACGAACAATGAGTCATATTTCCCAACGAGAAAAAAGAAGATCCAGATCTCTTTTGTAAACAAGTAATTTGCATCTTAATAAAGCCGCCCTTTGTGCGGCCCTTGCGCGCACGCGCGCGTGCGTTGTGTGCGAGCGTGCACATTTGCGTCCGCGCGCGCGCGCGCACACGCACACAGACACAGACAAAGGTCTCCCGTGTAGCTCAGCTGACCGTTGGGGACAAGTGCTGTCTGCGAGTGGCACCTACGAAGGCCGGCATCGCGGCTCCGCACGAGAATGGGGTGGGGTGGCCAGCACCACGCCCGGCCGCCTGCTTCTCCGGCGGCGATGTTGACGCAGGTTACTCATTTGAGACCGAGTCCACCTAGGGGAGGAGGCCCCAAGACGGTTGAGATTATCCGTCGCCGGCGTTGGTTGCCGTGAGCGGATGACTCACTCGGTGTCGCCGAGTTCGTAGTTTGCGGCGTGCTGTGTCCAGCGCACCAGCGCTCCCCGCACCCACGAGACCGATATGTCGCTAGCAGCACTTGCCTCAACAGGCTGCTGGAGGCAAGTGCTGTTAGCGAGCGGCGGCGACTATGAAGGCCGGCACCGTGACGCACACACGAGGATGCCATGGGTTGTCCCACCACCACCACCGCTCGTTCACCCACACAGAGACACACGCGTGCGTGCGTGCGTGCGTCTAATCGCGCACGCGCACATTTCAACAAACAAATTTCGTCTCTCGTCTCGTCTTGATCGTCAACCTTCAGGGGAGGTTGGGGAACTTCACGGCGGCTCGAAATTCGCGTTTACCGTTTTGGACGGAGTCTGCCGGCGCAGATCACTCGCTCGCAAGGGCCCGCGGGGCAAAGTAAACCTTTTCTCGCGCTCTTTGTGCGCTCAATGCAGATTGATGGCATTTGTGTACTTGCTTTGTGTGCTCATGCGTACGGCTGCGACAT
>NC_083839.1:3797743-3825243 GCF_015708825.2 Lethenteron reissneri
TTTGGGGCCTTTCGTTGAACCACCTTCAGTGGCCTTCATTTCAACAATAATACTGGTAGGAACCACCTGGTTCCACCAGCCCACAGGGGATTATTGTGTCCGTCCGTCCGTCTTGCATCCAAAAATGGGGGGGGGGGCTGGGTGGAGAGGGGAGGGTGGGGAGGGGCTGAGTGGGGGGGTGGGGCTGGGTGGGGAGGGGCTGGTCACCCTGTGGTGTCCTTATCAAACTCAACGTTTAACCTACTCACGCCGGCTTGTGCCCACCCTCACAGTCGGGCATATTTGCGGAATACACCACGCCGCCGTTGACCCTGCAGGCCATTAACCGAGCAACCCAACGTTCCTACCAGCTCCCTCCGCAGGATGTGTTCATCACGATTAGCATCATTGTTTACATCACGGCCGCGCTTTTATATCTCACAGATGTACATTCAAATCGCAGACACTTCATTCCGAAGGCGCTCTACCACGCGTAGACACAGATTGTACGTCACGCGAGCACAGACACCACGATGCGGTCACAGCGGCCAGCAGCGATGGGCACCATCTCCGGATCCCCTTTGTTGCCACTATTAAGATGATCAAATAGATACAGGGTCGCCTCAACTTACGGACGAGTTCAGAGGTACTGCTCGTAAGTCGATTTGTTAGCAAGCTCAACTTTACTCCTGTCGATTCCAAACATGTTGTACGGCTTGTACACATGGGACATGGTTTTAAAAGTTGTGTAATGTCCTTTATGTTCTGCATATGCCACTGGTTCTTCACGTTCTGCAAATGTAGATGCCACTGGTTCTTCACGTTCTGTAAATGCCACTGATTATTCACGTTCTGCTGATGTAGATGCCACTGGTTGTTCACGTTCTGCAGATGTAGATGCCACTGGTTCTTTACGTTCTGCAGATGTAGATGCCACTGGTTCTTCACGTTCTGCAGATGTAGATGCCACTGGTTCTTCACGTTCTGCAGATGTAGATGCCACTGGTTCTTCACGTTCTGTAGATGTAGATGCCACTGGTTCTTCACGTTTTGTGTGTGTAGATGCCACTGGTTCTTCACGTTTTGCAGATGTAGATGCCACTGGTTCTTCAGGTTCTGTAAAGGCCACTGGTTCTGCAGGTTCTGCAGATGCCACTGGTTCTTCACGTTTTGCAGATGTAAATGCCACTGATTCTTCACGTTTTGTAAATGCCACTGGTTCTTCGTGTTCTGCAGATGTAGATGCCACTGGTTCTTCACGTTCTGCAAATGTAGATGCCACTGGTTCTTCACGTTCTGCAGATGTAGATGCCACTGGTTCTTCACGTTCTGTAGATGTAGATGCCACTGGTTCTTCACGTTTTGTGTGTGTAGATGCCACTGGTTCTTCACGTTTTGCAGATGTAGATGCCACTGGTTCTTCAGGTTCTGTAAATGCCACTGGTTCTGCAGGTTCTGCAGATGCCACTGGTTCTTCACGTTTTGCAGATGTAAATGCCACTGATTCTTCACGTTTTGTAAATGCCACTGGTTCGTCGTGTTCTGCAGATGTAGATGCCACTGGTTCTTTACGTTCTGCAGATGTAGATGCCACTGATTTTTCACGTTCCGCAGATATAGATGCCACTGGTTCTTCACGTTCTGTAGATGTAGATGCCACTGGTTCTTCGCGTTTTTTGTGTATGTAGATGCCACTGGTTCTTCACGTTTCTGCAGATGTAGATGCCACTGGTTTCTTTCATGTTCTACAGATGTAGATGCCACTGATTCTTCACGTTCTGCAGATGTAGATGCCACTGGTTCTTCACGTTCATGCTGATGTAGACGCCACTGGTTCTTCACTTTCTGCAGATGTAGAGCCACTGGTTCTTCACTTCTGCAGATGTAGAGCCACCTGGTTCTTCACTTTCTGCAGATGTAGAGCCACTGGTTCTTCACTTTCTGCAGATGTAGATGTCACTGGTTCTTCACTTTCTGCAGATGTAGAGCCACTGGTTCTTCACTTTCTGCAGATGTAGATGTCACTGGTTCTTCACTTTCGGCAGATGTAGAGCCACTGGTTCTTCACTTTCTGCAGATGTAGATGCCACTGATTCTTCACAGTTTCTACAGATGTAGATGCCACTGGTTCTTCACGTTTGTAAATGCCACTGGTTCTTCATGTTGTGCAGATGTAGATGCCACTGGTTCTTTACGTTCTGCAGATGTAGATGCCACTGGTTCTTCACGTTCTGGCAGATGTAGATGCCACTGGTTCTTCACGTTCTGCAGATGTAGAGTGCCACCACCGCCATCTATTTGCGCGGCGGTTGAACTTACGACTCTTGGTCCGAAAAAATTCTAGCAGCCTCCTACCGTTGTTATTGAGCTGATCTGGCCCATGCCTTCCAATCACTCCAGACTAGGTGCCAGCATCATGACCAACTCGGGCATTGAAGTCACCCAACAAGATGACTCTGTCCCGAGTGGCCAACTTTAGCCAGCACCTGTGTCAGAAGGTCATAGAAGGCATCTGACACACACTGCGGTGTGTGTACGGAATGCACTGGTTCCTAAAGGTGGGTTTGAACTTCTTTCGCACCGTACGTAGCTATTCGTGCTAATCAGAGGTTATATATAGTTGTTTAAACATCACCAAACGATATCATCACCATCATCACTACCACCATCACAATCATAATTCCAAAGACATCATCACGATCATCATCACGACCATCATCATGATCGCCACCACTAATCCTCATTTACTGCCATCTTCATCATCACCACCACCACCACAAACCATCACCATCACCACTCCCATCATGACCATCATTACCACCAACCACCACCACCACCACTCCCTCACCCACCACAACCCATCGTCACCATCAACAGTACAATGAAATCATCATCACCATAGACCATGATCTTTACCACCACCATCCTTACCATCACTATTACGCCCATCACCAACACAACCATCATCACCACACACCCCACCACCATCCTCATTACTCCCACCACCATCATCACCATCATCATTCACCATCATTATTTATAGCACCGACCATCACCACCACCCTCACAGCCATCATCATCCATCATCATTATCGATAGCACCACTATTTATTCTCTAAGTGTTTGACTCAACCCGAGTAGCGGATACAGAGAGATCAAATTAACAGTATTACAGCAATATAAGAGTCGTCACGTCACGGCTGGGAGATGGCTTGCCTGGCACGGTATAAAGGAATACCTGGAGAGAGAGCGGGGAGAGAGAGAGAGAACGTGGAGAGAGAAAGGCAGGGAGACGTGGGGAGAGAGAGGGGGAGACGTGGGGAGAGAGGGGGAGACGTGGTGGAGAGTGGCAGGGAGAGGTGGAGAGAGAGGGGGCGACATGGCGAGAGAGACGTGAGAGAGAGGGGGGGAGTGGCAGGGAGGACGTGGAGGGGAGGAGAGAGAGACGTGGGGAGAGAGACGTGGAGAGGGAGAGAGGGAGTCAGGGAGACGTGGAGGAGTGCACGAGGCAGCAGACTTGTGCACTCCGCCCTGACGCGAGGGGGAAGACACGCGGTCTCCATCCCCGCTGCGTCTCCATCCTCGCTGCTCTCCGCGTCTCTCCCCTCTCTGCCCACATCTTCACCACTCTCTCACCTCCTTGCCTCTAGCCCCACTCTCTCCCTCCTGCCTCTAACCCCACTCTCTCCCTGCTGTCTCTAACCTCACTCTCTCCCCTCTGCTCCGCGTATCTCCCCTCTCTGCCCCATCTTCACCACTCTCTCACAATTCTCTTCATCTCCCTCTCTGCTGTCTCTAACTCCACTCTTCCCCTCTGTGCTGTCTCTAACCCCACTCTCTCCCTCCTGCCTCTAACCCCACTCTCTCTGCTGCTGTCTTCTAACCCCCACTCTCTCCCCTCTCTACCCCCCATCTTCACAACTCTCTCTCCCTCCTGCTCTAACCCCACCTCTCTCTCTCTGCTGCCTCTAACCCCACTCTCTCTCTCCTCTCTACCCCAATCTTCACCACCTCTCCTCCCTTTCTCTTCATCTCTCTCTGCCGCCTCTAGCCCGATTCTCATCTCCCGTACGTGGACATTTGTAATCCTCCTCGCGTCACGTGCATCCAGTTCCTGGTCTCGTATCGTCCCACCGCTCACTTTCGCCTCTCTCTCACTCACTCTCTCGTCTCAGTCAATTCGTGAAGCGTTCTCGTCTCACTCTCACCATCTCGGTCTCTCGCTCCCCCATCTCTCGCCCCCCATCTCTACTCCCCGTCTCTCTCCCCTCTCTTCCTCTCTCTCCCCCGTCTCTCTCCCCCGTCTCTCTCTCGTCTCACTCCACCATCTCGGGTTCACTCCACCATCTCACTCCCCCGTCTCTCTCCCCTCTCTCGACCCGTCTCACTCTCTCCCCGTCTCTCACTTGGACATGTTGCTCAAACCGCACGGATTAACTCCACCTCGTGAGACCAGACGCCCCCGGGACCATAAAGGGTGAGTCACTACTCACTACTACTAACTCACTAACACTCACCACTCACTAACACTCACTCATTAATACTCACTAACGCTCACTACTCACTAACACTCACTAACACTCACTACTCACTAACACTCACTAACACTAACTCACTAACACTCACTCACTAACACTCACTAACACCACTACTCACCAATAATATCACTACCACTCACTACTCACTACCACTCACTAACACACACAGAGATTCAGAGACTCATATAAACCCATAGAGATTCCACAGAGATCCAGAGACTCATATAGACCCATAGATACCCATAGAGACCCACAGAGATCCATAGACCCATAGAGACCCATAGAGACCCATTGAGACCCAGAGACCCATAGAGACACACAGAGAACCATGAGACCCACAGAGATCCAGAGACTCATATGTAACCCATAAAGACCACAATCACGTTTGTTTGTACGTTAAACTACTTTTGCACAATACGTGCTCGCGAACAGCACTTGCCCCAACAGTCCGTTGAGGCTATACGGGCGAGGGGGAGACCCTTTGTATTTGCCTTCGTTGTGTGTGCAGTAATTCTTTGAGTCTAGGTCGACTCAACCTCAAATGAGTACCTGCTGCGGTGTTTAAAACATAATCACCGGGGAGACAAAGGCGGCCGGGCGTGGTGCGGGCCACCCACCCCCTCGTGTGCCGTGCCGGCCTTCATAGGTGCTACTCGCTAACAGCACTTGCCCCTACAGTCTGTCAAAGGCTGTACGGGGAGAGTCCTTTATATATAGTGCGTGTTTAATGCGTGTGTATGTATATATATATATACGTGTTATGTATATACATAAGCATGAACTTGTATTGTGTGTGCAATATTTATATAGTGTGTGCTACTTCGCGGCCTTCATAGGTGCTACTCGCTAACGGCACTTGCCCCAACAGTCTGTTAAGAGGCTACACGGGGCATCTTTGTCTTTGTAGAATAACGTAAAATTATAGCGCGTTGTAAATGTTTATTTGAATTATTTTTTATTTTATTATGTTTTATTTTTATTATTTTATTACTTCCCTTCTGCATGACTTTACCGAAAAAACCAAGAAGTTGAATTATTTCGTTATTTGCAATTGTTTGAGCCCAATTATAACGTGAATAATCACCTGGTAATTATAGCGTCAATAATAAGACGGGGCATCGATTAGAAACATGATGATGATCACGATCTATTAACGCGATTAAAACAATAATAATAACAATGATTAAGAAGAGTTTTTAAATGCAATGCATTCTCAAGGCGAACACAGTCTTTCTCCCCGTGCCATGTCGATGCTTGTGATCGTTTAAACAATAAAACATAAAAAATGTTTGACCATTCTTCACCACCCTGCGGGTTTTGCGGGTTCGTAAAGTTGCCTCGTACGCTACAATCACTCGACACTGATGTTAGCCGTGATCGGGGAATCACAAGGCGCGCGAAGCGAGCCCGTATGGATGGCCCAGCGGTGGAAACTCCACGTTTCTATGGCCGAGCAGGAGGGTGAGGGGAGAGGAGTGTCTATCCGTAGCGCAGCCGCTGTTGACGTTTTCACAAAGTGGTCCAATGCTCGCTTTATCGACCCCCATGATGATGATACGTTTTTTATTCTGTGTTCCGACCACACCACCGCTTGCTACAGAACGGCACTCACGGACTTACACAGATGATGCGTTACGCTACCCACACAGGGCAGTGCACACACACACTACACACACTACAATAGATTATAGACTGCGTGAATTGTCGTTAAGATATGTAAATGTTAATTGCAATACCGTGTGTGTGTGCGTGAACGATTCCCGCTCACGGCCAACACCGGTGACGATTATCTAAACTGGTCCTGTGCCTCCCCTAGGTCGGCTCAGCCTCAAATGAGTATCTGATGCGGTGTGTAGTAAACATCGCCACTGGAGGGAGACAAAGGCGGCCGGGCGTGGTGCTAGCCACCCACCCCCTCGTGTGCCGTTCCCGCTTTTATAGGCGCTACTCGCTAACAGCACTTGCCCCAACAGTCTGTGAAGGCTATAGGAGGGATCTTTGTCTGTGTATATGTCTTGGTCGGGAGCGGTGGTGCAACGGTTAGCCGGCTTTCGTATGGGCTTGCTACTCGCTAACAGCACTTGCCCCAACAGTCTGCTTAGGCTATAGGGGGGATCTTTGTCTGTGTATAGATCTTGGTCGGGAGCGGTGGTGCAGCGGTTAGCCGGCCTTCGTAGGGTGCTGCTACTCGCTAACAGCACTTGCCCCAACAGTCTATGAAGGCTATAGATGGGATCTTTGTCTGTGTATATGTCTTGGTCGGGAGCGGTGGTGCAGCGGTTAGCCGGCTTTCGTAGGTGCTGCTACTCGCTAACAGCACTTGCCCCAACAGTCTGTGAAGGCTATAGGGGGCATCTTTGTCTGTGTATATGTCTTGGTCGGGAGCGGTGGTGCAGCGGTTAGCCGGCTTTCGTAGGGGCTGCTACTCGCTAACAGCACTTGCCCCAACAGTTGTGAACGCTATAGGGGGGATCTTTGTGTATATGTCTTGGTCGGGAGCGGTGGTGCAGCGGTTAGCCGACTTTCGTAGGGGCTGCTACTCGCTAACAGCACTTGCCCCAACAGTCTGTGAAGGCTACACGGGGTTGAGCTGGCTTACGTTGTGACACTGAAATCTTGTTATGCTGCCACACAGCCGTGATATTAATAGTATAATACTAATCAACACACTTTATCTGGTTTCTAAGGTATTCCAACGGGTTTAAGGTAATTTTTGGGTGCTGATTCCAAATCTGGCATCAGTTTTGTCTATCACATCAGGTTGTTGAGATATCAAATATTGCATTTTCAAAAAAACTGCAGAAGAAAATATTAAATGAATGTGGATATCTACATACAATGATATTATAAACACACTATCCTAAAAATACAGCACCACATTTTAATACTAAAGCAGTCACTGACTCGCAACAACTTGCAATCATAAGTGACAGAGTTAATTTCGGGTAAAATCAATGAAAATGGGGGTATGCCGATAGCATAAAAATGAGATGTGATAGAGCAAATCTGAGATCAGATTTGGAATCGGCACCCTGAAATTAGTCTAGAACGGCTGCAAAAGTCCAGGCCAGAATTGTTGTTGTTGTTGATTGGATCTTCCCACGTGTTTAAATGTATACGGGCATACGCACAGACTCGATTGTACGAATGGTAAAACAAAAATATACGATCGTGAAATTATGCACGCACGAAATATTAAAATGTAGTTGATCTAAACACGTACTGTGTGTTTGTCGCGGTGGGGAGGAGGGTTGATGCAGTGGTTAGCACACTGAGATACAAATACAACGTTGAGTTTCGATTTGCTGGTCTAAGATATGACTAACATCAGTAGCAACTGATTATATATATGTGTGTACATAACTCGATGTGCGTATGTTCGATCAAATAAAAGTCTGGCTATGACGATATTTGGATTGTGTTACCATGATGCTACATTGACATTGCAGAAATAAAGTTAAATAAGCAATGTACTTGAGATGAATGTTTCTTACGTCAGTTTATGTTAATTGTAATGCCGTACAACGCAACGCAACACAAGATATTCTATTACTGAACGACGAAAACAAAGTTGTCTTAGTTGGCAATACGAGCGTGAAAGTTAACAAGTGTTTCTCGTGATCAACAAAGGCTGGGAACGCATAATCGTAGTACGAATGTCAGAAGTTATTGAACATACGACGTTTCGATGTACCAGCTTCAGGAGCGCACCCACTTCATATGTGGAGGCATTACTGCCGTGTAGATATTGAGATACTCATAGTTTTTTCGGTAAAGTCAGGTAGGTAAAAAAAGTGAAATTAAAATCAATGAAAATAAAATAATAAAAATCACGACGTATGAATCCTCGCAGTCCTTGCAGTCACGAAAGCTTCAAATCTAGAATAATTTATTTAGAGTCATCGGCTTCTGCTTTCAATAAGCTACTTCGTTCAGATATCGTCTGTTAATAACAGCCAGGCCGCTTTTGACAAAGAGCTACACATTTAAGTCGGGGCGTTACTCGCTAAAATAAAATTAGAATCGTGAGTGAGTTAGTTAGTTTAATATATATTTAATTTAATAAAACCCCGTCCAGACCGACATCACCTTTCACAAACCCGCACTCAACAGAGTGGTGAGTATGGTCAAACGACACCAGTAAAATAAAACATTGGAGAGAAATTAGAAAAATATATATATGTATACGTGGTATGTATATATATAGTATTTAGTGAAATAGCCGTTGCAATATATGTATACAAACACAAAGATCCCCCGTGTAGCCTTAACAGACTGTTGGGGCAAGTGCTGTTAGCGAGTAGCACCTATGAAGGCCGGCACGGCACACGAGGGGGGTGGGTGGCCAGCACCACGCCCGGCCGCCTTTGTCTCCCCGGTGCCGATGTTTACTACACATCGCAACCAGGTACTCATTTGAGGCCGAGTCGACCTAGGGGAGGAGGCCCAGGACCGGTTCAAATAATCGTCACCGGGTGTTGGCCGTGAGCGGGAATCGAACCCGGGTCGCCGGGTTTTGTAGGGCAGCGTGGCGCTAACCGCTGCACCACCGCTCTCCACTACCGCTACACACACGCACTAACGAATTGATAGTACACTCTGCGTGCTGAGCAGTATTCATCTTTCATTCATAGAGACGGATCTAGGGAGGAGGCCCAGGACCGGTACAGAAAATATTTAACCGATGTTGGTGATCCGTGGAGCGTGAATCGAACTCGGGCAAGCCGGAGGAGGTTTCGTAGCTCTGACCACTACTACCACCGCTCCCCACACAGACAGCGGTGGTTGTAGCACGGCTCCTGCACAAAGACAAAGACAAAGACCCCCCCTCCCCCATAGGGCCTCACACAGACTGTCGGGGCAAGTGCGATTTGAGCGAGTGGCACTTTTACGCAGATCGAGCAACGGCGAACAGGGAGGGTTTGATTGGTCAGCAAAGCGCCCGGCTCGCCTGATGCCTAAGAACGACAAGAAACGAGTGGAGACAGAAAAAATACACTAAATACACGGGCAGAGACAGAGAGAAAACAAAAAACCCAGAGAGAGAGAAAAAGATAAACTTGAAACTTCCCCGTAGAAATGGTTCGATCTTAAATTTGGAGCTTTCGTGACTGCAGGAATTACTCTTTGGTTCTTTCGGTAAAGTCACGTATAAAGATCAAATGATAAATTAAATAGCATACGACGACGTTTCGATTGCAACACAAGCAATCATCATCCGGTATAAATAAATAGCAACAAAAATCTAACTAGAAAACTATAGACAGACAATTTCGATTTAAAGCTTTCGTGGCTGCAGGGATTCATCTTCTTGGTTCTTTCGGTAAAGTCACGTAGAAGGGAAGTAATAAAATAATAAAAATAAAACACAATAAAATAATTCTCACGACGTTTCGGCCACAACGCACCTGAGGACGGCTGCTTGCGTTGTGGCCGAAACGTCGTGAGAATTATTTTATTATGTTTTATTTTTATTATTTTATTACTTCCCTTCTACGTGACTTTACCGAAAGAACCAAGAAGATATAGACAGACATATAATTTTTCCTCTGCCCCCTCCCTCTCTCCGCCCCGCCCCCCTCTCTCTATTTAAGGCCCCGTCACAGAGACGATCTCTCTCTTTCTGCCGATACGTGTCCTCTCTCTGTGTATCTTGGTAATATCTGTCTGCTTATATGTCTGTCTATAGTTTTATGGTTATATTTGTGTTGCTATTTCATTTCTTTTATACCTGACGACGATTGCTTGTGTTGCAATCGAAACGTCGTAGTATGCGATTATTTAATTTATTATTTTATCTTTACACGTGACTTTACCGAAAGAACCAAAGAGGCCTTCCCCCGGTGTCTGAGTTGGACCTCGTAGGGCAGTGATCGTTCACGTTTTGTCCCCCTTCCCCCTCTTTCCAGGGGGGTGTGCGAGACGTGGACAGATGTGTTGCTGTTGTTTGGAACGTAAATCACCGATAATACAACCTACTTTGTTCCATCAAACACTATGTAGTTATTAACATTGTATGTTGTTGAGCTAGAATTCACATCGGCCACTATATCCCTTCTAGAGCATCACCACAATTCACATCGTCCAATCTATCCCTTCTAGAACATCACCACAATTCACTCGGCCAATCTATCCCTTCTAGAACATCATCAAAATTCACATCGGCCACTCCATCCCTTCGAGACCATCACCACAATTCACATCGGCCACTCCATCCCTTCGAGAGCATTACTAGGATTCAAGGCTGCGTTAAAAGTTAAGAACCACTGTTATCGGAGCTCCAGGATATTTACGCGCGGATGACACTCGCCACTGATGTTAGCCGTGAGCGTGAGTTTCACTTGCGCCCAGCGGATTGGTAGCGCGGTGGTCTAACCGCTATGTACCACCGCTAACCACACGCACACACACACACACACAAAAGACAAAGATCCCCCGAATAAACCATAACAGACTGTTGGGGCAAGTGTTATTATAGCGAGTGGCATTCACGAAGGCCGGCACGGCAGGGGGTCGGGTGGCCAGCACTACGCTCGATCTATACACATTTGAGGCTGAGTCGACCTAGAGGAGGCCCCAGGACCGGTTCAGATAATCGTCGCTGGTGTTGGTGGCCGTGAGCGGGAATCGAACACGGATCGCCAGGTTCGGAGCGCAGCGCGCTGACCACTGCACCACCGCTCCCCCAACAAAGACACTGTACACAAGTAGAAACAGACAAAGATCCCCCGTGTAGCCTTAGCAGACTTTTGGGGCAAGTGCTGTTAGCGAGCACCTATGAAGGCCGGCACGGCACACGAGGGGGTGGGTGGCCAGCACCACGCCCGGCCGCCTTTGTCTCCCCAGTGGCGATGTTTACTACACACCGCACCAGGTACTCATTTGAGGCTGAGTCAACCCAGAGAAGGCCCAAGTCAGCTTCAGAGAATCGTCCCTGGTGTTGGTGGCCGTGAGCGGGAATCGAACTCGGGTCGCCGGGTTCGTAGCACAACGTAGCGCTAACCGCTGCACCACCGCTCCCGACCGAGACATATACACAGACAAAGATCCCCCCTGTAGCCTAAGCAGACTGCTGGGGCAAGTTCTATCAGCGAATAGCGCCGATAAAAGCGGAAACGTCACATGGGTGGCAAGAACCACACCCGGCCGCCTTTGTCTCCCCTGGACGACTAAGCCTCAAACGAGACGCACACACACACAGAGAGACACAGAGACAGACACAATCACACCCCGAGCTAAATTCCCCCGTTCAACCTCACGTGCAGACGTAGATAGAGCGATCACGATTGTCCGCACTTAACAAAACAAACAAAGACAAAGATCCCCAGTATAGCCTCTAACAGACTGTTGGGGCAAGTGCTGTTAGCGAGCGCCTATGAAGACCGGCACGGCACACGAGGGGGGTGGGTGGCCAACACCACGCCCGGCCGCCTTTGTCTCCCCAGTGGCGATGTTTACTACACACCGCACCAGGCACTAATTTGAGGCTGAATCGACCTAGAGAAGGAGGCCCAGGACCGGTTCAGATAATCGGTCACCGGGTGTTGGCCGTGAGCGGGAATCGAACCCGGGTCGCCGGGTTCGTAGGGCAGCGTGGCGCTAACCGCTGCACCACCGCTCCCCACTACCGCTACACACACGTACGACGTACTAACGAATTGATTGTATACTCTGCGTACTGAGGAGTACGCATCTTTCATTGATAGAGACGCATCTATCGTGGTACAACGCGACGTTTGTGGAGATTTGGAGAGTCTTGCGCTCACAACAAGGAGCACGAGGCTTGGATAGTGGATTTGCTGAACGTCAACTTCGCCGGAAGATGCACACAAAGAGAAGCGCACAGAATCACGCGTAGATAAAGATATAGCGAAAACACAGAGCGAAAGAGATACACACAGAATCACGTGTAGATAAAGATATAGCGAAAACACAGAGCGAAAGAGATACACACAGAATCACGTGTAGATAAAGATATAGCGAAAACACAGAGCGAAAGAGATACACACAGAATCACGCAGATATAGCGAACACACAGTGATAGAGATACACACAGAATCACGCAGATATAGCGAACACACACATCGATAGAGATACACACAGAATCACGCAGATATAGCGAACACACAGAGGGATAGAGATACACACAGAATCACGCAGATATAGCGAACACACAGAGGGATATAGATACACACAGAATCACGCAGATATAGCGAACACACAGAGGGATAGAGATACACACAGAATCAAGCAGATATAGCGAACACACAGAGGGATAGAGATACACAGAATCACGCAGATATAGCGAACACACAGATCGATAGAGATACACACAGAATCACGCAGATACAGCAAACACACAGATCGATAGAGATACACACAGAATCACGCAGATACAGCGAACACACAGAGGGATAGAGATACACACAGAATCACGCAGATATAGCGAACACACAGAGGGATAGAGATACACACAGAATCACGCAGATATAGCGAACACACAGAGGAATAGAGATACACACAGAATCACGCAGATATAGCGAACACACAGAGGGATAGAGATACACACAGAATCACGCAGATATCGCGAACACACAGAGGGATAGAGATACACACAGAATCACGCGTAGAAATATAGATATAGCGAACACACAGATCGATAGAGATACACACAGAATCACGCAGATACAGCGAACACAGAGCAATAAAGATACACACAGAATCACGCAGATATAGCAAAAACACAGAGCGATAGAGATACACACAGAATCACGCAGATACAGCGAACACAGAGCGATAGAGATACACACAGAATCACGTGTAGATATAGATACAGAGATACACACAGAGCGATAGAGATACACGCAGAATCACGCGTATATATAGATATAGCAAACGCAAAGGCATACACGCTTACATATATGAATAAAACAAGATGAATTCATACAGATAACTACAAAGACAAAGACCCCACCTCCCGTATAGCCTTAACAGACTGTAGGGGCAAGTGCTGTTAGCGAGTAGCACCTATGAAGGCCGGCACGGCACACGAGGGGGTGGGTGGCCAGCACCACGCCCGACCGCCTTTGTCTCCCCAGTGGCGATGTTTACACACAGCACCGGGTACTCATTTGAGGCCGAGTTGACTTAGGGGAGGCCCAAGACCGTTTCAGATAATCGCCACACCTGTTGGCCTTTGAAGGGAATCGAACTCGGGTCGCCGGGTTTGTATCGCAGCGTAGCGCTAACCGCTGCCACTACTCCTGCCCACAACTCATAGAGATACACGCAGAGATGCATACTGTACGTATAGATACACACACATATTTCACAGACGCAGAGGCGAGAACATAGCATTACCATAACTCAATCATGTTTGTGCTCTACAATGTGAGCTCCCTGGCAACTCGAACACATCACTAAAATTCACCATCGGCCACTCTATCCATTCTAGAACATCACTAGCATTCACATGAGCAAATATCCCTTCTATAAAATCATTAGAATTCACACCAGCCACTCTATCCCTTCTAGAACATCACTAGCATTCACATGGGCCACTCTATCCCTTTCAAAACATCACTAGAATTCACATGACCAACTAGCCCTTGCAGAACATCACTAGAATTCACATCGGACACTCTATCCATTATATAAAATCACTAGAATTCACACCAGCCACTCTTTCCCTTCTAGAACATCACTAGCAATCACATGGGCCACTCTATCCCTTTCAAAACATCACTAGAATTCACATGACCAACTAGCCCTTGCAGAACATCACTAGAATTCACATCGGACACTCTATCCATTCTATAAAATCACTAGAATTCACACCAGCCACTCTTTCCCTTCTAGAACATCACTAGCAATCACATGGGCCACTCTATCCCTTTCAAAACATCACTAGAATTCACATGACCAACTAGCCCTTGCAGAACATCACTAGAATTCACATCGGACACTCTATCCATTCTATAACATCACTAGAATTCACACCAGCCACTCTATCCCTTCTAGAACATCACTAGCATTCACATGGGCCACTCTATCCCGTTTAAAACATCACTAGAATTCACATGACCAACTAGCCCTTGCAGAACATCACTAGAATTCACATCGGCCACTCTATCCATTCTAGAACATCACTAGAATCCACACCAGCCACTCTATCCATTCTAGAACATCACTAGAATTCACATGGGCCACTCTATCCCTTTTAAAACATCACTAGAATTCACATGACCAACTAGCCCTTGCAGAACATCACTAGAATTCACATCGGCCACTCTATCCATTCTAGAACATCACTAGAATCCACACCAGCCACTCTATCCATTCTAGAACATCACTAGAATTCACACCGGCCACTCTATCCCTTCCAGAACATCGCCATAATTCACATTAGCAACTAGCCCTTCCAGAACATCGCTGGAACATCACATCACTCGGCACTCCAGGAGTGATCCAAACTCGTGCGTCAAAACTGAAATGAGCAATCGTTGCGGTCATTAAACCCATCTCGTGCCGTGCGATAGGGGAAGGGTGGCGGGGTGGGAGATGTGGGGGGAGGTGAACGAGTTGGGAGCGGTGGCGCAGCGGTTAGCGCACTCCGCCACCCGAGTTCGATTTCCCGCTCGTGGCCACCACCGGCACGAGGAGTGACTGTGATCCGTGAACCGCTCCTGGGCCTTCCCTAGGTCGACTCAGCCTCAAATGAGTACCTCGAGCGGTGTGCAGTGAACATCGCCATTGGGGAGAGACAAAGGCGGCCGGGCGTGGTAATGGCCAAGCTGCGAGAGAAACTAATGCGAATTGAAACGCGAACAGAGAACGGGCAACTTGCAGTAGCAGCAGCAACAGCAGCAGCAGCAGCAACAACAGCAACAGCAGTAGTAGCAACAACAGCAGTAGCAACAGCAGCAGTAGCAGCAGCAACAGTGGCAGCAACAGCAGTCGTAGCAACAGCAGCAGCAACAGCCGTAGTGGCAACAGCAGTAGTAGCAACAGCAGCAGCAACAGCAGTAGTGGCAACAGCAGTAGTAGCAACAGCAGTAGTAGCAACAGCAGCAGCAACAGCAGCAGCAACAGCAGTAGTAGCAACAGCAGTAGCAACAGCAGTAGCAGCAGCAGCAGTGGCAGCAACAGCAGTCGTAGCAACAGCAGCAGCAACAGCCGTAGTGGCAACAGCAGTAGTAGCAACAGCAGCAGTAGCAACAGCAGTAGTAGCAACAGCAGTCGTAGCAGTAGCAACAGCAGCAGTAGCAACAGCAGCAGTAGCAACAGCAGCAGTAGCAACAACAATAGTAGCAACAGCAGTCGTAGCAGTAGCAACAGCAGCAGTAGCAACAACGGTAGGAGCAACAGGAGTAGTAGTAACAGCAGCAGTAGCAACAGCAGCAGTAGCAACAATAATAGTAGTAACATCAGTAGGAGCAACATCAGTAGTAGCGACATCAGTCGTAGCAGTAGCAACAGCAGCAGTAGCAACAATAGTAGTAGCAACATCAGTAGTAGCAACAGCAGTAATAGCAACATCAGTAGTAGCAACCAGCAGTAGTAGCAAGAGCAGTAGTAGCACCATCAGTCGTAGCAACAGCAGAAAGTAGCAGCAGTAGCAACATCAGTAGTAGCAGCAGTAGCAAGAGAAGTAGTAGCAACAGTAGCAATAGTAGTAATAGGAGTTGTAGTGCCAAGTATCTGCTGCAGTTGCAGGAGTAGTAAGAGTCGTAATAGTAGCAGCAGCTACTTCTGGTAAGCCGAAGCAACGATCTACACCAAACACACCACACACATCACCATCACACACACACCACACACATCACCATCACACACCATCACACACCATCATCACACACCACACACACACCACACACATCACACACCACACACATCACCATCACACACACACACCACACAAACCACCACCACACACCCAACACACACCCAACACACACACACCACCACACACACATACCCAACACAACACACACCCAACACACACACCACAACCACACACACCACACCACACACACCCAACACACCACCACCACACACACCCAACACACACCCAACACACACCCAACACACACACCCAACACACACCCAACACACACACCCAACACACACACAACCCAACACACCACAATCACACACACACACACACCACACACACACCACACACACAACCCAACACACACCCAACACACACACCCAACACACACCCAACACACTCACACCGCAGCAGCAGCAGCACGTGTAGACAATGACGCCAGATGGATTCATTGTGCCAACAATCATTCCGGCTAGAATGAAACGCAATGGACTTGCGCACGACGAGGATGATGATGATGATGTTGATGTGACAGACGAAGAGGAGGAGGAGTTGGAAGAGTTGCTGACTTAGTCATTCCCAAGCCGGGCCTCCCACCCACGCGCTCCCCATGTCGACGCGAGCTAGAGACAAAGCTCCCCCGTGTAGCCTTCGACAGGCGGTTCGGGGCAAGTGCTGTTAGCGAGTGGCAGCAGCTATCAAAGCCAGCACGGTTACACGAGGCGTGGGTGGGTGGGTGGACATCCACGCCCGGCCGCCTTTGTCTCCCCACTAGCGCTCAGTCACCCACGCGCGCTTCTCATCTCCACGTTACTCCCCCACCCAGCCCGCCCAGCCCGCCCGCCCACCCAGCCCAAGTCACACCACCCACAACTACCCCACCCACACGCCCCTCCACCGTCGACCGCTCAAGCTTCATGATGCCTTTTGTTGTCGTCGTTGTCGTTGTTAAGTCGTAAATCAGAGAGACGAAAAGCCCCTCGACGCCACCGAGAAGCGAGAGAGAGAGGCAGAGAGAGAGGCACAGAGAGAGAGGCACAGAGAGAGAGGCACACAGAGAGAGAGAGGCACACAGAGAGAGAGACTTGTGTGCCGTGCCGGCCTTCATAGGTGCTACTCGCTAACAGCACTTGCCCCTACAGTCTGTTAAGGCTACACGGGGGATCTTTGTCTTTGTGTACCGTGTGGCAAGCGGTAGTTCCAACGAACCGCGGCGACCCGAGTTCGATTCCCGCTCACGGTCAACACCAGTGACGTTTATCTGAACCGGTGCTGGGCCTCCCCTAGGTCGACTCAGCCTCAAATGAGTACCCGGTGTGGTGTGTAAACATCGCCACTGGGGAGACAAAGGCGGTCGGGCGTGGTGCTGGCCACCCACCCCCTCGTGTACCGTTCTGGCCTTCATAGGTGCTACTCGCTAACAGCACTTGCCCCTACAGTCTGTTAAGGCTATATGGGGGATCTTTGTCTTTGCTCCAGCCGGAGCCGCGCCTTGTGTGTGTGTATGTATATGTATGTCTGTTTGTATGTGTGTATGTATATATGTGTCTGTGTATATGTATGTGTGTGTGTATGTGTGTATGTATCTGTGTATGTATGTGTGTGTATGTGTATGTGCCTGTACAGAATAGTTGCTGGTCACCCACCCCCTCGTGTGCCGTGCCGGCCTTCATAGGTGCTACTCGCTAACAGCACTTGCCCCTACAGTCTGTTAAGGCTACACGGGGGATCTTTGTTTTTATTGTTTGTACGGAATAGTGATAAATTACTTTAGCTATATATACCCACACAAAAAGACAAAGAACCCCTCTCCCGTATAGCCTTAACAGACTGTACAGGCAAGTGCTGTTAGCGAGTAGCGCCTATGAAGGCCGGCACGGGACACGAGGGGGTGGGTGGCCAGCACCACGCCCGGCCGCCTTTGTCTCCCCACTGGCGATCTTTACTACGCACCGCACGGGCTACTCGTTTGAGGCTGAGTCGACCTAGCGGAGGCCCAGGAACTGCTGAAACATTCACTGTTGTTAAACTAAATATATACATAAATACACACTTGTGAGTATGTGGGGAGCGGTGGTGTAGTAACGGGTTCGCGAAGCTCCACTACGAACCCGGCGAACCGGTTTCGATTCCCACTCACGGCCAACACCATCGACGATTAATCAAAACGGTCCTGGGCCTCTCCTATGTCGACTCAGCCTCAAATGGTACCTGGTGGCCGGGCGTGGTGCTTGCCACCCACCCCCTCGTGTGCCGTGCCGGCCTTCATAGATGCTACTCGCTAACGGAACTTGCCCCAACAGTCTGTCACAGGCTATACGGGGGATCTTTGCCTTTGTGCTTGAGCAGCTGGTGTGGCTGTGTGTGTGTGTTCACGGAGCGGTGGCGCAGGGGTTAGCGCACCGCGCCACTGCTTTCACTTGGCCGCGATCGAGAGTCGAACTCGGTGTGAACGGGTTCGTAGCGCAGTGCGTCAACCACTGCGCCACCGCTCCCCCCCGCCCCCACAACACACACACGCACACACACACACATGCACACACACACACGCACACACACTAACGCACACACACACTAATGTGTACATGTTGGTGTGCACGCTACAAGCACAGTGCACACACGCGCGCGCGTACGCATCGGATATACAACACAGATGGAGTCCGAGCGATTATTGCAATTGTGCTTTGGGGAAGGGTCGTTACCCGAAACGTCGTCTATTATTATTTTTTGGGCGGGGGGGGGGGGTATTTAAAGGGCGCACCACAGAGCTACTGTAGAATTTAGCTGAGGTTTTAAAAATAAAAAAGTAGAAACTTTAGCAATAGGGATGTTGAACTAGCGATCGACAGCAAAAACGCACATTAAGACAAAATTAAGACAGTTTATATTCGGTCTACAACGCCAGTTTGCATCGACATCTTGTGATATACAGAATAGTAATTATTTTTATTTTAATCCGTTAAAACAATCAGTTTTTATTGCGTGCGTGTTTTTTTTAAACTAACTTTTTTCGGGAAATAAAAAGGGATAGAGTTGCTCGGATGGAGGACCCACGGGGCGTGTCTGGTAATTCATCCGCTTTGAATGAAGCGAAGCTGCTGATGTGACACTTCATGTCGAAACCGGTGCTTGCCTACACACAACTGGTCGTTCACCAGCTTTGGTTGAAGCGATGCTCGCTGATGAGACACTTCATGTCGAAACCGGTGCTTGCCTACACACAACTGGCCGTTCACCAGCTTTGGTTGAAGCGAAGCTCGCTGATGAGACACTTCATGTCGAAACCGGTGCTTCCCTACACACAACTGGCCGTTCACCAGCTTTGGTTGAAGCGAAGCTCGCTGATGAGACACTTCATGTCGAAACCGGTGCTTGCCTGCACAAAACTGGCCGTTCACCCGCTTTGGTCCAGAACAAGTATAACCCGTAAAAACAAAGTTTTTCACTATAAATCCTTTATATGCGTGGCGGCTAGAGTCCTCTGGCTTGAGATGGCTGCCACCTATGGGTCAGATGATTGTCTGGCAGCATTAAACAATTGGTAATTAAAAAAAAAATTCTAAACATTGTAAAATTTTTGAAAAAAATGTTCACGAAAATGCATTGTCACGCACAACGAGTCTGTGTGCAAAATGTCAGCTCGATTGGATCACGGGAAGTGGGTTAAAAACGACCGAAAGATTTGCACGGTCCTAAGCTCAAGTGCTGTTAGCGAGCACCTATGAAGGCCGGCACGGACACACCAGAGTGTGGGTGACCAAGAGCCACACCCGGCCGTCTTTGTCTCTCCCCCCCCCCCCCCAAAACGTGGCTTAGAAAGGACCCCCTCGTAATCCGACGACTTTCTGCGCACGTGGCGATCCGTTCATGGACGCACCGGCAAACATTGAGGCTGTTAACCTCAACGGCGTTCAGTGATTCTACCAAAAAAACCTAAGAGTATAACATCTCCCCCCTTCAGTCTCCATAACTAAAGGGGAGATTTTGATGTAAAGCTTCTTTCGTGACTGCAGGGATTCATATTCTTGGTTATTTCGGTAAAGTCACGTAGAAGGGAAATAATACAATTCAAATATATTTGTATTTTATTATATTTGTATTTTATTATTTCCCTTCTAAAATTCAAATATATTTGTAAAATACAAATATTTTATAATTTCCCTTCTACGTGACTTTGCCGAAAGTATCAAGCATATAAAGGGGAGATGTTGTTAAGGGAGACACCTCGTGTACAATAGACTGGTAGTCCCCGACTTACGATATTTCGATCTTACGATGGTAATAGCGATACGGCAAAATTGTAACATATTTTTAATTTCGCGCGGCAGGCAAACGCAGCAGCGTACTAGGTACGATACGTTCATTGCATGTTAAACGTTTTTTTTAAATATATCAGATAGGATTGTTTCCTGAACAAAGTTTCTATTAAATTGCAGTTCTTATAGGTAGGCTAAAAATTTACCCTGTTTTTGTTACTTTATATTTTACCGTGCAATACAGTATTGTAATTAATAAATACATACAGTATATAGTGTACACAGTACGGTACTGTAAGTATATATGTTCATGTGCCCGCTGGTAAGAAAGTTAGAGCGGGGATAGGCTAAAGTCCGTGGGGTATCTGTAAATGGGTCGTCTTTCGTGTCTGTGTGAATGTGCTGGTTAATATATATGTAAAGTAGAGCATTTCCCAAAGGCGCTTTGGTAAATTATAATTCTAAACTTTTACACCATGTACGCATATCCTTTGGTTCTTTCGGTAAAGTCAAGTAGATAGAAAATAAAAATAAAATTTTAATAAAATTAAAAATAAATCTTAAATGTAAATTAAAAAAAAAAAAATTCCAAAATTAAATTAAAAATAAAATTAAATTAAAAATTTTATTAAAAATAAAATTAAAAATAAATTGTTAAATAAAATTTAAATAAAAAATCAAATGTAAAATAAAACATATTTTTTGTTATTAAAATCCAATTAAAAATGTAATAAAAAATAAAATAAAAAATACATTTTTAAATAAAAATTTTATTAAAAATAAAATGTTAAATAAAATTTAAAATAAAATTAAAAATGAAAGCAAAAAAAACCCCGGCGTTTCGATCGCAACACCAGCGGTCTTTTTTCTCTCTCCGCCTGATGAAGGCCGCTTGTGTTGCGATCGAAACGTCGCGGGTTTTTAACTTTTAATTTTAATTTAATTTAATTTTAATTTTCTATCTACGTGACTTTACCGAAATAACCAAAGAGAAGATGAATTCCTGCAGTCACGAAAGTTTTAAGTCAAAACGTACCATGTACGTTATATTTGAGTTGACTTCGAAGAAAGTTTTTGAGCGTTCTGTGTGCGCGTTATAATAAGTTGTAATAAGTTGTAATAAGTTGTAATAAGTTATAATAAGTTGTAATAAGTTATTTTAAGTGTTTAGGTGGTGATTTACAATCGCACGGATTGTGCGGATGAGATGGACTCCATACAAAAGACAAAGATCCCCCGTATAGCCTTCGGCAGGCTTCTGGGGCAAGTGCTGTTAGCGAGTAGCAGTGTCTGTGTCCGGCAAAAGGCACACGAATGGGTGGGCCGGTGGCCAGCGTCACGCCCGGCCGCCTTTGTCTCCCCAGTGGTGCTTTTTTACGCAGCACGCCGAGTACTCATTTTAGGCTGAGTCGACCTAGGGGAGGCCCAGGACCTTTTCAGATAATCGTCGCTGGCGTTGGCCGTGAGCGGGAATCGAACTCGGGTCGCCGGGTTCGTAGCGCAGTGTAGCGCTAACCGCTACACCACCGCTCCCCACACACATACACACAACACATACACACATACACACACATACACACACATACACACACACATACAAAGACAAAGATCCCCCGTGTAGCCTTAACAGACTGTAGGGGCAATCGCTGTTAGCGAGCACCTATGAAGGCCGGAACGGTACACGAGGGGGTGGGTGGCCAGCACCACGCCCGACCGCCTTTGTCTCCCCAGTGGCGATGTTTACACACCGCTCCAGGTACTCATTTAAGGCTGAGTCGACCTAGGGGAGGCCCAGGACCGGTTCAGATAATCGTCACTGGTAGTGGCCGTGAGCGGGAATCGAACTCGGGTCGCCTAACCACGACACTACAATGCGTTACGCTTCCACATGCGCGGGTCACGTGACAGATGTGATGTCACCGCTCACTTGCCGTGCTAAAAATCTCTGCATTATTGAGCTCCCCCCCCCCCCCCAAAAAAGTGTATTTTTATAATGTTTGCACGGTGTACAGTCTGGAAAGTACCCACATGGCAAATTTCCAGACACACGTAATCACAACTGTGCCTTTTATATATATGGAAATGTGTATATCCTGTCGTCAATGTACTCACACGAACACGACGGTAAATCACTGAGAATCGGGATGAAACATCCCTCCCCTGCTCTCTCTCTCTGTCTGTCTGTCACTCTCATTGATTCGGCAGGCCACCCACACATCAGTATCGAAGGCGCACTCCCAAACCGTGGCCACGGACCCCAGTTCGATTCCCGGCCGCCGTCAGCCACATCGAGTGGCGAGTGCGTGAGCCGGTCGTCCCGTGCCTCCGTCTTTCCGCCGAGTATCGATTCTGCCTTCGGTGAGTTTCAGTTTCATTTCAGTCTTTCAGTTTCATGTATTAGGTGTAACCCTCGATTTAAAGCTTTCGTGACTGCAGGGATTCATCTTCTTGGTTCTTTCGGTAAAGTCACGTAGAAGGGAAATAATAAAATAATAAAAATAAAACATCATAAATTAAATAATAATATAATAATAAAATAATATAACATAATAAATTACTATTATTTTATTATGTTTTATTTGTATTATTTTATTATTTCCCTTCTACGTGACTTTACCGAAAGAACCAAGAAGATGAATCCCTGCAGTCACGAAAGCCTTAAATCGAAATCTTAAAGTGACTACAAGCAACAGAAAAATCCTGGAAAAAACAGCAAAGTCTTTCAGAAACAACACCGCATTTCATTTACAACACCACCCTCTGTTTAATAGGTGCTCGCTAACCATACACTTGCCTCTCCCCTCCCCCCCGCCATCAGCCTTCAAGCACGTGGCACACGCAACACACACACACACACACGTGTGCGTTGCCATGGAGTTTTGATTGTGACGTCACATGAGTCGATAGCGACGAGCAGTGACAGCAGCCATGTTGAGTCCCTGCCCATGAAAACATTAAAAACCGTTAATATGTAGAAGTCTATCAAACAGTTAATTTATAAATATATATATATATTTCGATTTAAAGCTTTCGTGACTGCAGGGATTCATCTTCTTGGTTCTTTCCGACAGACCTGTTCTTCACCTGAGGACGGCTGCTTGCGTTGTGGCCGAAACGTCGTGAGAATTATTTTATTATGTTTTATTTTTATTATTTTATTATTTCCATTCTACGTGACTTTACCGAAAGAACCAAAAAGATGAATCCCTGCAGTCACGAAAGAAGCTTTAAATCGAAAAATGTGCCAATGAGTTACCCGTTCAGCACGCCCGGTGCGTTGGAGAGTAAACCCACTGCAATGTTGACAATTTGAGTAGCGTGACGTGTTGCTGGTGATCACGACAACAACAACAGCAGTCCGCTTCATCGGGCGATGTGCCAGAATTGTGAAGACGTTTCCCTGTTGTGGTCTTAGAGTAAGGCACGATGTTCACGGTGAAAAGATGTTAACTTCCTCGCCTGGTATACAGGAGGTCGTGGGTTCGATCTCGACCCTGACGCCTGCTGCTGTATATTTGGAGTTTGCGTGTCTCTCTCTCTCATCATCATCACTGTGGCTAGGAGATGTTAACTACCTCGCCTGGTATACAGGAGGTCGTGGGTTTGATCCCGACCCTGACGCCTGCCGCTGTATATTTGGAGTTTGCGTGTCTCTCATCATCATCACGGTGGCTAGGAGATGTTGACTACCTCGCCTGGTATACAGGAGGTCGTGGGTTTGATCCCGACCCTGACGCCTGTTGCTGTATATTTGGAGTTTGCGTGTCTCTCATCATCATCACGGTGGCTAGGAGATGTTAACTACCTCGCCTGGTATACAGGAGGTCGTGGGTTTGATCTCGAACCTGACGCCTGCCGCTGTATATTTGGAGTTTGCGTGTCTCCCTCCCTATAGTCGCGTGGATTTTTCTCCAGGTCCTGCGGCCTTTCCCTCCACACTAAGAATCAACGTCACGAGTTTAGAGCATTCGGCTGCTATAAATGTCCACTCGATGATGACGATGATGAGCCCACTTCGTTGAGCTATAATTTGTGATCGCCAGATCGATTCTGAAAAAAAGAGCCGTAGACCTCAGATGGACCCTACGTGGTAAATTATATGAATTAATAAATGGTAGAGTCTAGATTTGAAGTTTTCGTGACTACAACGATTCATATTCTTATGTTTTTTCGGTAAAGTCACGTAGGTAAAAAAAGTTACAATTAAATTAATAAAAGTAAAATAAAATTAAAATCACGACGTTTCGGAGGCAACACAAGCTTCCGTCTTCAGGTGGAACCAGATATATTTGGAATTTCTCATTTACTTGATACAGCTATCGTGCTGTGACGGTTCGACCTGAAGACGGATGCTTGTGTTGCCTCCGAAACGTCGTGATTTTAATTTTATTTTTAATTTTATTTAAATTTAAATTTTTTACCTACGTGACTTTACCGAAAAAACCTAAGAATAAAAAATGATAGTTTAGTTTAAAAGGCGATGACTTCACAGCTCACTGATGACGAGTGTTTGTGTTGCAATCGAAACGTCGCGAGAATTTAGCAACAAAAATCTAACCATAAAACTATAGACAGACATACAAGCAGACAGATATCACCAAGATACACAGAGAGAGGACACGTATCGGCAGAAAGAGAGAGATCGTCTCTGTGACGAGGCCTTAAATAGAGAGAGGGGGGCGGGGCGGAGAGAGGGAGGGGGCAGAGGAAAAATTATATGTCTGTCTATATCTTCTTGATTCTTTCGGTAAAGTCACGTAGAAGGGAAGTAATAAAATAATAAAAATAAAACATGATAAAATAATTCTCACGACGTTTCGGCCACAACGCAAGCAGCCGTCCTCAGGTGCGTTGTGGTCGAAACGTCGTGAGAATTATTTTATCATGTTTTATTTTTATTATTTTATTATTTCCCTTTTTCGTGACTTTACCGAAAGCTCACCATCGTTGAGCAGTTGCGTTAACGGATGAGTTGCAGCGCTGCGCCTTTTGCATCCTCATTTGAATGCCTCTGTGGATACGCAGTTGACTTCGTACGTACACGAGCAAGCATGGTGATGATGATGATAAGGCACCTTAGGGTTTCTACTTTAAACATCTGCGCGGTTTTTTATTTGGGTTGCGGCGACTAATAATCATCATCATCATCGCAATGCGCTGTCTTACAGACGAACGCATGTTTGTATTTGCGTGCAGAATTATAATGATGATGGTTTTGATGGTGGTGGTGGTGGCGTGTTTGTAAGCGCCTTTAAATGGTATTTCATCAACTGTGGGGAGCGGTGGCGCAGTGGTTGACGCCGCTTTGCGCTGTGAACCCTGCCACCAACACCAGTGACGATGATCTGAACCGGTCCTGGGCCTCCCCTAGGTTGACTCGGCCTCAAATGACTACGTAACCTGGTGTGGTGTCTAGTAAACATCGCCACTGGGGAGACAAAGGTGGTTTGGCTGCCAAGGCTGTGCCACCCACCCCCTCGCGTGCCTTCGTAAGGTGCGACTCGCTAACAGCACTTGCCCCAACAGTCTGTTGCAGGCTATACGGGGGCTCTTTGTCTTCAGATGCGTGTAACTTAGCAGAGCCAAAATAGTAAAACACACACAAAGACAAAGATCACCCGCGTAGCCTCTAACAGACTGTTGGGGCAAGTGCTGTCAGCGATTAGCAGCACCTATGAAGGCCGGCACGGCAAAACGAGGGGGTGGTGTTGCCAGCAACCACGCCCGGCCGCCTTTGTCTCCCCCAGTGGCGATGGTTACTACACACCGCACCGGGTACTCATTTGAGGCCGAGTCGACCTAAGGGGGGGAGGACCAGGACCGGTTCAGATAATCGCCACCGCTGTTGGTGGCCGTGAATCGAACTCGGGTGGGCGGGTTTGTAGCGGTCAGTGCGCTCACCGCTACACTCACCGCTCACCGTTACACTCACCGCTACACTCACCGCTCACCGCTACACTCACCGCTACACTCACCGCTCACCGCTACACTCCCCGCTACACTCACCGCTCACCGCTACACTCACCGCTACACTCACCGCTCACCGCTACACTCACCGCTTCACTCACCGCTCACCGCTACACTCACCGCTACACTCACCGCTCACCCCTACACTCACCACTACGCTCACCGCTCACCGCTACGCTCACCGCTACACTCACCGCTCACCGCTACACTCACCGCTTCACTCACCGCTCACCGCTACACTCACCGCTACACTCACCGCTCACCGCTACACTCACCGCTACACTCACCGCTACGCTCACCGCTCACCGCTATGCTCACCGCAATGCTCACCGCTCACCACTACACTCACCACTACGCTCACCGCTCACCGCTACGCTCACCGCGACGCTCACCGCTACGCTCACCACTCACCACAAAGCTCACCACTACGCTCACCGCTCACCGCTACGCTCACCGCTCACCACTACGCTCACCACTACGCTCACCGCTCACTGCAACACTCACCGCTCACCGCAAAGCTCACCACTACGCTCACCACTCACCACAACGCTCACCGCTACGCTCACCACTCACCACTACGCTCACCGCTCACTGCAACACTCACCGCTCACCGCAAAGCTCACCACTACGCTCACCGCTAACCACAACGCTCACCGCGACGCTCACCGCTTCGCTTACCGCTCACCACTACACTCACCGCTACACTTACCACAACGCTCACCGCTACGCTCACCGCTCACCGCTACGCTCGCCGCTACGCTCACCACAGCGCTCGCCGCTACGCTCGCCGCTCACCGCTACGCTCACCGCGATGCTCACCCAAATCTCTTCCCTCCCCTCCCCACTCTCACTCGCAACTGACCTTCAATGCATCATCGCCATCATCGCCATCATCACCGCCGAACCTCCAACAAATGTCGTGACCTG